>NC_136059.1:49765366-50150366 GCF_964261635.1 Lissotriton helveticus
ACTGGACTACGGAAACACCCTCTACGCAGGTACCACCACTAAACTCCAGAAGAAACTACAACGAATCCAAAACGCCTCAGCCAGGCTCATATTAGACATCCCACGCTACGAACACATCTCTGGTCACCTTAAAGACCTCCACTGGCTACCCGTCAATAAGAGGATTACTTTCCGACTGCTTACCCACGCACACAAATCACTCTACGACATAGGACCAGACTGCCTCAACTCTCGACTGTCCTTCTACACCCCCTCCCGCCAACTTCGCTCTTCCAACCAAGCCTTCGCCACTGTACCTCGCATCAACAAGACCACCATGGGAGGCAGATCCTTCTCATACCTGGCTGCCAAAACATGGAACTCACTCCCCGCTTACCTTCGCCTCACCCAGAATCACCTAGCGTTCAGAAAGCAGCTTAAAACGTGGATTTTTGACAAATAATCCCCCTCCCCTTCCTAAGCGCCTTGAAACCCTCTGGGTATGTAGTGCGCTATATAAATTTTATGACTTGACTTGACTTGACTAAGGTTGCCCCTAGGTAACCCATATGGCAGGGTGCTGTGTAATTAGAAGGTAGGACATTTACCTTTACGCTTTACAAGTCCAAGAAGTGAAAAACCTCAAAATTAGTTTTTTACTACTGTGAGGCCTACCCCTCCCATAGGCTAACATCTGGAGTTCCTTATTATATTTATTGAGCTGTAATTCCTAAGTCAGAGGAGGCAAATCTGTCATTTTTGGCATCTATGAACTTGTAACGATAAACATTGTTTAATGGTAAAGTCATATTTATCATTCTAAGTTTGAAAATACCACTTTCCTGCTCATAGCCCTTTGTGCCTCCAGTCTGCCTTAGGTACCATGGCTGGGTGTAACTAACAGTTAGGATTTTGTGAATTCCTTCCCAGACAGTCATACAATAGTGGGATTAGCAGAGCCTGAAAAGGCCATTAACTGACTTGATGGTGGGGTGGAGGTAAGCACAGCCCCTGTTGTACCTGAATAGGCTGGGCTCTGCCTCCACACAATAGACTTAACAACCCTGTATTGTCAGTTCAGTCAGCTAGGAGTGCCAGGGCAGGGGGATCGTGGGGGGGGGGGGGGGGGGGTAGAAAACTCTTGAAACTTCAAAGAACCCTTCTGCAAACTTCTACCAACTTCTAGGAGCAGAGAACCATGGTATAACTCTTCAGTTCACTGCAGGTACTGTGGAAGGACTCTCAGAGTACTGCCTGCTGCTGTGACCTGTTGTGCACTCTTCCAGACTGCTGCTGTACGTGGAAGGACTGTTTTGCTGCCTGGAGCCTGCCTTGAACATTGAGATGCCAGCCATGCTGTGGAGCCCTGCATCTTCACCTAATCAAAGGACTCCAGAAGTGACTCCAGGGGCTAGTTTTGCTGGCCTCCTGTTCAGTGTCGCCGGAACATGACATGCTCCCACCATCTTGAACCAGTACAAGCATCTGGACCCAGCCTGAGTAAGGCTTGCACCCCAAAGAGGTCTCCATCCACACCTGGACCCTTGGTCATAGTGCTACAAGTGGCGAGATGGCCAATTTCTATTAAAACTTTTTAAAAAATCATACCTCCAAGTATACTAATTGGATTTTCATGAATTTGGTGTAGAGTAATTTATTAAAATGCTCTCCCTTCCTCTACATTGGTTTGGGATTTTGATTGTGTTGCGTTCTCACTGTATATCTGTTTCTGTACTGCATAAATACTTAACACATTGCCTCTAAGTTAACCCTGACTGCTTTTTGTACCAGTCTATCCAAGGTTAAGCACAGGTGAATTTAGTGACTTTTTGTGGTTAACGCTGCAAGGGATTGTGGTTGTTGCTTGACCAGGGCTCACACCCCAGTCAACCAACAGCCCACTTTCTTGAACAAATCTACAGCATTTGATATTTGTCGACATATTTTAGCACACAATGCATCCTTGTTTCCTTTTTAGATGCATGGACGCCTTTTGGATGAACAAAAATGGAAAGAAACACAAGAGCTGTAAACATCAGCCACTCATATTCCGTTTGTTCGCCTTGTGGGTGGTGGCTCGTCTGAACAACCTTTACACAAAATTACATAAATTACCCAATTTTGCATCTACATAATGGACATTTCTCTGTGGCCTAGGCAAGATGGTGCCTCAAAGCTCTTTTGTGAGTTGGATAAATGCTGCAAAAATAGAGTCGTGTTTGTTGTAATATACAGCACCATCATTCGTGGGCGAGGAGGCGTGTACTCACCCTAGACGCAATGCATAGAGTTGTTCAATGCATGGACAGCAGCATGAGTTGGAGGCTACAGCAAGATTGCTTGGGTTGTGGTGTCTTTGCATCAGGGGGACAAACATAAAAGAAGGAAGATCTGTGGGGCTTGGTAGTTGGGAACACATTTATACTGTTAGGATTCAGGTATGGGGTGCTAGGCATGGTAGGACAATGTGTGAAATGTAATCCTGCTACATTCCTACATATAAATGGCACCCGATTAGTGAGTTTCAAATATTATGCTGAACAAATAATGTAGCAAAAATATTGAACACCAAAATGTCAACATGGTAATTATATGAAATGTGTACTATCGTTTCATGCTGGTCTATTTTTGATTTGCTGCTATAAATTAGATTCATTTTTATATTTTGTTAAATGTTTGCACAGTCAATATTGTGCTCCAGAAGCATCTAACCAAAATATTGACCACTGAACTATTGACATGCTTAGCATGTATAGGTAAGTTATGGTTTACTGAACATAACTCCACCTATTTGTACCTTGACAATATCTATGTCTTCAAGGTGTGTAGCTGTTGAGTGAAAAATAGCAAGTCTGTACTTCAGCAGCAGTAGGCGATTGATGAAATACTTGAATCAATGTCAGCCATTGTTAATCACTCGGGCAGCTGGTTGGTCCATTCCAGAAGGAGGTGACCCTTATGCAAATCAGTAAGGCCGCTGCTCCCCATGGGACCCGGCCACCCCAAACCGCCAGGTGTGCATCTATCTAGAAAGGAACGTAAGCAACCCAAGACCGGTTTCAGCCTACTAGCGCCTCATCAGTGGGGTGCAGCTTGAGTCCTATGGCACAGAGAGTGCTGGACCCTGGCCTGGACATTCCCATCACACTTAGGGTGTCTACTGCAAAAACTGCAAGGTGAAGGGAGAAATGGTTGAATCAATCTCAGGCCCCGGGATTACTCAGGGCCCCATTCCAGGTCATTGTTTTCCATCCACCATGCCATTCTAGACAGAGGCCCAATCTTCTGCAATTCAGTACTGACGCTGCTCCACATGGGAACAGTACACCCGGAAGTGACAGGCGCGCCCGCTCCTGAAGGGAAGGCAAGCAAACCAAGACCAGGTTTGGCCTAGTAAGGTGCAGTCAGTAAATTCCAGCTTCAGTCTTATGGCATAGTCATCATCTGACTTATGCCTGCAACAAACAACAAGACCATGGGTGTTCTCAGCCACTAGTGATTATGGGCAGGTGTTTTAAGGTGCTATGACTTGTTCTATCTTCAGTAGTAGGGTTGTCATGCTTGTATGGTCTTTTATTTGCTGCTATAATTTGTTGTCAGTTTCAAATGTTTTTAAAAATGTTTCCACATTGCATATTATACCAGTTTTGCCTCCATCTTGTCCCCTTCTCTTTTGTTTGACCCTCTCCTCTAGGTCCTTCTGAAATATGTCTATCCTCCCCCTAACAGTGGAAGACATTGATCCATTTTGTTGTCTTGTTACTTCAGGGACCTCTCGTCTTTGGAATACACAGGATCCTTGGAGCATTGAAGCCGTGAGGGTGTTCGTCCACCATGGGGAACTACTGCATGACAATGGTCAACGAGACCCCGTATGTGTTCAGCTACACTTTCTCCTATCTGGGGAGTGACAGGGATCTCCAGGTGAGTATCTCAATGAAAGACAAGCCATTAACTAGAGGGTCTCCGTTTATTGATGACAATTTCATGAATTCGGATCTCCAGAATGGGAAACATCCTTTACAAAGCAACCATTACATCGGACTACACTTACAACGCAGTCATTACATCCCAACATCCTTTACAATGCATGTCACTACAACGCAGGCATTACAGCACATGACACTACATCGCATGACACTACATCACACGTCAATACAACGCAGGCATTACAACGCATACCATTACAATGCATAGTACCACTACACTATCCAAAACTTACCCTACTGTTGCACCCCCTAGAGTTAGAATAGGAATTTTTACCCCTACACTATTCAACACTTACCCTACTGTTCCACACCCTGGAGTTAGAATAGTAATTTTTACCCCTACACTATCCAACACTTACCCTACTGTTGCATCCCCTGGAGTTAGAATAGTACTTTTTACCCTTGTACTATCCAATACTTACCTTAAATGCAATGTAATAGTATGCGTTGTAATGGTATGCGTTGTAAAGGTATTATGCGATGTTATGGAATACGTTGTAAAGGTAGTTTCTAAAAATGCGATGTAGTGTCATGCGATGTAATGGAGTGCGTTGTAAAGGATGTTACGAAGTGAAAACTGCATTGTAAAGGCATGCATTATAAATGTATGCGTTGTAACGTCATACATTCCTCCAGAATACCAGATTGTGGACAGGCCGCATGGTCGGGCTGCCCCCTCCCCGCAATGGGACCTGGACCCTGGCTCCCCCTGCATCCCCAGCCAGAGTCCCCGACGACCACCCGAAGTACACTGCAATTCCTCACCCACAAGACACCAGCTCCGAACCCAGCTGGCCCGGGTCACCATCCACACCACGGCCTCGGCCCAGCCGCCATCTTGGGCCACTACAGCACGAGGCCGCGTGGCCTCAACTCGACCCTCACCCTGGGCCCGGCCGGGCCCGACATCGAGGCACCAACCTCCCCCCGGGAGGCAGAGTGACCACTTGGCGAGTCAATGGGAGAAAGGAATCGTCAACGGCTCTCCTCCGCCAGGTGTCGATCACCCCCGGCCGCCTGGGCGCTGGCTCCACCCCCCTGCTGGGTGTCTGGACTCCCTCATCCCGGACCTCCCGGCCCCCCCAGGCGCGAGGGTCCGGACATCAAAGGGGACCAGACCTATAACTGGGGCAGGACCAGACCAGGAAACCAGTTGTATCCTGGAGTCGAGAGACCCGAGAAGAACTCCTCTGTGACTGGCCTGCTGGCGCTGCCGCGGCCCTCTGCCTCGTGAAACCATCGTCTTGGCCTGCTGGCGCTGCCGCGGCCCTCTGCCTCGTGAAACCATCGTCTTGGCCTGCTGGCGCTGCCGCGGCCCTCTGCCTCGTGAAACCATCGTCTTGGCCTGCTGGCGCTGCCGCGGCCCTCTGCCTCGTGAAACCATCGTCTTGGCCTGCTGGCGCTGCCGCGGCCCTCTGCCTCGTGAAACCATCGTCTTGGCCTGCTGGCGCTGCCGCGGCCCCCTGCCTCGTGAAACCATCGACTTGGCCTGCTGGCGCTGCCGCGGCCCTCTGCCTCGTGAAACCATCGACTTGGCCTGCTGGCGCTGCCGCGGCCCCCTACCTAGGGAGACTATCATCTTGGCCTGCTGGCGCTGCCGCGGCCCGATCCACAGACACTCCAGCTCGAGGATTGTGAGCTCGCCTCTTACCACTACCTGTACCGATCCGGTACCAAGACTGTCCCGCTACCCCCTTTTTCCCTACAGAGACTAGAAGTGAGAGGACCCCCGGGTCCGAGATATCCTGTATCGCTGATATCCTTGCCTTAAGAACCTTATATAAAGCATTGAACTCGACTTGGTGTGGTGCCTGTTTGTGGGGAGGGAGGTAACTTGTCTGTACGATCGCAGGAGACGGTCCCACTCGGGGATCTCTCCCTCAGTATCCGGCCGACCCTCAGGGTCCCCGTCTAACATTGGTGGCCAGCGACGGGATCCGAACCTACGCATAATCGTACAGAAAGTCACCCGACCCACGACACACGACCACCATGACAACAGAGAGCGGAACAACGGAGAAATTCCAGATGGAAAAATTGGAAGATTACAACCACCGAGAACTGAAGCAATATTGCATGGAACTTGGTCTCCCAACCACGGGTCTGAGTACGAAGGAAGACTTCAAACGAGCCCTAGAAGCCTGGGCGGAAACGGGTACGGCCGTACCCCGAACACAAACAACCGAGACGAGCCCCGCACCAACTAAAGAAAGAGCGGGTCTCTCCCTGGAAGAGATCCGAGAAAGAGAAAAAACCAGACTCCACGAATTAGAACTAGCCCGACTCCGCTTGGATGGAGAACTCAAGCTGGCAGAACAAAAAATAACCCTGGAACACTTACGGCTCAGGGAAGAGCGAGAAGACAAGCAAAGACAGAGAGAGCTAGAGGAAAAGAAACTAGAGTACGAACATGAGCGCAATCTCAAAACACTGGAGGTCCAGAAACAGAATAAAGACCTCGGGCTCCCCGAACGACCGACCCCGTCTGCCTCGACCGAACCCAAGGTTCACATCCCCAAAGATGTCATCCGGGAATACCACAAGAACGATGATATACAGCAGTGGTTTAAAGCCTATGAGGTGGCAATGACCTCCCACCGGATTCCCCGAAGCGATTGGGGAGCCGGATTATGGGGGAGGTTTGTCAACGAAGGGCGGGACGCCCTGCTACAACTCCCGGACCAGCTGATGACCTCCTACGACCACATGAAGGCCGCCCTCCTCACTCGATACGGACTCACACCGGAGATGTACCGCCAACGGTTCCGCGACTGCAAACGGATTCCGGGTACAACTTGGGTGGAGTACGTGAACTTTTTTAGCCGAGCCTTCGAGGGGTGGATCAAGGGCAACAAAGTAACCACCTACGAACAACTCTTTGACCTTATCGTATGGGAGCACCTGTCGAACAACTGCTTCGTGGAGCTCCGGCAACACCTCCTGGACAGTAAGCTAACCGACCCTCGACAACTCGCCGTCGAAGCCGACCGGTGGGAAAGCACCCGAGTTGGCCGGAACGCACCCAGCGAATTATCCAGACCGTATCGCCCCCGAGGGGGAGGAGGAAGTCAGGGTCGGGGGAGAGACCCCGGCCCCTCGTCACCCCCCAGAAACCCCTCGACCCCGGTTGGCCGAGGAAGCCCTGCCGTCCGGGCCGGTTTCCGGGCCAACATTACGTGCCACAGGTGCCAGCGACCCGGCCACTACGCCAGTGATCCCAATTGCCCAAAGAATCCGAACACTACCCCCCGCCAAGTTGCAGCGGCGGCCCTAGGGGAAGAACTAATCCCGGAAGACCAGGAAGAGTACGAGACCGATCCCTCTGAATGGGCACCCGCCGCCATGGCACTGGTCTGCTTAGGGGAGAGAGACATGATTCCGCGGGCCCCCCTTCCCGCCAACACCCAGAAGTACGGTCAATGGGTCAACATTAATGGCCGCCGGGCGGAAGCCCTCCGCGACACCGGGGCCAGTGTAACGGCGGTCCGACGCCACCTCGTCACTCCAGACCAAATCTTGCCGAACATTCTTTGCCCTGTCCGATCAGCCGACAATTCCGAAAGCCTATGCCACATGGCCTGCGTCCCCTTCGAGTGGGGAGGAGTAACAGGGATGTTAAAAGTAACTGTCCGCGATGATGCCCCCGTGGACTGCCTCCTAGGAAACGACCTTGAAAGCTCTCCCTGGGCAGCTGTTGAACGGAGGGAGCACCTGGGGATGCTCGGCCTCCCCGAATGGGTCTGCGTCACGACCAGGTCCATGACCGCCCGCGCGGTCCCCAGCCCAGAAGAGCCCGAGTGGCCAGAACCTCCTCCCGCGCTCATCCCCGAGGAGGCCGCCCCAGAAGCCAGTCCATTGACCCAAACCGAAGAAGGATCCGACCAGCTTCGGGACGTCCCTGACCTGGCACAATGGCGGCAGGAGGGAGGCCCCACGCAGGAACAAATCCGGGCCGAACAGAAAACCTGTCCCTCTCTCGTAGGACTCCGGCAGCAAGCCCTGGCCCAGAGCACCGGGGATACCTCGGGGGCCCACTGGATCTACTGGGACCAAGACCTGCTCTACAGCGAGCAGAAAGTTGCAGAACTAGGGGCCAGTCGGGTGCTGGTGGTGCCCCTTCGCTTCCGAGACTTCCTCCTGAACTTAGCCCACGATGTCCCCCTTGCCGGACACCTGGGGCAGGATAAAACCTACGACCGCCTGGTGACCCATTTTTTCTGGCCCCACATGCGGAAGGATGTCACCAACCACTGCAAGGCCTGCCCCACCTGCCAGGCCAGCGGAAAAAGTGGCCGAAAAATCAAAGCACCGTTACAACCCTTTCCTGTCGTCACCACCCCGTTTGAACGAGTGGGAATAGACATTGTGGGGCCCCTCGACCCTCGAACAGCCCAAGGACACCGGTTCATCCTGGTCCTTGTAGACCACGCCACCCGCTATCCCGAGGCCATCCCTCTTCGGACCGTGACGGCCCCCGTGGTGGGCCGGGCCCTGATGGGGATCTTCTCCCGGGTGGGGTTCCCCCGGGAGGTCGTCAGTGACAGGGGCACGAACTTTATCTCCAGATATATGAAGTCCCTCTGGCAACAATGCGGGGTCACCTACAAATTCACGACCCCCTATCACCCGCAAGGAAACGGACTGGTCGAGAGATTCAACCGCACCCTCAAGGGGATGATTATGGGTCTAGAAGAACCCCTTCGACGCCAGTGGGACGTGCTACTTCCCTGCCTCCTGTTTGCCTATCGGGAGGTCCCGCAAAAGTCCCTCGGCTTCAGCCCCTTTGAACTCCTGTACGGGCACCCCGTCCGGGGCCCCCTCAGCCTAGTCAAGGAAGGTTGGGAGCAGCCTCCCCAGAAAACTCCCCCGGACATCTACAGGTATCTCCTGGCTCTCCGCAACCAGACCCGGCGGTTCCGAGACGCCGCCAAAGCCAACCTCGAGGCCAGTCAGGAGGACATGAAGAGGTGGTACGATCAGCACACGTCCTCCATTGAGTTCGAACCTGGACAACAGGTCTGGGTGATGTCCCCGGTTGAGCCCTGTGCACTCCAAGACAGATGGTCCGGGCCCTTCAAGGTAATCGAACGCAAGGGGCCCGTCACCTATTTAATCGACATGGAGACTGCCCGGAACCCCCTACGGGTCCTCCATGCCAACAGGCTCAAACCCCATTTTGTGCGATCCGAACTCAGCCTCCTGATGGCTACCGATAATGGGACAGAAGAAGACTCTGAACCCCTTCCGGACTTACTGAGGGCCCTCGAGCAGGATGGCTCAGTGGAAGGGGTCCAGCTCTCCGAGGCCCTGTCCCCGGAGCAACACCAAGACTGCCAAACGCTCCTGAGGCAGTTCGCCTCCCTGTTCTCCCTCACCCCCGGAGTCACCCCCTGGTGCCTCCACGATGTGGACACCGGGGACAGCCCTCCTATTCGACACCGAGCGTACCGCGTACCAGACCGGGTACGAGCCTGCATCCAGACCGAGGTGTCCAAAATGCTGACCCTAGGAGTGATCGAACCCTCAGACAGTCCCTGGGCGAGCCCAGTCGTCCTAGTTCCCAAGGCAGCTGCCCCGGGCGTTGCCCCTGAGCTCCGGTTCTGCGTGGACTATCGGGGGCTGAATGCAGTTACCCGGACCGACGCTCATCCCATCCCCCGGGCAGACGAGCTAATTGACCGGATGGGGGCCGCCCGCTACCTGAGCATCTTCGACCTAACAGCGGGCTACTGGCAGATCGGCCTCACCCCTAGGGCCCAAGAACGATCCGCCTTCTCTACCCCAGACGGGCACTACCACTTTAAAGTCATGCCCTTCGGCATGAACAACGCCCCGGCAACGTTCCAACGGCTGGTAAACCAGGTACTGGCGGGCCTGGAAGGCTTCAGCGCCGCCTACCTGGACGACATTGCTGTGTACAGCCACCAGTGGACCGACCACCTCCGCCACCTGCGGGAGGTTCTACATGCCCTCCAGCAAGCCGGGCTCACCATCAAAGCCAGCAAGTGCCAGGTGGGCCAAGGGTCCGTGACCTACCTAGGACACCAAGTGGGAAGCGGGCTGGTGGCCCCTCTCCAACTCAAGATTGCTGCCATCCAGGCCTGGCGACCCCCTACGACCCAAACAGAGGTCCGGGCCTTCCTGGGGCTCACCGGATACTACCGGCGGTTCATGAAGGACTATGGCAGCATCGTGGGGCCCCTCACGGAGCTCACCTCCAAAAAGAGCCCCAAAACCGTCAACTGGACCCCGGACTGCCAATCGGCCTTCGAAAAGCTAAAGACCGCCATGTGCACGGCCCCCGTGCTCCAGGCTCCCGACTACAGCCGGGAATTCATTGTGCAGACGGACGCCTCCGATCATGATGTGGGGGCCGTCCTCTCCCAACTCAACGCCGAAGGGATCGACCAGCCAGTGGTCTTCATCAGCAGACGCCTATTGCCCCGAGAACAGCGCTGGAGCACCATTGAGAGGGAGGCCTTCGCCGTAGTCTGGGCACTCAAGAAGCTCCGGCCATACCTCTTCGGCACCCACTTCCGGGTGCAAACAGACCACCGACCCCTGCAATGGCTGATGCAAATGCGGGGGGAGAACCCGAAGCTGCTGCGCTGGTCCATCTCCCTGCAGGGGATGGACTTCACGGTGGAACATCGTCCAGGCCAGGACCACGCCAACGCCGACGGCCTGTCACGCTTTTTCCGCCTCAGCGAGGAGAGTCCCCAGGAAGATGGCTGACTCTCCCCGCCTTCAGCTGGGGGGGACGCATGTTGGACAGGCCGCATGGTCGGGCTGCCCCCTCCCCGCAATGGGACCTGGACCCTGGCTCCCCCTGCATCCCCAGCCAGAGTCCCCGACGACCACCCGAAGTACACTGCAATTCCTCACCCACAAGACACCAGCTCCGAACCCAGCTGGCCCGGGTCACCATCCACACCACGGCCTCGGCCCAGCCGCCATCTTGGGCCACTACAGCACGAGGCCGCGTGGCCTCAACTCGACCCTCACCCTGGGCCCGGCCGGGCCCGACATCGAGGCACCAACCTCCCCCCGGGAGGCAGAGTGACCACTTGGCGAGTCAATGGGAGAAAGGAATCGTCAACGGCTCTCCTCCGCCAGGTGTCGATCACCCCCGGCCGCCTGGGCGCTGGCTCCACCCCCCTGCTGGGTGTCTGGACTCCCTCATCCCGGACCTCCCGGCCCCCCCAGGCGCGAGGGTCCGGACATCAAAGGGGACCAGACCTATAACTGGGGCAGGACCAGACCAGGAAACCAGTTGTATCCTGGAGTCGAGAGACCCGAGAAGAACTCCTCTGTGACTGGCCTGCTGGCGCTGCCGCGGCCCTCTGCCTCGTGAAACCATCGTCTTGGCCTGCTGGCGCTGCCGCGGCCCTCTGCCTCGTGAAACCATCGTCTTGGCCTGCTGGCGCTGCCGCGGCCCTCTGCCTCGTGAAACCATCGTCTTGGCCTGCTGGCGCTGCCGCGGCCCTCTGCCTCGTGAAACCATCGTCTTGGCCTGCTGGCGCTGCCGCGGCCCTCTGCCTCGTGAAACCATCGTCTTGGCCTGCTGGCGCTTCCGCGGCCCCCTGCCTCGTGAAACCATCGACTTGGCCTGCTGGCGCTGCCGCGGCCCTCTGCCTCGTGAAACCATCGACTTGGCCTGCTGGCGCTGCCGCGGCCCCCTACCTAGGGAGACTATCATCTTGGCCTGCTGGCGCTGCCGCGGCCCGATCCACAGACACTCCAGCTCGAGGATTGTGAGCTCGCCTCTTACCACTACCTGTACCGATCCGGTACCAAGACTGTCCCGCTACCCCCTTTTTCCCTACAGAGACTAGAAGTGAGAGGACCCCCGGGTCCGAGATATCCTGTATCGCTGATATCCTTGCCTTAAGAACCTTATATAAAGCATTGAACTCGACTTGGTGTGGTGCCTGTTTGTGGGGAGGGAGGTAACTTGTCTGTACGATCGCAGGAGACGGTCCCACTCGGGGATCTCTCCCTCAGTATCCGGCCGACCCTCAGGGTCCCCGTCTAACACAGATGTCATTGCTGGCTGAAGCAAATGTGTGAGAGGAACTTATCCTTTTATCACTGTTTGCTCAGGCAAAGGTTCTGTCCTACAGACTCCACCTCCAACCACTCAGGTAAGGGATTATCCTAGCCCTGTGTTGACCGCCAAAGGTGCATGAAAGCAGCAAGAATTGTTTTAATTGCAGAATTTTCCTGCTAATTTTTTTGGTAGAAAAACGTGTCCCACACTACCAATACTTTCTGGATTTTTTCTTTGAGTTTAAAAAAACTTTAGAAAGTTCTCTAAAGTCATCAGAGATTCATTGATTAACACTACAGCTCCTACTATCACCCATAAAACCGTAGTGTTTGACACGGTGTTGCATAAATCTAAACCTGTGTTGGAATGATGAAATGAGAAGACTGTCAAACCTCCAGATGGCATCAACTCCTTTGAGGCCATGAAAAGGGGCTCTTAGAAGTCAAAGTCCCAAAATGCCTTGATCAAAGGGAGGATCCGATTCCAGTGTGATGGTTGGAAACCCAGCCAACAGCTGCTCGGATTTACTAAACTTTCACACAACGCAATGTAGTAAGGGAACTTGCTGCACTGAGGTGCATGAAGGGGAGAGAGTAAAAATATGCTGTATTTCAAAAGAATTGGCACACGTCTGCTTTCTCCTTGCACTGGTGCACTACATAGTGCCAATTCAGGCATCGTTGTGTCACAACAGAAGGGTGCCTGCAATTTTGTCAGAATAGTTCTTGTGCACGAAAAAGTACTGTCTCGCACAAAAACAACTCTTAGAAGTTTATTCCTCTTTTTATATGCGATGCAGAATGCAGAACACATGCAAAATGGAAGTGATGAGGAGAAGTAAAGATATTTCTCCTCATTCACCAGTCTCGTAGATGCACCATTTAGTAAATCTAGGGTGCATCAAAAACCACAGGTACATGCGCGGGAACGCCAATGCTCCACCACTGGAACGCCTCTCTGATACAAGGTGATATGCGCTGAATTTGTTAATTTTTTATTTCACTACGACAGGCAGTCCAGGATGCCAAAACACAGAATAAAACAGTGAGGCAGGGACATCAGCAGCAAGACCGGAACACAAGTGTCTCATTTTAGATTTAGACGGAGATCAAGATTGGTTTGAGATATTATTTGAACAAGAAAGGCGATGCCTTTGGAGGAAGAGAACTTCAAGTACATCTTTCTCACCTTTGTCTTGTTATTATTTTTTAAAATGTGTCCAACTCCTCATCTTTATTTAGACCATGCACCAGGGTATTCAGAAGCAGAATCCACATCCTTTACTTTTTTCTCTATTTACTTTCTCTGCATAATCCTTTTTCTTTTTTTCCTCACATGTTCAATAGCATTCTTTTCAGTTATTATATGAAGTGTAATGTTTGAGGAGAGTCAGATCCACCTTAAAATCCCTCTATTGTAATAATATATTATATATTGCGTATCGTTTATCAAGTTCACAATTTTATGTGTTACATTTGGCTCTCATAGAAAGCAAGTAGAATGAGTACTGGATTCCGGATCTGGTTTTTCACTGCTATGAGATAGCAACAGTGGAATAAAATGAATGGACCACATGAATCAAGCTTTCTTCCAGTTGCAAACTGGTCAATTCATAGATTTCAGGCAGTTTGCAACTGGTAAAAAAGCACTTTGGTATGTAACAAGCCAAAGCGGTGATTTGGTAGCACACTGCCTAATCAAATTTTTGGTTTGCGACCAAATACTGATTCTGTATTTGGAAGGAGCATCCCTGTGAATGAAAAAAAAGAGGGTGTGGTCCACCGGGCTAGTGAATCTTCTCAAACAAACAAAGCAAAAAAAAAAGCTTCTTAAAAAAAAAAAAGAGGTAGCAATTTTAAAAAAAAGAATGCTGTATTTAAAAGCAATCATAGACATGGTGGTCTGTTGACCTCAGCAGGCCACAATCCCTGTGTTGGCATTGATTCCTAATGGGTCGCAAATTGTGACCTACTTCATTAATATTCATGAGGTAGATCGATTTGCAACCCACTAGGAATCGGTCAATCAAACTCAATGAGTTTCATACATTTGGAATAGTGATTTCCTAATTGCGATTCCCAGAATATCCCAATGGGTAATCGCTCCCCCTAATATTGGTACAGCTGGACCTTGTTTCGACTGATGTCACCACTGCTATGCTCACTTTTGCATGCCACCCGTTAATCTCCACAAACCGAAGGATCGTGCAGGTGGCCTGTATTTCCACCACCTTCCACTAGCCATCTTAAGCACAGGTCTCGGTAGACACACAAACAGAGTGAGTGTGGCTACGCACCAGTGAGGCTGTGGCTCCATGGAGCACTGAGAGCACAGATTCAGGAAAGAGAAGGAGGAAAGGTGCAGATTGGCAGTAGGCATCTATATATTATATTTAATATGTCGGCTTAGCAGAAAGTAGGAAGACAGCAAGGGCCAGATGTACAAAGGCTTTTTGACATTCGCAAATGGCCTCGTTTTCAGAATTGGGACATTTGCGAACACAAAGGCATTTCTAGATGTACAAAGGCCAAATTGCAATTCGGTAACCTGTTACCGAACTGCAAGTTAGGTCTGCGGTTTGGTATTGGGAAGATGAGTGTTTAAGACGTTTCATCATAATGGCAAATTGCAGTGGTATGGATGAATGTTGTGGAACTGAAAAGGGGATGCAATATATTCATAATTTATACCAGCTTCAAGTTGGTGGTAACCCATTCGCAAATGGGAAGGGCCCCGCAAAATGAATGATTGTAAAAACATGTTTTAAGAGCAAGCAGTGGTCCCACAGACTAGTTCCTACTCTTAAAAAATGTCAAGAAAGTGATTCATTGTTTTTAAACGCCTCCTGTTTTTCTTTAAGGAAAATGGACTGCATTATAAAAAAAAATTGTTTATTCAAAAGCAATCACAGACATGGTGGTCTGCTGCCACCCACAGGAACCATTACTGTTATTTTAGCGATTCCCAGTGGGTCGCACTCAGGGACCTACCTCATTAAAATTCTTGAGGTAGGTCGATTTGTGACCCACTGGGAATCATAATATGTGTCAAAAACACATTTGTACATTGGTGTTTGCGATTACCAAATAGCGAATCACAAAAAATGGATATGTGGTAATCGCAAATGATTACCTATATACATTTGGCCATAGGTTCTTTTTGGGTAATGCTAAGGGGTAGTGTGAGAGGGTGGCAGAGTGCCTGGTATGCGAATTGTTAATTTGGTAAGAGGAAGGGAGTTGTGGCCAGTGAGAGGTATGGGGTCAAGACTACGGGTGCAAGAAGGGGTAAAGGGATAAAACAGGTGTCTCTTGTATCCCGGCAGAAGTGATGGAAGTAGAGGCAAATTACATAGGGAGCATTCATAGCATAAAACTGTAGGTGGGTACATGAGGTAAATGTGAAGAGGTGGGATGTTTGTCACCTCAGAGTTCTTATTGACATCATAGACAACATGAGATGCATTCTTTCTCTCTTTTGATATCACAAAGAACCATAGGTGAAAACACATACTGTTATTCACAGTTATCGATCCATAATTCATTCTTTCTTAGATAAAATGCATACTAATTTAATTGTTTTATTCATTTGCTGTTTACATTTTTATTTTTGTGGACATGATATTTGCTTTACATTTTCTGATTTCCTATCTTGTTTTCTCCCTGCTTTTGTCCCATAGTAACATATCACTAATAATGCGGAGTCAGTTTATTTTCTGAAAGTTTTCTTATTGGCATCAGTGTTCGATATTCACCATTGTGTATCATACATACAAATAATGGTCTTTTATAATTTGTGTTAAACAAGTGATAGCCAATAAATAAATAGTCAAATAAATAGTGTGGGCTTACTTGTAAGGTTTCTTTGTTTAATGATTGAGACATCATGAATGGACTGAGTCTGCAGCTACATGTATTATCTGGAGTCATGGAGAGATGAAGCAATGGGGGCGTGGCTTGCAGGCTGGTGGCGGCGGACACGTGAGCTTGGAGCTCCACGCCGGCCCGTTGGTTTATCCGCTTTAACTATGGCCCTTTCCCCGGGGATGCAGCACGGACACTCCTGCTGTGGAGCAAAGTCCCGGGGAGTCGCTGGGGCCCATTGATTGGCTGCATAGGGGCGCTAAAGTACTGTGGCAGTCGCCAGAAGTTTTCAACTGCAGCAGTCAAGATGGCGCCGAGCTGAGAGATGGTGCACCGGGAGCTTGCCGCGTTCCCGCACCACCCCAAGTAGGAAGCCTGGCGGCCAAACTGATGGAGAGCGGGTGATTGGCGCTGGCGTTGCCCGGAGGGAGATACGCTTCTGGGCACAATCTAATGAACAGTGACATAACAGCGGTGCCCCATGCCTGGCCTGTCTCTCACGGAAAACTGGCTGAGGGCCGTTGAGAGTTCTTTAGCGGCTGGCACAGGGGACTCGGGCGGAAGAGCCCTCCTGAGCTGCTGAGAACCCTGTGATACTGGCGACCACAAAAGAACCCTGGTGAGATACTTAGCGGAGCTCTAGTGGAGCGCGGCTGAGTGACGCAGACTAATCACAGGACACAAACGGCGTTAAATTTTGGCCTGGTCCAAGTCGGACTCACCATCACACAGGGGTTGGACCCCTGCTTGCTATCAGCGCCTGTCGGTGAGTGATTTCCGAGTGGGATGGGGGGAGCTGGATGCTGGAGCTTTGGGAGGCGTCCCCCCTCACCTCTCATCTGGACTGCCTGATAGTGCCGGATTTTTGGAGTGTACACACGGGCCTCACGCTGATTGGGATGGACCTGTAGGGGGCCAGAACTTGACCACGCGGAGAAGGTGCAGGAGGGCCTGGCCTTCTGGAACCTCTACATTACTGAGGGGGTGACTGCCTTCTGTCTTACTAGGGACAACTTGTGAGCCGGGATCACTGCCGGAGCTGTGGAGGGGTGATTATCCTGGGAACCTTAGAGGTCTGAACAATGCGAGCTACACAGCGTGCAGGCGGACCTTTGCACGACTGTACTACAGTGCCTGGAATAAAGTGTCGGAGGGCTGAGTGGGGCAGGTGGCCTAGACTGAGGGCACCTTCCTCACCTCACCCGATGGGGAAGCCTAGGGGGAAGCAGGCACTGGCCCCACCAGATCAGGAAGACCTGGGGCAGAAGAAGTGGCGACCGGATTTGCCCACGGGGCCCGCAGAGGCAGGAGTGTAGCAGCAGTTGGCTCGAATATTGCAGGCCATTACAGACACGAGGGAGGTTCTACATCAGGATATAGCTACTGTGTCGGTGGGGTTGGGGCTGCTGCTTGCCGAGCACTCCAAGTTGGCAGATAGTGTGGAGCAGGCCGAAACATCCCTGGCAACACTGGAACCGGCGCAGAAATCCCTCGCTGAGCAGGAGGGAGGCATCTCCCATAGGTTACTGATTTTGGAAAAAGGGCCAAAGATGCTGAGGGACACAATCGGAGGAATACCATCTGCATCCTGGGACTGCCGGAACGGGCCAATATGGTCCAATACCTGGAGGACTGGCTCCGCGACACAGTGGCGCTGGAAGGGTTGACCCAGTTCTTCACACTGGAAAGGGCCCATCGGATCCCGGCTCGCCCACCGCAGCCGGGCAGACCGTCGTAGTCAGTAGTGGCCAAACTCCTCCATTATAACATAACATGTGTATTTGTAAAGGGCACAATTACCCAGAGGTCTCTTGGCGCTGAACAACAGATGTTCATTGTTACCCAACTCAATGGACGCTGAGATCAGACCCGGGACCAGGGTTCAATTCCCAACGCGGCAGGGTCTTGAGCCCAAAATGTCCACGGACTCAGTAATTCTCGCTTCGGTGCCTACTCGAATCACAGGTTCACACTCTGCAACTCTGGGCAATAGCTTGCTTAATCTCCACTACGGCCCCCCGCGGCGGGATGCCTGGCTTTCACCTTGGGGATACCCAGTAGGGGCTATCTCACAGGGAAAAACCAGGACGGGTTCCCAATGCAAAGCGCTTTGAGACCTGGCGGTGATATTGCGCTATATAAAAACCTATCCATCCATCCATCCAATGGTACTCATTTTATCGACCTCAGATGGATGAAAGGCTGAGTGGACGCGCCGGGATTTGAACCTGTGACCATGAGGTTGAACACATGCCCCTGCAACGGACGCATAAGTCCACTGAGCCACCAGACCTGGATATATTTTATAAGGTCAGAGATCTCCTCCTGCAGACAGCACGCATTTCTGGACCCTACAAGGTGGATAACATCAAGGTTTCCATTTTCCCAGACTACAAGCTAGAAGTTCAGCGACGCCATGCATCTTTCCTGGCCGTCAAGAGAGGCCTGAGAGACTAGGGTCTTCAATATTCCTTGATGTTCCCGGCTCAGCTTCGGATTATCCTCAATGGCACAACACACATCTGCGATGACCCGTTGGAGGCATGGGACTGGCTTGAAACCTACAAGACAGGTCGACGGCCGGCTGGGGAGCCTGAGGGGCGTGCTTCCCCAGTGCGGTTGCCTCAGCGCCTCCGCAAGTCACGGCGGCGCCCTGCCACTCTGAAGACACCCAGCTCATCCTAGACAGCGAAGGAGAGGTCTGTTGAGCTGCGGGCGGTGTCTGAACTACTCCAGGACCGTAAGCAGTCATCAGGAGCTGACACAGAGACGGACAAGACTCCTGAGGACACGGACACCGACGGCTCTCAAACTAGTAGTGTGCAGTTGCCACATGCCACACTGGGCACAGCAGCCGAAATTGTTTGATGATTTTATTTTATGCTTGCTTAACCCATTTTACTTGACAGGTGCCACTGGGAAGGTTCCAGACTTTGTGAACTTTTGTACTGCACAGTTTATTCTATGGTTGTTTTAATGTTCGCTGGCCGCAGTGGGAGGGGTGTGTACTTTATTCTAGTAGAGAGTTGTGTCCCGGGAATGGGGTGTAGAGTATTAAATGTGGCATGAACGGGGTTGATTCCAAATATACTTGCAGACGGTAACCACCCGGTTGTGGCCACTCTTCCCCTTTGTTCCTCTGTAGCCACTAGAGGGCAGTTAGTTCTCAAGTAGTTTGGATGGGGGCTAGTCTTTTAGTGCCTGTCCTGGGGTGGGGTGTTGGGGTCCTTCTTACTGTTGTAAAGGAATGTTTAGGGGGTATTGGCATAACTTTCTTGAACGAGTTGTTGATGGTCGAAAGGAAGCAATATCAAGGGTTCGATGTCTGAGATAAAGTGTATATCTGGGAATGTCAGGGGTATGCATACCATGTTACGAAGGCACAAGATACATGTGTACTTAGTGCGTAGATGAGTCCAGTTGTCTTTCCTTCAGGAAACTCACAGTGCACACAAAGAGGATGCGGCATTGCAGCGCAGGTGGAGAGAGCAGGTTTTTTGTACAACTTCTTCTGCCTTTGCACGGGGTTTATTGATCTGGGTCCGGGCGGGAGTCCCTTTCCAACCCACACATCAGCTAAAGGATCCCAAGGGGCGATACATCTTAGTGGTGGGTAGGGAGGTGGTGTGGGTCAGTATCTGTGCTCCAAATATGGGACAAACAGCCTTTTTACACACTTGTCAGGGAAATTTGATCCATTTTGACTGGGTACGTCCTTATGGGTAGGGATTTTAATTCTGTTATAGACGTAATGATGGATAGATCACACCGCCCTCTCCCGGATGCGCCAATCCATAATCTCTCAAGGCTCTGGTGAGATTGGAAGCATAGATGGGGATTGGTAGACACCTGGAGAGCGCACCACCCGAACGCTTGGGACTACTCGTTTTTCTCCGCACTACATGCCCTCCATATTCACCTCAATGCGATGCTTTGTTCTCCTGACATACAAGCAGAGATCCAGCACAGCGAGTATCTCACCAGACCGTTGTTAGACCATAACCCTTTGCTTTTACGTATCAACCCAGTGCCGGGGGATCTAAAATCCCAACATGGCGATTGAATCCAGAATTACTAAAGGATGAGGTAGTTCGTGAGGTGGTGGGGACCGGCATAGTTAATTATTTTCGAGAAAACACTGGTACTGCCTCCTCATTGGCGGTGGAATGGGATGCTTTTAAGAGTGTAATAAGAGGGCAGTGTATTGCGAATAAGATTGGAGTACACAAGGTGTTATTGCAAGACTTAGAGAGGGCAGAGGAGAGGCTGGGGGGAGTGGGGAGGGAGAGGCCTGACCACCCTGATCGACACGAGGATTAAGTGGAAGCGAGGGAGGAGGTTGCTGTACAAGTTGAAAGGCTGCGCTGCTTTGACTATGAAAGATATGTAGCGTGTGCTCATGCAGAGCGGGATAAGTCTGGGGCGTTGTTGACATGGTTGACCAACCCAGGGAGAAGGGGTGCAGTTATTCTGGAGCTTCATGGCCCTGATGGGGAAATCCATTACACACAGCCGGGGATCAATGACCAGTTCTTTGCCTACTATACTGATTTATACCAGAGTAAGGTGGCGTCTAGTGAGGAGCCATTCAAGATTTCTTGGAGGTGGCAGAACTTCCAGCATTGGATAGGGAGCGGGCTGAGTTGTTGGGGAGGTTCGTGGAGTGATCAAACATATGGCCCGGAGACAGACCCCTGGGGTGGACGGTCTGCCCGTATATCTATCTTCTGGCCCCTAGGTTGGTAACATTGTACAACACTGCAAGAAGGGAGTGCCTTCTACCTGCTACTACTCATGAGGCAGTAATTATACCACTTTTAAAACCAGGGAAACCTCCTCATGACAGGACAGCCTGTCGACCGTTATCAATGCTGACTACAGATTATATGATTTTAAGCCGTAAATTGGCGAACCGTCTGCTCCCGTATATGGTGCAATTGAAACATACGGATCAAGCGGGGGTTGTACCGTCCCGGAATACAGCCCTAAATGTGCGGCGCCTTCTTAGTATCTTAGATGCTGATACGTATCACAAGCCATCTGCTGCTGTGTTGGCAATAGATATTGAGAAGGCCTTTGACAGCTTGGAATGGACCTATCTGTTTCAAGTCATGCAGCGATTTGGCTTGGGGGATGATTTTGTGGATTGGGCGGCTCTCTTGTATCGCCAGTCTACAGCGTGGGTTGAAACGGGTGGGATGAGTTTGGATGCCTGCATCGTGGGTCGAGGAACAAGACAGGGCTGCCCCCTATCCCCACTGCTGTTCGCCCTGGCCATGGAGCCTCTGGCGGCCAGGACGGGCTTGCATTATCAGGGGCTCCAAGTGCGCGAGCACGTTCATCATATTGCACTTTACGCTGACAAGCTCCTTATATTTTTGGCGGACACGGAGGGCGCCCTTCGGGGAGCAAAGACACTATTGGCTGACCTTGGTACAATTGCTGGCCTTAAAGTCAACTGGGCAACTACTTGTTTATGTCCTGCAGCGCCTAAGACCAAAGGTCCGTTGGCAACGCAGGGAATACAATGGGAGCGTCAATGCATGACATACCTCGGCACTTGTATTTATTATACACAACCCATTGGAGGGTAATGTGGGCAGGGCCATTAGGGGGCTAAAGGCTGTATCGAGGTTTGGAGCACACTTCATTTCTCGGTAGCTGTGCGGGTATCCCTTCTTAAGATGATAGCACTCCCCCGGCTGTTATACTACTTCAGAACGCTGCCTATTTGGATCCCGGCCTCTGCCTTTAAACAGCTTCGGTCAATGGTGGTTGGGTTCCTTTGGGCCTCGGGCAGATGGAGATTGGCACTTAACACGATAAGGAGACCGAGATAGGAGGGCGGCTTAGCGGTCCCTGATTTTGAAACATATTATTTAGCTGCAGTTGCAGCGGCTTATTCAGACAATTGCACAGATGTTTTGGGACCCAGCTGATATAGATGGGAATCAGGTTAATAGACAGACGTTTTCAAGATTAATATTGCAGTTGGCGTTCCCGGCCTTCTCTCTCACTCGAGAAATGGTGACGTTTAAACTCTGCTGGAACAGAAGTCAGCGGCGAGCACAAATAGCGCGGCCGTATGCCCCTGAGATCCTGCTGGTAATGTGCACTGCACTGCCACATGGGGGTGATTGGGGGGTGCTGATAGACTGTGCGGAAAGGGGGCTGACCACCATGGGGGATCTATATGCGGATGGTGCTGTACTTCCTTATGAGGTATTACAAGACAGGTACGAGTTGGCCAATGGGGACTACTTGATGCATATGGCGCTCATGACGCCCATCCAAGCACATTGGAAGAAGGGGCTTAGAGAACCTCCAACCTCAATGATTTGTCAATATATAGTTTTGGCAGCTGGCACCCTTAAGGCGGTTACGTGCCTATACGGCCGAATGATGCACGAGAGACACACCCCTCTGTGCTCGCTTCGACAAAAGTAGGAGGAGGATTTAGGTTTGGACATCCCTGTGAAAGTGTGGGCGGGACTGATAGAACGGGCATGGAAAAGTAAGAGGAACGCGCACTTCCAACTGTGCACTTTTTTATACTCCACAGGGCTTATCTTAAACCAGCAGAAATTAATCAGCATTTTAAAGTCAATTCTGCAATGTGCCTGAGCTGCAGTACGGTGGGAGCAGATTTTTCCCACTTGATGTGGAGATTCCCTCAGCTGGGAACGTTTTGGGAGGAGGTGGAAACACTTTTGCAGGATGTCATGACTAGGGACATAGAGCCTACTATAGGCCTCTGTTTGCTGCATTGGTTCCCTCACACCTCTAAGAACAAGATAACAAGCAAATTCATAGATTTAGGACTCTTGCTGGCGAAGAGGGAAATCACAACTCACTGGAAGACCAAGAAGGGCCCTAACTTTCGGAGATGGGAAGCAGAGTTTCTTAAGTGCAATCTCGTAGTCTTAAGGGACTACGAGATTGCAGATGGCGACCCGCGCTAACAGCAAAAAGGCACTAGAGATGGCGAGGGCCTCGGAGGCACTGGTGTTGTTATTAAAAATTCCAGATATGAACTCTGATATGGATTTGGGCGAGCCAGAGTTAGATGCGCTGCCTTGAGGGACTACCCTATTTTATGGGGATGTGCACTTTGGTGTCTTGCTTGGGGGCTACCTCTGACGGCAGAGAACTGTGTCATTGCTTGATGTTTTGCGTATGACTAATACCAACGCAGCTGAGACCTGTACCTACAAATAACTGTACATAGTTGTTACGCCAATGGGGAGGGGGCGGGATACGAGGGAGGGGTGGGAGATTGCATTTAACAATGTCAGGTTCATGACAGGAGGATGTATATATCTCTTTTATGATTCATTGCCAGGATTGATCATTGTAACTGAGCCAGCATATTGGACAGAAGAGATGTATGGATGGCATTTCCCACAGACTGCGATTTATTGTGATATGAGCATTTGCCTGATATCAGTGATTGTCCTCAATTATGATTACACCTCATTGCATTCTAACCTGATTGCACACTTATCCGGATATTCATTTTAATTGTGTTGTTTGCATTAAAACAATAAAAATATATTTTAAAAAAAGAAAAATGGAGAGGTGAAGCAATAATACAGACTCATAGTGGGGTTCATAATATGTTATGGGCCCCTTTCACGGGCGACTAAGAGGTGGCACCTTGACAGGGTGTACACGAGGGGGCCAGTGGTGGCTCTGCGGATCCCTGGGACGGTTGCGAGGGCGAGGCTGGTGGAGCGGAGCTGGCGGGTGGGAGAGTAGAACGAGAGGCGGTTATTGAGATATTCGGGGCCCATGTCGTGGAGAGCCTTGTGTGCGTGGATGAGGAGCCTGAACATGATCCTCTTGCTGACGGGGAGCCAGTGCAGGTTTTTCAGGTGGGCCGATATGTGGCTGTGGCGAGGGATGTCGAGGATGAGTCATGCGGAGGCGTTCTGTATTCGCTGTAGTCGTTTCTGAAGTTTGGCTGTGGTTCCTGCATAAAGGGTGTTCCCGTAGTCCAGTCGGCTGGTAACGAGCGCCTGCGTGACCGTCTTTCTGGTTTCTGTGGGGATCCACCGGAAGATCTTTCGGAGCATGCGCAGGGTGTTGAAGCAGGAGGATGAGATGGCATTTACTTGTTTGTTCATCGTGAGCGAGGAGTCCAGGAAGAATCCCAGGTTGCATGCGTGGTCCGTGGGTGACGGTGCGGTGCCCAGCGCAGTGGGCCATCAGGAGTCGTCGCAGGCGGATGGGGATTGTCCGAGGATGAGGACCTCCGTTTTGTCTGAGTTCAGTTTCAACCGACTGAGCGTCATCCATTCCACAACTTCCTTCATTCCTTCCTGGAGGTTGGTTTTGGCGGTGGTTGTGTCTTTGGTGAGGGAGAGTATCAGCTGGGTGGCGTAGGAGATGATGTTGAGGTTGTGTTTGCGTGCGATGGCGGTGAGGGGGCTCATGTAGATACTGAAGAGGGTTGGGCTGAGCGAGGAGCCTTGGGGTAAGCCGCAGATGATCTTGGTGGGCGCGGAGCAGAACGGCGGGAGGCGGACTCTCTGGGTTCTATTGGAGAGGAACGAGGTGATCCAGTCCAGTGCTTTTTCTTGGATCCCAGTGTTGTAGAGGCGGGTTGTTAGGGTGCGGTGGCAGACGGTATCAAAGGCGGCTGAGAGGTCTAGGAGGATGAGGGCGGTTGTCTCCCCGTTGTCCATCAGGGTCCTGATGTCATCGGTGGCTTCAATGAGGGCTGTCTCGGTGCTGTGGTTGGCGCGAAATCCGGACTGGGATGGGTTAAGCGATTTGTTTGCCTCGAGGAATGCAGTCAGCTGTTTATTGACGGTCTTCTCGATGACTTTAGCCGGGAAGGGAAGAAGAGAGATGGGGCGGAAGTTCTTGAGGTCTTTACAGTCCGCTGTGGGTTTTTTCAGAAGGGCGTTGATCTCTCCGTGCTTCCAGCTCTCTGGCAAGGTGGCTGATGCGAAGGAGTTGTTTCTGACGTTCCAGAGGTGGGGTGCGATGATGGCGTCTTCTTTGTTGTAGATGTGGTGGGGGCATGGGTTGGAGGGAGAGCCGGAGTGGATGGTGTTCATGACGTGGGTGGTGTCTTCTGTGCTGATGGGGGTCCAGTTGCTTAGGTGGTGATGGGGGTCATTGGTTTGGAGACTGGAGGCGGAGTCTGGGTGTCAAAGCTGTTGTGTATGTCTGCGATCTTGCGGTAGAAGAACGTGGCGAGGGAGTTGCAGAGGCCTTGTGATGGTGTGATGTCGTTGTTGCTGGCGTTAGGGTTGGAGAGCTCTTTTACGATGCTGAAGAGTTCATTGCTGTTGTGGGTGTTGTTGTCCAGTCGCTCTTTGAATGATGTCCTTTTGGTGGTGCGGATCAGCTGGTGGTGTTTGCGAGTGGCGTTCTTGAGGGCTGTCATGTTTTCTGTCGTCCGTTCGTGGCGCCAGGTTTTTTCGAGCGTGCGGCAGGATTTCTTTGAGTCTTTGAGGGCGTCGGTGAACCATGTAGTTTTTCTGTTGCTGGTCTTGCCTGGGGGGTTCTTCAGCGGAGCGAGGTTGTAGGCACAGTTGGTGATCCACTGTGCGAGATTGTGAACTGCGTCGTTGGTGTCGGCTGGTGGGTTCTGGCTCAGTGATGTGGTGAGCTGGTCTGTTGTGACTTTGCTCCAGCATCTGCAGGGATCTGTAGCGTGCGGTGGTGTGTTGTGGTCTTCTTGTAGGTGAAATGGATGCAGCTGTGGTCGGTCCAGTGTAGTCCGGTGGAGTGGCTGAAGGAGATGTGGTTGCTGGCGGAGAAGATGGGGTCCAGCGTGTGGCCGGCGTAGTGGGTGGGGTTGTTCACCAGTTGCTTGAGTCCGAGGTTGGCGAGGTTGGCGAGCAGGGTGGTAGTGTTGCTGTTGTTGTTGTTCTCTAGGTGGACGTTCAGGTCCCCTACGAGGATGTATTCTGGTGAGGTTAGTGCGTGAGGGCTGACGAAGTCGCGATGGTTTCGCTGAATTGAGTGCGCGGACCCGGGAGTCTGTAGACGAGGGTTCCTCTGAGTGTGGTTTTGGGGTCGGTGCGGATCTGGAGGTGTAGGTGTTCAGCGGTGGAGAGTGTGTCTTCGGCGTTGGTCGTGATGCTGATGGTGTTCCTGTAGATGGTGGAGATTCCTCCTCCGGTTTGGTTGATGCGGTCCTTCCAGGTGATCTTGTAGCCGTCTGGGATGGCTATGGCGATGGCTTGGTCATGACACCCCCTCACCTCCCCCGGGTGCTGACCAAGGAGGTGAGAGCACTCCCCTCCCACCCCACTATTAAGGGCCACAGTAACCAAGGACTTTGCAGAATTTCCATGGCACAGAAAAACTCTGCCTTTATTGAGGGCCACATCACCACTGACCGATCCGCCTGTGCCGCGGGGACCCTTCAGAGTGGGGCCACAGGCAACTATTGCACTGAAGGGGCCCGTGCATGCCGAGACCCTAGGACATGCGCCCGCAGGCACTGGGAGTGCCCAACCTTCGCCGTCAGAAAGACCTATGACATACCACTTGTCCCCTTCGACCTGGCAACCCGGGCCCGGACAGAAACCAGATTAGCTGCGAGATGCACACCATCAGGACAAATACCGGCCCACAGGACACCCTGTGGTCGGGACTATCTCTGGCACACACATTGAGCCCCTGTTGGAATTGGAGTCTATATCCTGGGCCAACCTGCGCATGCTCTCGTTACCAGTGGGACTGACCCCCACAACAAGCCCTGAATAACATTTTGCCTTGCCGCAGCTGCAGCCATGGACAAAGACAGACCTGCATGGCCACTAGCCTCTCAAACCCCCATGGACCAATGTGCCACAAGTCGTGGCAACACTGGTAGCACAACCTCAGACAAACCCCATGCCTGAGGGTGGCCTCGCCACCATCCTGCAAGCTATCCACACCTCTCAAACCTCAGTTGAAACCAAAATAGGAGAGATGTGCACTGACATGACTCTCATTCGACAAGACCTACGCAACGCCACGGCGAGGATCACCAAGGCGGAATCTCACATATCTACAGTGGAAGACGACTTTAAAACTCTGAAGACAAGTGTCATGACTGTCACACACAGCTGAGCTCCATCGCCGGCCAGAGGAAGCGGCAAATCACTCCCGACGTAATATCCTGCACTGCATAGGCCTTCCAGAAGGGGCAGAACCCATCCAGCCTGAGACCTTCATAGAAAACTGGCTTAGATCCTGGATGCCTCTAAATCGTCTCCTCATGGTTTGTTGTTGAACAGGGGCATCGGGCCTTGACACTGAATCCACCTCGGGGAGCCCTCCACAGACTAATAATTGCCTTAATTTTAGGGACCTAGATTCGTTCTTGCAAGAGGCCCACGTCCACTCTGACTTATTCTACAAAGGCCTTATATTCCCTGACTACACCAGAGGAGTACAGTCTTGGCATCACTCCTATGCCTCAGTTAAGCAGAAGCTTCGGTCCAGACCTTTAATATCCCTCAACGACTTCTGATCCCAGCCCGCCTCAGAGTGATCTTTGCCAACAAAAGTAAATTTTTCCACAGCCCAGAGGCAGCCTGGACATGGCTTACCGAGAAACGGCCACTCCATGCACTGACCATCTCCCCATCCTCAACCCAACGACCGAATGGATCGACCAGATCAGGTACGGCCCCCAAGTCATGGAGACAGCGTGCTTGCACAGGGGGCATAGCATCAAGAGAGCAACCTTCTCGTCACCTGCCCTGATGGCAGGGGTCCAGGCCAGGTCCCCTCCACTTGCCCTCCCACTTCCTGTGATGCTGGACTCCGCTTCGAACCAACATGATTCTTATGTACAGTCAGACACTTCACCGGCCAACTGGGCGGAGGACACGGACCTTTCATGGGGCCCCATGATCTAATGGGGGCAATGGCCGTACCTATTGACAGGGACAGGGCAATGTCACAGGTACTCACCAAATGACATTGGGTCCTGAGATTCTACAACATAGAGGAGACCACCACTCCGTTCCCGAGTCAAGGAAGACAGTCACCCACACACTCATCATCAGCAAACTCGACTATGGAAACACTCTCTATGCCGCCATCAACAAATCCATGCTCCGCAAACTGCAGACGATACAGAACACCACGGCCAGACTCGTCCTCAGCATCCCACATCACAACACATCAGCCAACTTCTGCAGAGACCCCACTGGCTCCCCGTGGAGAGAAGAGCCACTTTCAAAATCCTCACCCACGCCTACAAATGCCTACACAATAGCGGACCCAAATACCTTAGCAACAGAATAAACTTCCACGTGCCCAAAAGAAACCTCCGATCTGCCAACCTTGCACTAGCTGAAACCCCGCACATCCACAGAGCCAGAGCAGGTGGAAGATCGTTCTCCCACATCGCAGCCAGAACCTGGAACGAGCTACAGATAGACATCAGACGTGCCCCCTCCCTGAACACCTTCAAGAATACCCTCAAGACCTGGCTCTTTGGCTGAAACAGATCTGCATTACCCCCGCCCCCTCCTCAGCGCCTTGAGACCCTCACGGGTGAGTAGCATGCTTTGCAAATCCCTGATTGATTGATTGAGAGTTCAAACTGTGTTGGTTTAAGACTTCCCTCATGGGATGACAGATGCTTCTGAGTGTAAGGTATGGGAGGGGGGTTGTTTGGGCGAAGATGGGGAATGTGCTGTTTATCTTTTGTTTATATCACACGGTACATCCCTCAGAAAAGACCCGTCCCTCTGCAACCTACTCCAGACAGGAGATACACTGCAGCCCATCTTGCATGACACGGTGCCACCAGCATGCATCCCGTATAAGCGCGTTCCCTCTACTTACTGCCCGAAACGATGGCCTCAGCATACCCTGACCTAGAACCATCCCAGGTGCTCTCCTGGAATGTCAATGGGTTCTTGGACTGAGTGAAGCGCACTACAGTTTTAAAATGCGCCCACCTATTTCTCCTCGAAGCACTGCTGTTGTAAGAGACATACCTGCCGAGGAACCACTGCCCATTTTTGACACGTCAGGGGTACAACAGAGTTTTCCACGCAGGGTTTACAGATGGGTCTTGAGGAATGGCTATCCTTCTCCTTTGCTCCTTTCCAGTAGCAATCACAAAGGAAATAAGAGACCCCCAATGACGCTACGTAGCCCTGATGGGGACTATGGGAGGATGTATAATTGTTCTTATTTCTGCCTGCGTGTCCTTGGGGGCTGTAGAGACCTTCCTCTGAGGCATTTCCAAACTACTGAGAACTCTTCCTGAGAGTCTGACAGTGATTGGAGGCAACTTCAATGCGGTACTGGCTCTTGACAAGGATTCCAGCGGGGTCCCCTTTGCCTGTCACCCCAAGGGCACAAAATGTCTCTCAGATTGGGCTTCTATGTTTGGTTAATGTGATGTATATAGACATAAAACCCTCAGCAGCATCAATACATCCACTCCTCCACCAGACATCAGTCATTCCCGTATATATCTCATATTTATGCCTGCCCCAGGTTGCCGCACTGTCACACATACTCAAATCTTCTCCAATGGCATATCTGACTCCCACAGGCAGTCCGCATCCCATATGGCGACTCAATGCATGGTTTCTTCAAGATAAGGCCTACAAGCGGGCACTACATGAGGAAATCAAGACCTACTTCCAGCTCAACAATGGCACAGTCAAGTCCTCTGGTACACTGTGGGCTCCTAGTAAGGCCTCTACTAGGGGGTATGCCAAGAGATACCTCAAAAGGAACAACTGGGTCTAAAAACAACAACTTACCCGCCTGCAGGACCAGGCCATTCGCCTAGAGAGGACAAAAATTATGAGCAACCGAGACGGCGCACCCTAACAACTTAAACTCATACGGGTGGAAATCTGTCACATTTCCCTCTAAACTGCAAAGCAAGTGTGGAGAACAGCCAGAGTTTAAGAATGGGGAAATAGGAATGACAAACTACTGTACTGGCTCGCCTCTTGTCCTCTAGCAGAGCGGATGATGCCGGAGATAATCATTGCCCAGGGTCACACTCAACGCATCTTTAGAGGTATCGCTCAGACTTTCACTGAACAATATCAATGTCTCTTACCAGCTGTCCCAACAGTGGAACCTAAGCTATACTCCTACTTTCTGGAGGAAATAACTCTCCCACAACTCTTCCAAACAAAGAGTCAGCTGCTCGATCAGCCATTATCAGTCGAGGACGTAGGAGCAGCTATGGCCTCAGGGAAGACTCTAGGCCCTTGCGGGTTCCCTGCAGAGTATTACTTGATATTTAGAGATATCCTGTCACCCCAGATTCACGTCTTCCATGAGGAGACAGAGAATAAAGACACCTTCAGATTTTCGCTTGATCTCATTCATCAATACCGAAGTAAAGATGAATGTCATGGTACTGGCTACCTGCCTTAGACCAGTACTTAAAACACTTATTCACCCTGACCAATGCGGCTTCATTCCCTGCAGAAGCACGCAGCACTGTCTTCGACGTCTTCATGTCGCATCAGCTCACCGCCACCTCCTGTTCCCTGGTCTGGCCTTACTACTCAGAGACTTTAATAGGGCTTCGACACTGTGGATTGGAGATACTTGGACAAGGTGCTATCAAGAGCAGGTATCAGGCCGCGTTTCTGCAGACTTGTCTTCATGCTTTACCCCAATCCAGCAGCTGAAGTCCAGGTAAACGGTGATCTATTGTCAGGCTTGTCCACTGTCTCCTCTCCTCTTCACACTGGCGACCGAATCATTGGCTTGCCTCTTTAGGTGCGATGGCTGGGTGCGAGGCTGGCAACGAAAGGATCCCCATGAGAACAGCATTGCACTTTATGCAGATGACGTCCTGCTCTTTTTAACTGACCCGCAACTATGGGTCCTCGGTGCCTAAGAGTGCTCCAGCTCTTTGGTGAGGCTTCAGGGCTATGGGTCAACCCGGCCAAGTCCATCTTCATATCATTAAATGACTCCCATGACTGTGTAGATTGGCAAGCCACCATCCTAGTTCAGCCGTCAGTTTCTGCTATCTTGGAATTTGGATGGTACTCCACCTGGAACTCCACAGCTCCCTTAACGTTAATCTGCTGACTAAGTGAGGCAAAGAAGATCTCTGCAAATGGAAATCCGTACGACTGAACCCAATGGGTATTTTATATAATGACATGTATTATATAAAATGATAATCCTTCCTCTATTTCTTTATGTTTTCCAGAACCTCCCGCTCCACCTGCCACACCACTGTTCCAGACCTTAGATAGGCTTGCCACAGCGGTCCTTTGGGGCTGGTCTGGACCCCGTCTGGCCCTTATCCACTGTCAACGTGCTCTCTATGATTGAGACCTACGTATCACCAATATTTACTATTATTACCTGGCAGCTGAACACTTGGTAATCAATGATTGGTTCTCTGGGGAATGGACAGATACGACCTACCAGCTAGAGCTCACATTCTTGGAGTCCCCCGGATCATGGTGATGCGTTACGGCTCCCCGATCCCTGACTCCCTCCCAGTAGTGACCCGTGTGGTTTTTCTTGCGTGGAGGTTCACACTTCGTCACACACATCGGGATGCTAAACTCACACTCCACACCCCCTTGTGGCAAGCCACTTGGCTGAGGGAGGTGGGCACACTGGAGGGCTTTGGGAGATGGGAACTCATTGGCATAACACAACTGGGTGATATCTGGTCTGGGATCCACATATGCACCTTTGTAGAGCTGCAAGACACCTATACCATCAACTCCACACTGTTTTACACATACTTGCTACTTAGACACACAACCTCCACTTATGTCCTCAATGAGACTTCTGTTGCGGAGTTTAGCCTGCTGGAAGCCAAATTCCTGATAGGTTAACTGGGGGAAGGAGACGTATCCCAGATTTACCAAACTCTCATCATTAATTCACTTAACACCCTATATAGCCTCAGGACATGCCGGGAGCGATGGTTAGGTCCCTTGGAGGATGACGATTGGCCAGACTGAGATTAATTCAAACTTACTACCTGTATTGTGCTTACCTCACTCCAGCCAGACTACACCATGCCAATCTCCTCTTAAGCCCCGATTGACCCCGCTGTGCAGAGACCCCTGCCGACTTCTACCATATGGTGTGGTCAGGTCCAGCAATGCATAAATATTGGTCTGACATAGCCACAGAACTCAGCGATGTGCTTGGGTGAGAGGTCCCATATACTCCGCTGGTCCTCCTCCTGGGGGTTTTGGAAGGGTCTGGGGGTTTCCAGGCGGACAAAGCATTCTTAGGCACAACCACTATGGTGGCAAAATGAGATATAGCAGCCAAATGGAAAAACCCTACACCTCCCACAATGGCACAAAGGCGCAAGGGACTGGATTGGTGTGAGATGCAGGAGAAGCCTGTGTATGAAGCGAGAGGCTACCCAAAGATACACAAATGAGCATGGGGTAAATAGCTAAGCCAATTGGAGTGACTCAAGTGACATAGGGCCATTTGTATCAAGAAGTCATTTTGCGATTCTCAAATAGCGATTTTTTGCGAATCGCTATTTGAGAATCGCAAAATGCTATGTATGTAGGATTTGCAATAAATTTTGCGAATCCTACATATTCCTTAATTGCGATTAGCAAAGTGCGAATCACAATTAAGGAATACTTTCACATTCATTTCTATGGGCCAGGAGGCCCATAGGAATGAATGGGAAGTTATTCTCGATTTGCGATTCGCAATTTGAGAATCGCAAATTGAGAATAATTTCAAGGGTGCAGGGGTGTCAAAAGGACACCCTGATGCACCCCTGAAATAAGCATGGGTGCACATGTGGCGCACATACATGCCCTAAGGGCATGTATCTGCTTCACATTGCACTTTAAAAGATTCAAAAAAGTGCATTTTTCAAAGAAATCGCAAATTACCACCAACTTGAAGTTGGTGGTAATCTGCGATTCCTTGAGGCCAAATTGCACTTTTTTGGTGCTTCTTACATTGCATTTAAGGAATCGCAAAATTTGCGATTCCTTAAATGCAATCGCAAATTTTGCGATTCCTTATTTTGCCTTAATACATACCATTTGGCAAAATTGCATTCGCAAACGCCAAAATTCTGCGAATTTCGGCGTTTGCAAATGCAATTTTGCTTGATTACATATGGCCCATAGTGACAATTATATCCTCCTATTGTCACTCCACATGTACTTCAAATCAGTTTGTATTGATGCTTCTTGCCTGTCCCATCCAATGTATGAAACTGTGGTGTAGCCCGTCAACTAATGTGTGGTTGTACTATTGTTAGTAAAATCAATAAAGTTGGTTATAAAAAAAATCCAAGTGTCTTATTAATTCAGTCATTTTATTCGCAGCTAATTTTTGCTGTTTACATTTTTAGTTTAGTCGACATGATACATTCTTTAAATGTTCTGGTTTCCTAGCTTTAGTTAGTGTTTTCTCTTTGATTTTGTCCTTTTGTAACATATCAGTAGTAAGGCAGTGGCAGGTTGTTCTTTGAGAGTTTTCTCATCGGCATCAGTGTGCTATATTCGCCATTGTACATCATATATACAAATATTGTTGTTTTATAATTTGTGTTAAACATGTGATGGCCAATAAATAAATAATCAAATAAATAAATGAACAATGTTGACTTACTTGTAAGGTCTCTTAGTTTAATGGTTGAGACATCTTGAATGGACTGAGATTGGAGCTACATGTATTATCTGCAGTCATGGACAGATGGTACAATAAAACAGACTCATAGTGGGGTTCATAATATGTTCATGGTGTGATCATGCACGAATGGTTCAGAGTGGGGAGCCTGGGGATACATTACTATTACATCCAGGTGTTTTAGAGGGTTTGGCCCAGGAATCTTGGATGGAGCTTGGAGAACAGTCTTGAGAAATCATGGGGCATATTACCAACAAAGTGGCGAAGAGAGGTATTAGCTGCCTTGGCTTAAAAGCCTCTCTTCGCCACTTCGGAAACGCCATATTACCAAGGATATGGTGCAGCCTAGCGTTTCCCCCTGCGATGGCGATAAGTTTTACAACTTAACACCAGTGCAGGCAGGAAAGGTTTGTTTATGTACAGGAAGTTGTTCCTTCCTGCACATAAACAAAGCTTAAATGCCATTTTGTAACTTACATGTGTGCTGCTTCATGCAACCTTCATTCAGTGATAGGATTATTTTACACCTTAATGTGTCCTTTCTTTTTTTGTTTTAGCATCATGCTGTCCTCCAGCCTGGTCAGAAAATTTCGACAAAACAGCGAGAAATAATAAGCCTCTTGTATGTGAAATCTGGAAGCCAGAATAAAGAAGCTTGTCGATGGCATGCAGATTTATGGCGCCAATACACTGGAATAGACAATCCAACGTTCTATATACGGGTGTGCAATTGGGATCGGTCGAAGATTCAGCTGGTCTGTAATCGTGGAGGAGACGCCCCCGTCTGCCCCAACTATGGTAAGATTATAAATTATAATGTACGTTTCTGGGTGAGTCGGGTAGACTGCTGCACACATACTGCTGGTTGTGAGCCGAGGTTGGACTTGTCCACATACCCATATATGGGAGGGTCGGGGAGGCTGCTGCACATACTGCCGGTTGTGAGCCGAGGCTGGAGTTGCCCACATGCCCATATATGGGAGGGTCGGGTAGGCTGCTGCACATTCTGCCGGTTGTGAGCCGAGGCTGGAGTTGCCCACATGCCCATATATGGGAGGGTCGGTTAGGCTGCTGCACATACTGCCGGTTGTGAGCCGAGGCTGGAGTTGCCCACATGCCCATATAAGGGAGGGTCGGTGAGCCTGCTGCACATACTGCCGGTTGTGAGCCGAGGCTGGAGTTGCCCACATGCCCATATATGGGAGGGTCGGTTAGGCTGCTGCACATACTGCCGGTTGTGAGCCGAGGTTGGAGTTGGCCACATGCCCATATATGGCAGGGTAGGGGAGGCTGCTGCACACATACTGCCAGTTGTGAGCCGAGGCTGGAGTTGTCCACATGCCCATTTATGGGAGAGTAGGGTAGGCGGCTGCACATACTGCCGGTTGTGAGCCGAGGCTGGAGTTGCCCACATGCCCATATATGGGAGGGTTGGGTAGGCTGCTGCACATACTGTCGGTTGTCAGCCGAGGCTGGAGGTACCCACATGCCCATATATGGGAGGGTCGGTTAGGCTGCTGCACATACTACCGGTTGTGAGCCGAGGATGCAGTTGCCCACATGCCCATTTATGGGGGGGTCGGTTAGGCTGCTGCACATACTGCCGGTTGTGAGCTGATGCTGGAGTTACCCACATTCCCATATATGGGAGGGTCGGTTAGGCTGCTGCACATACTGCGGTTGTGAGCCAAGGCTGGAGTTGCCCACATGCCCATATATGGGAGGGTCGGGTAGGCTGCTGCACCTACTGCCGGTTGTGAGCCGAGGTTGGAGCTGCCCACATGCCCATATATGGGAGGGTCGGGGAGACTGCTGCACATACTGCCGGTTGTGAGCCGAGGCTGGAGCTGCCCACATGCCCATATATGGGAGGGTTGGTTAGGCTGCTGCACATACTGCCGGTTGTGAGCCGAGGCTGGAGTTGCCCACATGCCCATATATGGGAGGGTCGAGGAGGCTGCTGCACACATACTGCTGGTTGTGAGCCGAGGTAGGAGTTGCCCACATGCCCATATATGGGAGGGTCGAGGAGGCTGCTGCACATACTGCCGGTTGTGAGCCGAGGCTGGAGTTGCCCACATGCCCATATATGGGAAGGTTGGGTAGGCTGCTGCACATACTGCCGGTTGTGAGCCGAGGTTGGAGTTGCCCACATGCCCATATATGGGACGGTCGAGGAGGCTGCTGCACACATACTGCTGGTTGTGAGCCGAGGCTAGAGTTGCCCACATGCCCATATATGAGAGGGTCGGTTAGGCTGCTGCACATACTGCCAGTTGTGAGCCCAGGCTGGAGTTGCCCACATGCCCATATATGGGAGGATCGGGTAGGCTGCTGCACATACTGCCGGTTGTGAGCCGAGGCTGGAGTTGCCCACATACCCATATATGGGAGGGTCGGTTACGCTGCTGCACATACTGCCGGATGTGAGCCGAGGCTGGAGTTGCCCACATGCCCATATATGGGAGGGTCGGGTAGGCTGCTACACATACTGCCGGTTGTGAGCCGAGGCTGGAGTTGCCCACATGCCCATATATGGGAGGGTCGGGTAGGCTGCTGCACATACTGCTGGTTGTGAGCTGAGGTTGGAGTTGGCCACATGCCCTTACATGGGTGGGTCGAGTAGGCTGCTGCACAAATACTGCTGGTTGTGAGCCGAGGTTGGAGTTGGCCACATGCCCTTACATGGGAGGGTCGGGTAGGCTGCTGCACATACTGCCGGTTGTGAGCCGAGGTTGGAGTTGCCCACATGCCCATATATGGGAGGGTCGAGGAGGCTGCTGCACACATACTGCTGGTTGTGAGCCGAGGCTGGAGTTGCCCACATGCCCATATATGGGAGGGTAGGTTAGGCTGCTGCACATACTGCCGGTTGTGAGCCGAGGCTGGAGTTGCCCACATGCCCATATATGGGAGGGTCGGTTAGGCTGCTGCACATCCTGCCGGATGTGAGCCGAGGCTGGAGTTGCCCAATGCCCATATATGGGAGGGTCGGGTAGGCTGCTGCACATACTGCCGGTTGTGAGCCGAGGCTGGAGTTGCCCACATGCCCATATATGGGAGGGTCGGGTAGGCTGCTGCACATACTGCTGGTTGTGAGCTGAGGTTGGAGTTGGCCACATGCCCTTACATGGGTGGGTCGTGTAGGCTGCTGCTTAAATACTGCTGGTTGTGAGCCGAGGTTGGAGTTGCCCACATGCCCTTACAGGGGAGGGTCGGATAGGCTGCTGCACATCCTGCCGGTTGTGAGCCGAAGCTGGAGTTGACCACATGCCCATATGTGGGAGGGTCGTGAAGGCTGCTGCACATACTGCCGGTTGTGAGCAGCGGCTGGAGTTGCCCACATGCCCATATATAGGAGGGTAGGGTAGGCTGCTGCACATACTGCCGGTTGTGAGCCGAGGCTGGAGTTGCCCACATTCTCATATATGGGAGGGTCAGGTAGGCTGCTGCACACATACTGCCGGTTGTGAGCCGAGGTTGGAGCTGCCCACATGCCCATATATGGGAGGGTCGGGTAGGCTGCTGCACATACTGCCGGTTGTGAGCCGAGGCTGGAGTTGTCTACATGCCCATATATGGGAGGGTAGGGTAGGCTGCTGAACATACTGCCGGTTGTGAGCCGAGGCTGGAGTTGCCCACATGCCCATATATGGGAGGGTCGAGGAGGCTGCTGCACACATACTGCCGGTTGTGAGCCGAGGCTGGAGTTGCCCACATGCCCATATATGGGAAGGTCGGGTAGACTGGTGCACACATACTGCCGGTTGTGAGCCGAGGTTGGAGCTGCCCACATGCCGATATATGGGAGGGTCGGTTAGGCTGCTGAACATACTGCCGGTTGTGAGCCGAGGCTGGAGTTGCCCACATGCCCATATATGGGAGGGTAGGGTAGACTGCTGCACATACTGCCGGTTGTGAGCCGAGGCTGGAGTTGTCCACATGCCCATATATGGGAGGGTAGAGTAGGCTGCTGCACATACTGCCGGTTGTAAGCTGAGGCTGGAGCTGCCCACATGCCCATATATGGGAGGGTCGGGTAGGCGGCTGCACACATACTGTCGGTTGTGAGCCGAGGCTGGCGTTGCCCACATGCCCATATATGGGAAGGTCGGGTAGACTGCTGCACACATACCACCGGTTGTGAGCTGAGGTTGGAGTTGCCCACATGCCCATATATGGGAAGGGCGGGTAGACTGCTGCACACATACTGCCGGTTGTGAGCTGAGGCTGGAGCTGCCCACATGCCCATATATGGGCAGGTCAGGTAGACTGCTGCACACATACTGCCAGTAGTGAGCCGAGGCTGGTTGCCCACATGCCCATATATGGGAGGTTCGGGGAGGCTGCTGCACACATACTGCCGGTTGTGAGCCGAGGCTGGAGTTGTCCACATGCCCATATATGGGAGGGTCAGGGAGGCTGCTGCACACATACTGCCGGTTGTGAGCCAAGCTGGGGTTGCCCACTACCCATATATGGGAGGGTAGGGTAGGCTGCAGCACCTACTGCCTGTTGTAAGCTGAGGCTGGAGCTGCCCATATGCCCATATATGGGAGGTCAGGTAGACTGCTGCACACATACTGCCGGTTGTGAGCCGAGGCTGGAGTTGCCCACATGCCCATATATGGGAGGGTCAGGGAGACTACTGCACACATACTGCTGGTTGTGAGCCGAGGCTGGAGTTGCCCGCATGCCCATATATGGGAGGGTCAGGTAGGTTGCTGCACACATACTGCCGGTTGTGAGCCGAGGCTGGGGTTGCCCATTACCCATATATGGGAGGGTAGGGTAGGCTGCTGCACATACTGCTGGTTGTGAGCCGAGGCTGGAGTTGCCCACATGCCAATATATGGGAGGGTAGGGTAGGCTGCTGCACATACTGCCAGTTGTGAGCCGAGGCTGGAGTTGCCCACATGCCCATATATGGGAGGGTCGGGTAGACTGCTGCACACAAACTGCCGGTTGTGAGCCGAGGCTGGAGTTGCCCACATGCCCATATATTAGAGGGTCGGGGAGGCTGCTGCACACATACTGCCGGTTGTGAGCTGATGCTGGAGTTGCCCATATGCCCATATATGGGAAGGGCGGGTAGACTGCTGCACACATACTGCCGTTTGTGAGCTGAGGCTGGAGCTGCCCACATGCCCATATATGGGCAGGTCAGGTAGACTGCTGCACACATACTGCCAGTAGTGAGCCGAGGCTGGTTGCCCACATGCCCATATATGGGAGGTTCGGGGAGGCTGCTGCACACATACTACCGGTTGTGAGCCGAGGCTGGAGTTGTCCACATGCCCATATATGGGAGGGTCAGGGAGGCTGCTGCACACATACTGCCGGTTGAGAGCCGAGGCTGGGGTTGCCCACTACCCATATATAGGAGGGTAGGGTAGGCTGCTGAACATACTGCCGGTTGTAAACTGAGGCTGGAGCTGCCCACTTGCCCATATATGGGAGGGTCAGGTAGACTGCTGCACACATACTGCCGGTTGTGAGCCGAGGCTGGAGTTGCCATATGCCCATATATGGGAGGGTAGGGTAGGCTGCAGCACCTACTGCCTGTTGTAAGCCGAGGTTGGAGCTGCCCACATGCCCATATATGGGAGGGTCGGGGAGGCTGCTGCACACATACTGCCGGTTGTGAGCCGAGGCTGGAGTTGCCCACATGCCCATATATGGGAGGGTCAGGGAGACTACTGCTGGTTGTGAGCCGAGGCTGGAGTTGCCCGCATGCCCATATATGGGAGGGTCAGGTAGGTTGCTGCACACATACTGCCGGTTGTGAGCCGAGGCTGGGGTTGCCCATTACCCATATATGGGAGGGTAGGGTAGGCTGCTGCACATACTGCTGGTTGTGAGCCGAGGCTGGAGTTGCCCACATGCCAATATATGGGAGGGTAGGGTAGGCTGCTGCACATACTGCCAGTTGTGAGCCGAGGCTGGAGTTGCCCACATGCCCATATATGGGAGGGTCGGGTAGACTGCTGCACACAAACTGCCGGTTGTGAGCCGAGGCTGGAGTTGCCCACATGCCCATATATTAGAGGGTCGGGGAGGCTGCTGCACACATACTGCCGGTTGAGAGCCGAGGCTGGGGTTGCCCACTACCCATATATAGGAGGGTAGGGTAGGCTGCTGCACATACTGCCGGTTGTAAGCTGAGGCTGGAGCTGCCCACTTGCCCATATATGGGAGGGTCAGGTAGACTGCTGCACACATACTGCCGGTTGTGAGCCGAGGCTGGAGTTGCCATATGCCCATATATGGGGGGGTCGGCTAGGCTGCTGCACATACTGCCGGTTGTGAGCTGATGCTGGAGTTGCCCACATTCCCATATATGGGAGGGTCGGTTGGGCTGCTGCACATACTGCGGTTGTGAGCCGAGGCTGGAGTTGCCCACATGCCCATATATGGGAGGGTCGGGTAGGCTGCTGCACATACTGCTGGTTGTGAGCCGAGGCTGGAGTTGCCCACATGCCCATATATGGGAGGGTAGGGTTGGCTGCTGCACATACTGCTGGTTGTGAGCCGAGTCTGGAGTTGCCCACATTCTCATATATGGGAGGGTCAGGGAGGCTGCTGCACACATACTGCCGGTTGTGAGCCGAGGTTGGAGCTGCCCACATGCCCATATATGGGAGGGTCGGGTAGGCTGCTGCACATACTGCGGTTGTGAGCCGAGGCTGGAGTTGCCCACATGCCCATATATGGGAGGGTAGGGTAGGCTGCTGCACATACTGCGGGTTGTGAGCCGAGGCTGGAGTTGCCCACATGCCCATATATGGGAGGGTCGAGGAGGCTGCTGCACACATACTGCCAGTTGTGAGCCGAGGCTGGAGTTGTCCATATGCCCATATATGTTAGGGTAGGGTAGGCTGCTGCACATACTGCCGGTTGTGAGCCGAGGCTGGAGTTGCCCACATGCCATTATATGGGAAGGTTGGGTAGGCTGCTGCACATACTGCCGGTTGTGAGCCGAGGTTGGAGTTGCCCACATGCCCATATATGGGAGGGTCGAGGAGGCTGCTGCACACATACTGCTGGTTGAGAGCCGAGGCTGGAGTTGTCCACATGCCCATATATGGGAGGGTAGGGTAGACTGCTGCACATACTGCCGGTTGTGAGCCGAGGCTGGAGTTGTCCACATGCCCATATATGGGAGGGTAGAGTAGGCTGCTGCACATACTGCCGGTTGTAAGCTGAGGCTGGAGCTGCCCACATGCCCATATATGGGAGGGTTGGGTAGGCGGCTGCACACATACTGCCGGTTGTGAGCCGAGGCTGGCGTTGCCCACATGCCCATATATGGGAAGGTCGGGTAGACTGCTGCACACATACCACCGGTTGTGAGCCGAGGTTGGAGTTGCCCACATGCCCATATATGGGAAGGGCGGGTAGACTGCTGCACACATACTGCTGGTTGTGAGCTGAGGCTGGAGCTGCCCACATGCCCATATATGGGCAGGTCAGGTATACTGCTGCACACATACTGCCAGTTGTGAGCCGAGGCTGGTTGCCCACATGCCCATATATGGGAGGTTCGGGGAGGATGCTGCACACATACTACCGGTTGTGAGCCGAGGCTGGAGTTGTCCACATGCCCATTTATGGGAGGGTCAGGGAGGCTGCTGCACACATACTGCCGGTTGTGAGCCAAGCTGGGGTTGCCCACTACCCATATATGGGAGGGTAGGGTAGGCTGCAGCACCTACTGCCTGTTGTAAGCTGAGGCTGGAGCTGCCCATATGCCCATATATGGGAGGTCAGGTAGACTGCTGCACACATACTGCCAGTTGTGAGCCGAGGCTGGAGTTGCCCACATGCCCATATATGGGAGGGTTAGGTAGACTACTGCACACATACTGCTGGTTGTGAGCCGAGGCTGGAGTTGCCCGCATGCCCATATATGGGAGGGTCAGGTAGGTTGCTGCGCACATACTGCCGGTTGTGAGCCGAGGCTGGGGTTGCCCATTACCCATATATGGGAGGGTAGGGTAGGCTGCTGCACATACTGCTGGTTGTGAGCCGAGGCTGGAGTTGCCCACATGCCAATATATGGGAGGGTAGGGTAGGCTGCTGCACATACTGCCAGTTGTGAGCCGAGGCTGGAGTTGCCCACATGCCCATATATGGGAGGGTCGGGTAGACTGCTGCACACAAACTGCCGTTTGTGAGCCGAGGCTGGAGTTGCCCACATGCCCATATATTAGAGGGTCGGGGAGGCTGCTGCACACATACTGCCGGTTGAGAGCCGAGGCTGGGGTTGCCCACTACCCATATATAGGAGGGTAGGGTAGGCTGCTGCACATACTGCCGGTTGTAAGCTGAGGCTGGAGCTGCCCACTTGCCCATATATGGGAGGGTCAGGTAGACTGCTGCACACATACTGCCGGTTGTGAGCCGAGGCTGGAGTTGCCATATGCACATATATGGGGGGGTGGGTTAGGCTGCTGCACATACTGCCGGTTGTGAGCTGATGCTGGAGTTGCCCACATTCCCATATATGGGAGGGTCGGTTAGGCTGTTGCACATACTGCGGTTGTGAGCCGAGGCTGGAGTTGCCCACATGCCCATATATGGGAGGGTCGGGTAGGCTGCTGCACATACTGCTGGTTGTGAGCTGAGGCTGGAGTTGCCCACATGCCCATATATGGGAGGGTAGGGTTGGCTGCTGCACATACTGCTGGTTGTGAGCCGAGGCTGGAGTTGCCCACATTCTCATATATGGGAGGGTCAGGGAGGCTGCTGCACACATACTGCCGGTTGTGAGCCGAGGTTGGAGCTGCCCACATGCCCATATATGGGAGGGTCGGGTAGGCTGCTGCACATACTGCGGTTGTGAGCCGAGGCTGGAGTTGCCCACATGCCCATATATGGGAGGGTAGGGTAGGCTGCTGCACATACTGCGGGTTGTGAGCCGAGGCTGGAGTTGCCCACATGCCCATAAATGGGAGGGTCGAGGAGGCTGCTGCACACATACTGCCAGTTGTGAGCCAAGGCTGGAGTTGTCCATATGCCCATATATGGGAGGGTAGGGTAGGCTGCTGCACATACTGCCGGTTGTGAGCCGAGGCTGGAGTTGCCCACATGCCATTATATGGGAAGGTTGGGTAGGCTGCTGCACATACTGCCGGTTGTGAGCCGAGGTTGGAGTTGCCCACATACCCATATATGGGAGGGTCGAGGAGGCTGCTGCACACATACTGCTGGTTGAGAGCCGAGGCTGGAGTTGTCCACATGCCCATATATGGGAGGGTAGGGTAGGCTGCTGCACATACTGCCGTTTGTGAGCTGAGTCTGGAGTTGCCCACATGCCCATATATGGGATGGTCGGGTAGACTGCTGCACACATACTGCAGGTTGTAAGCCGAGGTTGGAGCTGCCCACATGCCCATATATGGGAGGGTCGGGTAGGCTGCTGCACATACTGCCCATTGTGAGCCGAGGCTGGAGTTCCCCACATGCCCATATATGGGAGGGTAAGGTAGGCTGCTGCACATACTGCCTGTTCTGAGCCGAGGCTGGAGTTGCCCACATGTCCATATATGGGAGGGTCGAGGAGGCTGCTGCACACATACTGCCGGTTGTGAGCCGAGGCTGGAGTTGCCCACATGCCCATATATGGGAAGGTCGTGTAGACTGCTGCACACATACTGCCGGTTGTGAGCCAAGGTGGGAGCTGCCCACATGCCCATATATGGGAGGGTCGGTTAGGCTGCTGCACATACTGCCGGTTGTAAGCCGAGGCTGGAGTTGCCCACATGCCCATATATGGGAGGGTAGGGTAGGCTGCTGCACATACTGCCGGTTGTGAGCTGAGGCTGGAGTTGTCCACATGCCCATATATGGGAGAGTCGGGGACGATGCTGCACACATACTGCTGCCGAGGCTGGGGTTGCCCACTACCCATATATGGGAGGGTAGGGTAGGGTGCTGCACATACTGCCGGTTGTAAGCTGAGGCTGGAGCTGCGCACATGCCCATATATGGGATGGTCGGGTAGGCTGCTGCACACATACTGCCGGTTGTGAGCCGAGGCTGGAGTTGCCCACATGCCCATATATGGGAAGGTCGGGTAGACTGCTGCACACATACCGCCGGTTGTGAGCCGAGGTTGGATTTGCCTACATGCCCACATATGGGAAGGGCGGGTAGACTGCTGCACACATACTGCCGGTTGTGAGCTGAGGCTGGAGCTGCCCACATGCCCATATATGGGAGGGTCAGGGAGGCTGCTGCAGACATACTGTCAGTTGTGAACCAAGCTGGGGTTTCCCACTACCCATATATGGGAGGGTAGGGTAGGCTGCTGCACATACTGCCGGTTGTAAGCTGAGGCTGGAGCTGCCCACATGCCCATATATGAGAGGTCAGGTAGACTGCTGCACACATACTGCCGGTTGTGAGCCGAGGCTGATTGCCCACATGCCCATATATGGGAGGGTCGGGGAGGCTGCTGCACACATACTGCCGGTTGTGAGCCGAGTCTGGAGTTGTCCACAGGCCCATATATGGGAGGGTCAGGGAGGCTGCTGCAGACATACTGTCAGTTGTGAACCAAGCTGGGGTTTCCCACTACCCACATATGGGAGGGTAGGGTAGGCTGCTGCACATACTGCCGGTTGTAAGCTGAGGCTGGAGGTGCCCACATGCCCATATATGATAGGTCAGGTAGACTGCTGCACACATACTGCCGGTTGTGAGCCGAGGCTGGAGTTGCCCACATGCCCATATATGGGAGGGTCAGGTAGACTACTGCACACATACTGCTGGTTGTGATCCGAGGCTGGAGTTGCCCGCATGCCCATATATGGGAGGGTCAGGTAGGTTGCTGCACACATACTGCCGGTTGTGAGCCGAGGCTGGGGTTGCCCACTACCCATATTTGGGAGGGTAGGGTAGGCTGCTGCACATACTGCCAGTTGTAAGCTGAGGCTGGAGCTGCCCACATGCCCATATATGGGAGGTCAGGTAGACTACTGCACACATACTGCCGGTTGTGAGCCGAGGCTGGGGTTGCCCATTACCCATATATGGGACAGTCGGGTAGGCTGCTGCACATACTGCCAGTTGTGAGCCGAGGCTGGAGTTGCCCACATGTCCATATATGGGAGGGTAGGGTAGGCTGCACACATACTGCCGGTTGTGAGCCGAGGCTGGAGTTGCCATATGCCCATATATGGGAGAGTCGGTAGGCTGCTGCACATACTGCTGGTTGTGAGCCGATCCTGGAGTTGCCCACATGCCCATATATGGGAGGGTAGGGTTGCACACAAACTGCCGGTTGTGAGCTGAGGCTGGAATTGCCACATGGCCATATATGGGAAGGTCGGGGAGACTGCTGCACACATACTGCCGGTTATGAGCCGAGGTTGGAGTTGCCTACATGCCCATATATGGGAGGGTCGGGTAGGCTGCTGCATATACTGCCGGTTGTGAGCCGAGGGTGGAGTTGCCCACATGCCCATATATGGGAGGTCGGGTAGACTGCTGCACATATACTGTCGGTTGTAAGCTGAGGCTGGACCTGCCCACATGCCCATATATGGGAGGGTCGAGTAGGCTGCTGCACATACTGCCGGTTGTGAGCCGAGGCTGGAGCTGCCCTTATATGAAAGGGTAGGGTAGGCTGCTGCACATACTGCCGGTTGTAAGATGAGGCTGGAGCTGCCCACATGCCCAGATACGGTAAGGTCGTGTAGGCTACTGCACACATACTGCCTGTTGTGAGCCGAGGCTGGAGTTGCCCATATGCCCATATATGGGAAGGTCGTGTAGGCTGCTGCACACATACCGCCGGTTGTGAGCTGAGGCTGGAGCTGCCCACATGCCCATATATGGGAAGGTCGGGCAGACTGCTGCACACATACTGCCGGTTGTGAGCCGAGGTTGGAGTTGCCCACATATGGGAAGGTCGGGTAGACTGCTGCACACATACTGCCGGTTGTGAGCTGAGGTTGGAGCTGCCCACATGCCCATATATGGGAGGGTCAGATAGACTGCTGCACACATACTGCCAGTTGTGAGCCGAGGTTGGTTGCCCACATGCCCAGATATGGGAGGGTCGGGGAGGCAGCTGCACACATACTGCTGGTTGTGAGCCGAGGCTGGAGTTACCCACATGCCCATATATGGGAGGGTCAGGGAGGCTGCTGCACACATACTGCCGGTTGTGAGCCGAGCTGGGTTTGCCCACTACCCATATATGGGAGGGTAGGGTAGGCTGCTGCACATACTGCCAGTTGTAAGTTGAGGCTGGAGCTGCCCACATGCCCATATATGGGAGGGTCGGGTAGGCTGCTGCACACATACTGCCAGTTGTGAGCCGAGGTTGGAGCTGCCCACTTGCCCATATATGGGAAGGCCGGGTAGACTGCTGCACACATACTGCCGGTTGTGAGCCGAGGCTGGAGTTGCCCACTACCCTTATATGGGAGGGTAGGGTAGGCTGCTGCACATTCTGCCGGTTGTAAGCTGAGGCTCGAGCTGCCCACATGCCCATATATGGGAGGGTCAGGTAGACTGCTGCACACATACTGCCGGTTGTGAGCCGAGGCTGGAGTTGCCCACATGCCCATATATGGGAGGGTAGGGTAGGCTGCTGCACATACTGCCGGTTGTGAGCCGAGGCTGGAGTTGCCCACATGCCCATATATGGGAGGGTCGGGTAGGCTGCTGCACATACTGCCGTTGTGAGCCGAGGCTGGAGTTGCCCACATGCCCATATATGGGAGGGTCGGCTAGGCTGCCGCACATACAGCCGGTTGTGAGCTGAGGCTGGAGTTTCCCACATGCCCATATATGGGAGGGTCGGGTAGGCTGCTGCACATACTGCTGGTTGTGAGCCGAGGCTGGAGCTGCCCATATATGGGAGGGTCGAGTAGGCTGCTACACATACTGCCGGTTGTGAGCCAAGGCTCGAGTTGCCCACATGCCCATATATGGGAGGGGAGGGTAGGCTGCTGCACATACTGCCAGTTGTGAGCCGAGGCTGGAGCTGCTCACATGCCCATATATGGGAGGGTAGGGTCGAGTAGGCTGCTACACATACTGCCGGTTGTGAGCCAAGGCTCGAGTTGCCCACATGCCCATATATGGGAGGGGAGGGTAGGCTGCTGCACATACTGCCAGTTGTGAGCCGAGGCTGGAGTTGCCCACTACCCTTATATGGGAGGGTAGGGTAGGCTGCTGCACATTCTGCCGGTTGTAAGCTGAGGCTCGAGCTGCCCACATGCCCATATATGGGAGGGTCAGGTAGACTGCTGCACACATACTGCCGGTTGTGAGCCGAGGCTGGAGTTGCCCACATGCCCATATATGGGAGGGTAGGGTAGGCTGCTGCACATACTGCCGGTTGTGAGCCGAGGCTGGAGTTGCCCACATGCCCATATATGGGAGGGTCGGGTAGGCTGCTGCACATACTGCCGTTGTGAGCCGAGGCTGGAGTTGCCCACATGCCCATATATGGGAGGGTCGGCTAGGCTGCCGCACATACAGCCGGTTGTGAGCTGAGGCTGGAGTTTCCCACATGCCCATATATGGGAGGGTCGGGTAGGCTGCTGCACATACTGCTGGTTGTGAGCCGAGGCTGGAGCTGCCCATATATGGGAGGGTCGAGTAGGCTGCTACACATACTACCGGTTGTGAGCCAAGGCTCGAGTTGCCCACATGCCCATATATGGGAGGGGAGGGTAGGCTGCTGCACATACTGCCGGTTGTGAGCCGGGGCTGTAGTTGCCCACATGCCCATATATGGGAGGGGAGGGTCGGGTAGGCTGCTGCACCCATACTGCTGATTGTGATCCGAGGCTGGAGTTGCCTACATGCCCATATATGGGAGGGTCGGGTAGGCTGCTGCACATACTGCCGGTTGTGAGCTGATGCTGGAGTTGCCCACATGCCCATGTATGGCAGGGTCCGGTATGCTGCTGCATATACTGCCAGTTGTGAGCCGAGGCTTTGGCACATACTGCCGGTTGTGAGCCGAGGCTGGAGCTGCCCACATGCCCATATATGGGAGGGTCGGTTAGGCTGCTGCACATACTGCCGGCTGTGAGCCGAGGCTGGAGTTGCCCACATGCCCATATATGGGAGGGTAGGGTAGGGTAAGCTGCTGCACATACTGCCGGATGTGAGCCGAGGCTAGAGCTGCCCACCTGCCCATATATGGGAGGGTCAGGTTCAACTGTCTGCTATAGATACTGTACAAAATAAAAATTCTGCAAATGGAAGATGTTTTAATAACTTCTCGCGTTTCCACCAGACATTAAACAACAATTGGCTAATGGAAAAAACTACAGGACCTGAGGTAACAATCTTTAGGTTTTGTTGCACATCAATGTAATGAATAGCCTCATAGTCAGGCAGAAACCAACAAAGTCATATTCTAGGCATGTCACGATACTCCGGACAAACAAACAAAATATGTTCCGGGGCTGTACCGAAAGATCGGCAAGTTATAGGGACCAGATCTCCACACCATTTTCTAGTGAAGCATCTTACAGGAAGGCGACCTAATGTAAACCTCACTTACTGATTCTTGGTCAATGGCGGAGTAATGCTGTCCATATCAGATTCAAAAGCTTAGGTTGGCTTTAAAGCTAAGAATTGCGATTCTCCTATTAACATGACCAGAGAATCTGGATTTCATTAAAGACACGGAGGCTAACATTATGCATACAACTTTTAATGCAGTCCAAGCATAGCCGCATATGTCACAAAGCAAAAGTTCCAACTTAGAATACATATGAATCAACAATAGCATGAATCACTAGGCAATCAGCCTCTTTTAAATGTGGTGACAAGGAAAAGTCCAAACAAATCCAATGAAACATCAAACTTGAAGAAGGATGACGGAAGTATACACCATCCACGATTGATCCACAGGTGTGAAATCAAGAAGACAAGTTATCTGCAAGGCGAAGAAAGGTTGTTAATAAATCCCAATAAAAGTATTAAGGACAAGAATATTAAACAATCATCTAAATAACAATTCCTGGCAAAGGAAAGGATGTAAGTAATCCTGCAAAGGAAAAGAATGTTTGTTTGTAAGTAAAAAATTCAAATAAGCATATCATAACATATATTATATATATATATTATATCATTTAATCAACCACCCAGGGAAGGTTGGGAGGGATAATGTTAGCCTCCGTCTCTTTAATGAAATCCAGATTCTCTGGTCATGTTAATAGGAGAATCGCAATTTCATTACAAGACCGGAGGCTACCATTATGCATGTTGGTAGCCATGTAAAACAACATCAGACATGTGAGAAACAGGTTTGCAATAATGATGAGCAAAGGTTCTAGAATTAGACCAATCAGCAGCCTTTAGAATATCATCTAACTTACCACCTGACCAGAATGACTTACTGGCCATTGCGCCTCTAATAGAATGTGGTTTAAAAATATTCAGATTGATTCCAGCAAGTTTCATGACTGTTTTAACCCATCCAGCAATAGAGGTAGAAGAAATTCCTTTATGGGGTTTAACAAAAGAGATGAGTAACTGAGATACATTCAAAGGACGAAGAGAGTTCATTCTCACATCATATTCTTACATACATTGAACAACACAGAGTTTAGTGCAAGTATCAAAACGAGGATAGAAAATAGAATCTGACATGGTTTTAGTTTTTCTATGTATTTCAAATTTGACTCCAAACATATCGTAAGATCTAAAAGAAATAGCTAGAGCTTTAACATCAGAGACTCTTCTGCATGAAATTAAGCAATGAAGAGTAGCTAATTTGATAGAAAGATTCTTCCTGCTGAGAAGAGAATTAACTGGCCAAGAACAAAAAAGGTCAAGAATTAAATTAACATCCCAAAGAGATTGATATCTAGGTTGAGGAGTTCTTCTAAGTCTGATACTTTTAAGTATGCTACAAATAATAGGATTTTTACCTACCGTTTTATTGTTAATTATAGAATGTCCTGCAGAAATAGCAGATCTAAAACAATTGAGAGATCTGTAACTTGAACCTTCATCGAATTGTTCTCCAAGAAAATTAACTATATCAACAATAGGTGCCTCCACGGGATCCAAGTCCCTTTCCAAGCACCAACGTGACCAGACTTTCCAAATGTTGTTGTACCGGTAATGTGTCCCAGGGGCCCACGACTCTCCAAGGAGAGTTGAAACTGTTGACGAAAGTCTTGCGAGATCGTTAGATCTCCTGACACCTTCCAAGCACGAAGGTTCAAATTCCCTGTCTGCACAAGAGGGTGAATTTGTCCGTCTGCGTCTGTAAGAAGATCTTTCAGAGGAGGAATTAGGAAGGGAAAATCGTAGGTTAGTTCTAGAACTGTTGGGAACCATGCTTGGGATGGCCAAAAAGGAGTTACTAGGACAATTGAGGATCGTTCTTGTCTCACTTTCTGAAGGAGTCTCTGGATCATTGCAAATGGAGGGAAGGCATAAGCGTTGATCCCTTCCCAAGATTGGAGAAAGGTATTCACTGCTAGAGCACCGGGATCGGGCATCCAGCTGAAATAAGATATCAATTGGGTAGTCAATCTGCTTGCAAATAAATCTATTTGGAATGGGCCCCAGAAATGATTGAGGGAGTTGAAAACAGAAGTGTTGAGCTTCCAGTCGCTGTAATCCATGATGAATCTTGAATTCCAATCTGCGCAAAGATTGGATTTCACTGAAAGGTATTCTGCTCTCAGGGAGATTTTGTGTTCTAGGCAGAAAAACCAAAGCTTCTTGCTAGATTGGAGAGGTCTTCTGACTTGGTCCCTCCTAGACGGTTTATGTAAGCAACGGCAGACATATTGTCCATTTTCAATATGACTGATCTTCCTTGAAGAAAGCGTTTGAAGCTCATTAGAGCATAAAGTCCTGCAGATAATTCTAGATAATTGATGTGGTGCAGGGACTCTGTTGGGACCAAATTCCTCCAGTGTTCTGGTTCTGTAGACAAGCACCCCAGCCATGAAGGCTGGCATCTGATTCTAGAATAAAATCTGGTGCTGAACCAAAGATCGCTCTCCCATTCCATGCATCTAGATTGTCTAACCACCATGTTAGTTCTAAGATTGCATCTGGGTTTAAGGAAATTCGATCTCCGTACCAAAGACCTGACCTGAGAGCTCTTGCTTTTATTCTCTGAAGGGCTCGATAATTCAGTGGTCCCGTAAAAATGGCCTGAATGGAGGAAGATAGAAGGCCTAGAAGTCTTGCTAGTTCTCTTAGGGAGAGATTTTCTTGTTTCAATACATGTCTTATCTCCTTTCCTATTTTGGCAATCTTCTTGGGAGGGAGAAGGAGAAGACATTCTGTTGTGTCTACTGTGAAGCCCAGGAACTCCATCTTCTTTGGGGGGACTAGAATGGATTTTTCCCCGTTTATGATAAAACTCAGACTTTCTAAGAGGTCTATAACTGTCTTCAGATCTTTGATGATTTGAGCATAGTCTTGTGAAAGAATCAGGATGTCGTCTAAGTAAATGATGAGACAAATCCCTTTTTCTCTTAGACATGAGGCAACTGCTCTAATTACCTTGGTGAAACACCATGGGGCAGAAGAGAGGCCGAAGGGAAGAGCCTGAAATTGAAAGAGATGTTTTTTCCAAATGAACTGAAGAAAGGGTTGGTGTTCCTTTGTCATGGGAATTGTAGAGTAGGCGTCCTTCAGATCTAATTTGACTAGCCAGTCTCCTTTTAGTAAGAGGTCTCTGAGAAGATGGATGCCCTCCATCTTGAAATGACGGTAGACAAGGAATTTGTTGAGTTCCATGAGATTTATAACCAGTCTCCAACCCTTGTCTTTCTTTTCCACAAGGAAGAGAGTACTTATGAATGTCATAAATTCCATGGGTACCTCTAGAATTGCTCCTTTTTTTAGCATTGAGGAAATTTCTTCTTCTATGATTTTTTCTTGATCTAGTGTAAGGGGTGTCGGTCTTGAAAGAGAGTACTGTATTGGAGTTTGGGTGAAATCTATACAAAAACCTTGAACGGTGTTCAGAACCCAGGGATCTTGTGTGATAATTTTCCAATAGTAGTAAAGAATCTTAGTCTGCCACCCACTTTTGGATTCAAAGAAAGGGAAGGGGAAGGAGTACTCACTTTGAGGGGTGGAGTCGGCAGGTGCTCCTCGTGCTCGGAATTCTCTGGAGCGGAAACCTCTTACTCTGGGTGGATAAAACTGTGGTTAGTTGGGTGGTTGGTACCCTCTACCAAAATTGCCTCTGTTTCTTGGGAAGGGGCGTCGATTAAAGCGGCCGGAAGACTGTCCCCTTCTTCCAGCCCTTCCAAAAAGGTTGCAGTTGTAGTTAAAAACTTTTTTCATGTTTTGATGCGCTCTATCTAAAGCGGTTAAGGTTGATACGTATTAAATCTTCTCCAAAAAGTAAACCTTTCGGATTAATGGAGGTTTCTTTTACAGCCACATCGATTAATTTTGGACTAATTTTATTGAGGACTACTCTTCTTCTTTCACAATTAAGTCCTGCGTTGGCATTTCCTAAGAGGACAAGTGCTCTTTGGCTCCATCCTCGAATGGAGTGTGTGTCGAGAGGGGAACCATTAAGGTAACTCTCCTCAGCTGCATCGATTATTTTAGTAAGTGGACCTAGGATGTCGAGAACTTTATCTTGGCAGAGCTTAAGCGACCTTTCCAAGCCTTTGCGTGGGTCTCTTCCTAATTAAAAAAGATAAGTAATTAGTTCCGGATCAAGGTTAGGAGTTTGACAGACTGTATCTTCAATTGAAGGTCTGGTGCATTCTGCCCTCAAAAGATTGCGAGTTTCCCTTTCTAAAGGGTTCAGAATCCATTTAGATATGAATTTAGAATCGTGCTCATGTGGAGTCCACTCTGAGCTTCTAGGATGTTTAATGTTAAAAGGGGAGAACATTTCTTCCCCTAAACGGTCCAAGATACTATCTTTAGAAGATGAAGGACCATTGTCCTCATTCAAGAGAAAGGAATCAATATCTTGATCGTCCTCATCTAGGTCAAGAATATATTCGTCAGGAAATTCTGAGCCATCAATATCACTTGAATCATTATCTAGAGCACTTTGGTGAATTGTGCCGCGAGGGACACCCATCAAATTTGTGCCGCTAAGGACACCTTTCAGGTTTGTGCCGCGAGGGACACCTGAGGCAAATGAGGTGCGAGGACCTCCTGTAAAATTTGAGGTGCTAGGACCTCCCGTGCTCTCTGGGGTATATTCAATATTATTACTTTTTTTATGCCTCTTACCCCTTTTTTCGGTGAGATCATTAATCTCTGCTATGTCCAAGTCAGATAAGTCATCATTATCATGGATCGAGGATCTCTTAGATGACATAACTTAGGAGAGAGCAGAAAACATACATGATCTCATCTCCTTGTGGATAAGTTTTTTGATGGCATCATTATTAAAATCAGATTCAACAGTAATACTGTGAATTGAATCAGAATCTGACTCAGACATATTTTGAATTGAAAAAATAAATATATAAGAATGTCTGAAGCTTATATAGAATTCTTAACCTTTCTCTATAAACTTTCTATATATGTACAGCCTTTTTTTTGTATATGTTTATAGTAATCTTTTTAATATATATATATATATATCCTCTCTCTTTTTTTTTATTTTTATTTTTTATTTTTTAATATTACCTTCAAATTAGTTTGTAAATATCAATGGGAGGGAGGCGAGGGTAACACAGATAAATAATTAGATAAATTCACAAAGCGTCGTACCTCACAAGGTTTTGACAAAGTCTAAGGTATTGGGCACAATTATGAACGTCTGGGAGATTGTTCTGAAAATAAAAGCGGGTCAGTGTGTCTTTTGAATAATTCGCGCGCGAGACGAAAGAATTATAACTTTAAAATAAAGACAACTACAGGAAAGAAAAGCGGAAGCCAACCTCCGTAAATTGGAGGTTGGGGGTCCGGGTATAAGGAGTAAAAAGGTGTTACTCTACCTTATAAGATGGGATATAAAACAGGTACATTGTATATATATTACCTACTGGCGGTCGCCAGTAGGTATATATAGTTAGGATTTTTTCCCTATGGGTTTTTTGAAAATTCTATGTCTAATAACTTTGGCGTTTGTGGACGGAATTGGCTGAAATTTTCTGGAAAATGGAACATTTTGTTTCTGAGCAGCCCCTGGAAATTTGGGGGGGGTTCGTCCAGGGGGGGCCGAGAAAAAAGGGGGGTCCCAAAACGTGTTTTTAACATTGAGTTTTCCATAGGGCGGTCTGTCGCACTTTTAGCCCGAACGGCTGAATGGATTTGCACGTAACTTGGCAAAATTGTAGAGACTGGTAGCCCGATGTGCCTTTTGTAGGTCTCAATATATGTGCTCCAGTGGATTTTGAGAAATTAACATTTAAAAAAAGATATATATCTGTAACAGCGGACTGGGCAGCTCCCGGTTCGCGGACCGGGGCGCGTACCAAAACTTCGCGTAGCGAAGCTGATTGGTTATCCGGCGTCTGTAAACATTCCAAACAGTCCGGAGCGGCCGCCATCTTGTCTCTCGGTAGGATTGAGAGACAAAAGGAGGCCAAAACAAAGGTGGAAATAACCATAAGGGGGCATAGTAGATCCTCCCTGACCCCTTAGGTTTAATGTGGAGGCTTTAAAAGGGCCCCGCGGGGCAAAAAAAAAAATATTTTTTTTTTGTTTTTTTGCGTGGGTAGCGCCCGGTCCGCGAACCGGGAAGCGTTCTGGGCAGCGTACTGCAATGAAAAATGAATGATAGACTTTTCAAATGCTGTATGTTAATTGATTGTTGGTTTTGTTGATTATTATTATTATTTTTTTTTTTTTTTAAGCATTTTTTATTGTGTTTCATAATTTATTAAACTTTCTAACATTTCATTGTCAGAAATTTCATAATTATCATGGAATATACATTGTAGTCTCTGAGGTTGTAAAATGTCCTCATTTGCAAGGAGGTTATCTACTGCTTGTACACATTGCAGTAGTTCTTGGTCCCAAGTTTCATCCATAAATTCAATCTCATTTGGATCAATGATTTCTGTGTTGGACTCTGGAAGGACAATTTCAAATGAAATTTTTTGTTCGCTTTCCATTTTCCCTGAAATTTGCATAAAAAAAAAATATATTAGTAGAGGTAGGGCACTGTTGGGATTAATTTTAGATAGGCAGTTTTTAACAGTGAATTTATCTTTGGGCAGTGTATAGTATCAGAGTGGAAGTAGGAATATAAAAAATTGTATCTAAATTTATAAGTACTACAGAGGGATAGTATATAACTAACAGAAAAAGTTTGCCATATTAACTTAAAGTGCACAATATACTTCAGTTTTAAAAATAACAACTTACCTTTAAAAAGAAGTTGAAGTTATTAATGAAAATCCTATTGAAATGTACACCAGGAAGTAGTAGTCAAAATGGCTGTGTTTCCTTCTCTTCCTTTATATATATTCGGGTACATAACCAATCAAATGTCAGGTAAAAAAAGTAGAAAATGAAAGTAACATTTTAATTGGTTGTCAATTCCAACACTTCAGATGTGTTTTGTGAAGTAATTTACCTCACGGTATTTAGAGAGGTCTACAGGCTAAATGGCTAAATGGAATTCCAATCAAATTTGTGAAAATGGTAGGGATTGGTATGTAGTATGAGCTAATCTATATTTGGTGAAATTGTCTCAAGTGGCTTTTGTGTGAACTACTTTCCCACCTTTTTTGATGGTGCGCTTCCCAGGGAGCGACCCGGTACGCGAACCGTTGAGCGCCCCGGTTCGCGGACCTTAAGCGTTCCGGGAGTCCACCATTTTGTGTTTCGGTCGAATTAAGATACAAGATGGAGGGCAAATAATGTTCAGAATGGGTAGAAGGGGGCACGGTAGAGTTATCTTGACCCCCTAGGTTTTCTGAGGGTGGCTGAGGAGGCTTATATGTGCGAAAAAAAAACATTTTAAAAAAAAATTTCGCGAGGTTAGCTCCCGGTTCGCGTACCGGGTAGCGGCCCCGGTAGCGTATTTTGTTGAAAATTAGTGAAAAATGTTAGAGTTAAATAATAATTGTGAGTGATCAGATGTAGGGTAGCTCTGAGAAGAGCTTTTGGGTTTATGGTACATTTAGGTACTTATAAGTAGGTACCAATGCACATTCTTAAATTCAGAGTGAAAATTCTGTTGCCCTCATCTGAGAAGTGAACTCCATCTCCTCTGTAGATATCTTGCATGTAGTAACGCAAGTTATTGTTGTACAGGGAGCCCATTCCATGGTCTCTCATGTAAGCTGAAACAGATTTGTTTACATGCTTCCTCGACTTCTCAATTTGTGGACAAAATTGGTTTGACCACCTCCATTTCTGTCTTTGGCATATATTTGAATATACCAAGGCAGTCTGAGGAAAAAGTGCCATTAATTGCTCAAAGGTGTCCTTTAAAAGCATTTCCAGACCTACACCAGTCAAAGTGCCCAAGTCATTACCTCCACAGTGCACAATTAACAGGTCAGGTTTGGGCAAATGCATAAAGGTTTTCACCAATGGTATCAATTGGTGACATTTTAATCCTCTGTGGCCAAACCACTTAATTTCCACATCTTGTAAATTGAGGTTAGGTAAATTCCTGCTTTCAACGTACCTTTGAGCCCAGTGAATATAACTATGACCAACAATCTAGACAGAAAACATGGTGAGAGAAGGTTCTCCTGCAGTCAGATGAAGTGTGGCAATGAAATGGCAGTTGAAAAAATGAGAGTTTGAAATGAAAAAAACTGTGGAGTTTCTGTGTTCATGAAGCAGTAACAGTGATTGGTGGATTTTGATTGCTGAAAACAAAAAGTTAGGGTGCACGGATGTGTTCTTTGAAAGATGTATTTTGAGTGGTCAATAAAAAGTCATTAAATGAAAGAATGCACTGGATATGCAGGTGCACTGAGAGTTCAGAGTTCAATTGCAACATTGTTGTGTGAACTTGCAAACAACAGAGTTCTTCCAGGAGGTGGTTGCCATGCAGATAAAGCAGAAAGGGCAGAGGGGGGATGGGTTTTCATTTGAAAAAAGTGAGGGAAGACTTTTGATTGGGTGACATGAGAGATATGTATGAAGAATTACAGCATTTCTGTGCTTTTCATAGCTGCAGACTCTGGAGTGCATACCTTTTGCTCTGCTGCAGACAAATTGGTGTGTTTCTGAGACTGTTTTCAAACTCAAAGTATTTGCTAAGGTGAGAAAATATTTCTTTACTTTAGATAGAGAATAGTGTGCTTTAAGGAGAAAATTATGATTTATGTGGCGCAAATTGCTTGTAAATATGCTCTCACATGTGTATGGAAAATTTTGATTTTGAATGTTTGTGTTACATAGCCATGTTAAAAGTGACCCAACCATGCTGGAAAGGCAATCAAAAAATGCTTTCATGTGTTTTATTGACATTTTAAGTCATTTTCCCATGTGCAGTGTTTAGAAATTATGATTTGAAAATCGTTTTTGGGGAAAAGGAATTGTTTTTAAAATCATGACAAGGAGATAATGGTGTATACTTCTTTATAAGGCTATTGACTGTCCCTGATGTTATTTTTCTCATTTTAGTGTAAGACCTTTCTCTGTGGCGCAAATTGCTTGTAAATATGCTCCCACATGTGCATGGAAAATTTAGAGTTTGAATGTTTGTGTTACATAGCCATGTTAAAAGTGACCCTACCATGCAGGGAAGCCAATCAAAAAACGCATTTATGTGTCTTAAGGACATTTTAAGTCATTTTCCCATGTGCAGTTTTTAGAAATTATGATTTGAAAATCGTTTTTGGGGAAAAGGAATTGTTTTTAAAATCATGACAAGGACATAATGGTGTATGCTTCTTTATAAGGCAATTGACTGTCCCTGATGTTATTTTTCTCATTTTAGTGTAAGACCTTTCTCTGTGGCGCAAATTGCTTGTAAATATGCTTCCACATGTGCATGGAAAATTTTGATTTTGAATGTTTGTGTTACATAGCCATGTTAAAAGTGACCCAACCATGCTCGAAAGGCAATCAAAAAACGCTTTCATGTGTTTTAATGACATTTTAAGTCATTTTCCCATGTGCAGTGTTTAGAAATTATGATTTGAAAAACGTTTTTGGGGAAAAGGAATTGTTTTTAAAATCATGACAAGGACATAATGGTGTATGCTTCTTTATAAGGCAATTGACTGTCCCTGATGTTATTTTTCTCATTTTAGTGTAAGACCTTTCTCTGTGGCGCAAATTGCTTGTAAATATGCTCCCACATGTGCATGGAAAATTTAGATTTTGAATGTTTGTGTTACATAGCCATGTTAAAAGTGACCCTACCATGCAGGAAAGCCAATCAAAAAACGCTTTTATGTGTCTTAAGGACAATTTAAGTAATTTTCCCATGTGTAGTGTTTTGAAGTTATGATTTGAAAATCGTTGTTGAGGTAAAGGAATGTTGTTAAAATTTATGTGCGCCATATGCCCCCAAATTTCTTTTTCAGGGGTGCAGCAGGGTGTTCTTGAGATACCCCTGCACGCTTGAAAAAAATCCTATTTTGTGATGAGCTAATTGCTAATCACAAATTGCAACCTTCATTCCTATGAGCCTCCTAGCCCATGGAAATGAATGGTTAATTTGCAAATAGCAATTTGCTCATTGCAAATTAGGAATAGTAAAGAATTGCTATTTATTCCTTAAAATTTGCTATTTAGGAAATGCAAAATAGTTTGATGGTACATATGGTGGTTCATCTGTAACAAGATAAGAAGCTTAGGGATACATTTATGATGACTAGCGCAATAAAGTGCACATTACTTACTTCATTGGTAGGCCTTTACATGTATTATCTCCTCTGTATTCTTCATCAAGCGTAACTTTAATCTGCAATCCTGAGTAGGCCTCACCTTAAACAAACCTCTGGATAGGACACACTTTATTGTCATCCTGGATTAATCATTTAAAATGGTAGGGACAGATTTATGATAGGTGTATGCCTCTTTTGTGCCACTGTGCGTCACTTTTATGATGCAGCGGTGGTGCAAAAGATTTGCTATGAGGCGACAACATTACAAATTGATGCATTTAGGCAGATATGTCATGGTGTAAAAAAAACGTACCACATAAAACCCAAGCAGCAGTGATGCAAAAGATGCACCATGCCGCAAGACAGGCCTCACTTGGGGCCATATGTATGAAGGTAATTAGCATTTGCAAAGATCAAAATTCTACGAATTTCGGCCTTTGTGAATGTTAATTAGACAAATGGTATGTATCAAACAAGTTTGATGCAAAATAAGGAGTAGCAAAATTTGCTATTCCTTATTTTGCAATTGCACTGAAGGATTTGCAAATTTTGTGACTACGTGAATGCAATGTATCAAACAAAAACTATGTAAAAAATGACATTAAGGATTTGGAAACTATTGTGGTAAATTGGTGGTAATTTGTGAATTCTTTTCAAAAAGCTTTTTTTCAAAAAAACAAAAGGTGCCATATGACGCCAACACATGCCCTTAGGGCATGTATGTGTGCCATATGCCCCCAAATTTCTTTTTCAGGGGTGCAGCAGGGTGTTCTTGAGACACCCCTGCACCCTTGGAAAAATTCCTAATTTGTGATGAGCAAATTGGTAATCGCAAATTAAACCTTCATTCCTATGAGCCTCCTAGCCCATGGAAATGAATGGGTAACTTGCAATTAGCAATTTGCTCATCGCAAATTAGGAATGGTAAAGAATCGCTATTTATTCCTTAAAATTCGCTATTTAGGAAATGTAAAATATTTTGATGATACATATGGCAGTTCATCTCTAACAAGATAAGAAGCTTAGGGATACATTTATGATGACTGGCGCATCACCAGGGATGTGACAGTCATCCTGCGCCGCTGTTCCGCCACCCATGGTGTGCTCCATTTACAATGCGGCGCAGCATGGGGCAAAAATGGCACAGATGCGTGACGCATATGTGCCGTAAAGGTGGCGCATTGCTGGAGTTGTATTGCAAGTGCGATGCAGCTCCAGCAAGGCTCAGGGGTGCCGCATCTCCACAATGCTGCGTCAAGACCTATGCCAGCTTCAAGCAGGCGCAGGGTTTTGACGCAGCTTTCTCCTATCTGATTGTAAATGCGGCACACCATGGGTGGCAGAGCAGTGGTGCACGTTAACTGGTGCATGCCTGGGGATGTGCCATTTAATATAAATCTGCCCCTTTACATTTAAGTATGTGCAGGGGACACAGAGTCGGTGAGGCTTATCCAAGGTTAAGAAGAGATGAGTCCTGTTCAGTGAATAATTAGACATAGGCTTCACCTGCTCAGCATTGCTGGACATGGCTAAATAATAGCTGCTAAATGTTAATCTTGTTAAACAATTTTACTATTATAATCTCTGAGATTTGTCTCTTACTCTGCAACATCTCATTGTTGTTATCTTTCTTTAAAGATAAAGACAACCTCAACATGAGCGACAATCTGCAATCAGTTGATTTTGACCTCATCATTGAACTTGTAATTGAAACATCAGTGGATGTTGATCCTTTGGATGATTTAAATCCTGAGGATGAAGAAGAGCGTGATGAGGATGCAGATTTGTCCGAACTATATGATATAGGATGGGAAGCTGACCTGCTTGAGCCTTTGGAAATATAAACATTTATTTTTAAAATTTATAATTAATAAAAAGTAAAAAGGTAAACCGTTTAATTTAAAAATAAAGACACCTTCAAAAACAGGTTATGTGTAGTGTCTTCAATAAAATATTAAAATATGTTCATAAAATTACATCAGATTCACATATAAAATAGCATAGATTCTTTTCTGATATTTTTGTATTGTAAGATTGCCAATGACTAAAAAATCTTCAAATTAAAATGTCAAGTAGTGTGTTAAGTTTTTGATCACTGTTACTGATTTACTGTTTGGTAATAATGTTTATTAACATTTTTTATTATATTTTTCCTCAGATTCAACTGCAGATCATTTCAAGATTTTACCATGCCTACAATACAAAGACAGATAAAGGCTGCAAAACGTCAAAGACAGCAGGTGAAAACAAAAACCCAGCAGTCCTCTAACAAAAAGATTTCTCAAGCCACGAAGAAAGCACCGGGTAAGAGCTCTAAATATTTCATAAGAAATATTTGTAATAAAAAAAATATTACTACAGAAAATGTTTCAGTCCATAACACGAGAAGGAAATCAAATGGAAAGAAAAGGACAATGAAAAATGTTACTGCTAGAGCAAGAGATAAATCTGTGCATGATAGTAGAAGGAAACAACAGTTTAGGGAGATTCGTAAACGAATGTTCCGCAACAGGATAATTGGCAATTTGTTAAAAAATATTAAGAAAGGTCAACAGAAACTAGTTTTTTATAAGAGAAAAAAAAAGTTGAGAAAGTTATTGATCAGGCATTTGAAATTAAACGTAAGTTATTTATTTTGATAATCAATAGAATTAGGAAGCTAAACAAGGCAATTTTTGATTTCAAAAGAAATAGTAGATGGAAGAGAATAGTTAATCGTAGTAATTTTTGTGAAGTTTTTTCTGGAGAATGGATGCATAGTTCAAGCTCTGAGGCATTTTTTAATGAGGAGAGTTATTTCCAGGATAATGATTTGGTGCATGCAGTTGACACCAGTGGTCGTGCTTATGAAGTGAAAGATGGTTGTCCAGTTGAAAAAGAAAAACTTGTGACAACAGAGGCAGAAGAGGTGTTAGGTAATGAGGTTTTAGGAAGACGTGCTAAGGGTCCTGTGTACACCTGGAAGTGTAGTAGTATTTGCAGTGTGCGACAGGATTCCATCAATTTGCTTTGTGATTTTGTACGGTCATTTAACAAAAAAAGTTTGAAGCAGAAAATGATGTTGTTGCAAGAATTAGATCCTTGCAGAGTAAGAGAAGTGACAGGTTTGCATGGTCATTCACTGGCTTGTCTTTCCAGGAGAGTATGCCAGAGTGTTTTTCATCATTTCAGGATGCTAGCAGTGCATCATAACAAAGTGAGGAAATTAGTTAGAATGTTGTATTATGCTAAGAGTCCAGCAATTATGCTGAAACAATTATGCGCTGCTCTTTTGCATGGTTCTGAAATAGATGTGAAGAATATGTGTGAAGAAATTGAGTTTTGTTACTTTGGAAGTAAAGAGGAGAATGTTGAAATTGAGCAAGAAGTAGAGGGTCATGTGGAAGATAGTGTACAGGTTTCCAGTACAGATAATTTCCAGAGGGAAATTGCGACGTTTGAGGTGAAATCAAGTGAGAGGCCTAATTTCACTTGTGTGTGTTGTCGACGCACTTATTATAAGAATCAGACTAAGTTAGTGGATTTATATGCAAAAAGTGAAAGGGAAAATAATAGTGAATGGAAGGATTTTGCAACATACTTGATGGTAGAAAATTGTTTTGATTTGGGATTGGATCAACGTGTGTGTACTTATTGTTGTAACAAATTAAAACAAAACCAGATGCCTGCTAGAGCAGTTCATAATAATCTGGAATTGGTTGAGATTCCTTCTGAATTGAAGGACTTAAATACTTATGAATCTATTTTGATTCAAAGTATCCATCCCTTTCAGGCTATTGTAAGAATGGAGCCAAAGACAGGGAAATTGCCTCCATCAGATTTACAGAGAGGATTAAAGGGAAGAGTTGTTTATTTGCCTCTAGATTTCAAGAAAAACATTAACACAATTGGAGTAGAAAAAGTGGAAGAGGAACCTCTGGTTATCTTAGTTAATGGGGTTCCGACAAAGAATAAGAAAATATGGCAAGATTTAGTAGATGTTAGGAAAGTTAAAAAGGCAACATTGTATTTGAAAACAAATAATAAATACTATAAGAATGTATATGTTGCAGAAGAGGAAGTAAGTGAGGAAGAGGATAGCGATTTGTGTGCTGGTCAAATTGAGAAAGTAGAACCCTCTACTAGTGAAGAAATATATGAACATTATAGTGTTCATCCTTTGCATTCCAAGGAAGTCATGGGGAATGCTATTGAGTTGTTTCAAATGAAACAAGCCAAAGGGAGTCCCATTAGTGTTTGGGAGGAAAGTTTGGAAGCTCGGTGTTTCCCACAGCTTTTTCCAACAGGTCAGGGAGGAAGATATGATGAGCGACCTCATCAAATTCCTGCTTCTGAATACCGGACTTTGCGATTGTATGCAGGAGATGCTAGGTTTCGACAATGCATTCCTTATTTGTTTCATCTCCTGTTTGAAAGCGATCTGTCTGGACTGTCATATGCAGTGAACCACATCTTGAAAAGTGGTATACACATGCAAAACATCTCGGCAAGTGACTTTATGGATAAAGTCAATGTCCAAGATAGTATTTTGGATTCTCACCTGATTAATCTCATGGCGTGTCAGCGTGGTACTAATGAGTACTGGTACCGTCGTCATGGTGATTTAAAATGTATGCTGAGGAACTTAGGTACTCCCACATGGTTCCTCACTCTGAGCTGTGCCGAGTATGGCTGGGAAGACTTACTTGAATTTCTACGAGAGGCAAATGCTAACGTAGATAACATCGAATTCAAGACACCCGGAGAACTGTGCTCTTTGGATCCAGTCAATGTATGTAGGTACTTCAATCATAGATTTGAAGCTATGATGTCTTTCATCATGAATAAGAAGAATCCACCTCTTGGAGAGGTGTTGGATTTCTTCTGGAGAAAGGAGTACCAAGCAAGAGGTGCTCCTCATATACATATGTTGCTGTGGATCAAGGATGCACCTAAATTTGGAACGGATCCAGAAGACTCAGTGATGAGTTTCATCCAACAGTATTCTACGTGTGCTGTTCCAAACGCAAAGGAGAAGAAAAGCCTAAGAGAAAAAGTTCTGCGTTTCCAAAGCCATCGATGTGGAAAGTACTGCCGTCGTAAATTCCGAAACAAAGACAAGTTCTACACTAAATGTCGTTTCGGCTTTCCACGACCGGTGATTTCTGAAGGAAGAGTAAACAGTTTGATGTCTTCGTTGCGACACAATGTCATGAAGAAATCACCTAAAAACACTTACAATTTGAAGAGGAACGAAGAGTCCAAGTACATCAACGACTACAACCCGGTGATTTTGTCCATGTGGAATGCTAACATGGATATACAGTTTGTGGCTGATAACTGTATGGCTGTGGCGCGGTATGTGACGTCTTACATCACCAAAAAAGAGAAGACAGAATTGAAGGATATGTGGGAGGACATTTCCCATGAAAAGAGCCTCAGCAAGAAGTTGTACAGTTTCAGTCTGAAGATGTTGTCGCATCGAGAAATCGGAGCGTACGAATGTTCTGACCGGTTGTCTTTAGCAAGTCTCTATGCCAAGTCCAGGAGTATTGTTTGGGCGAGTCTTGGTCTTGCTGCAACGCGTAATCGAGTTCTCAAACCTGTGCGGGAAATTGAGTATTTGGCGGAAAAGGAGCCAAACAGTACCGACATTTTGAAGACCAACATGTTGGATACATATTATCCAAATCGAAGCAGTCACCTCGAGAATGTTTGTCTGTATGAGGTTCTGCAAAATTACATATTCAAGAGGAACATCAAAGAAGATACTGAGAAAGGAGTGTATGCTGTAATAGGAAGTGAGGGATGTCTGGTCAAGCAAAGAAAATGCCACTTGGTAAACCATCGAAAATTGAGTGGCGAATCTCCTGAAAAAAAGGAGTTTTTCTATTTAGCACTTTTGCAACTTTTCAAGCCTTGGCGTGCAGAAGAGGAACTGCTTGGAGATTTTCTCTGTTACGAAGACTCTTTCAATGCCGCCAAGGAGACCATAGAATGTCCTGCTTTTCCCAAATATGTAGAAATGTTGAATGCGGAAATTGAGCAGGAAGCAACAATTGCAGCCGAGATTGCCAGAGACAGTTCTCAGGACAGTCAGAGTTCTGCTTCATTGAGTCAGGATCCACTAGGAGGACCTGTTATCGAAAATGAAGCTGCCACTGCTATGAATGAAGTGGAAAGAGCCATGGCACATGCTCAAGAGGATGCGGTTAACTTAGAAGAGTTGGAAAGGCAACTCAACGTTGAGCAGAGGAAAATATATGGCGAAGTTACCATGCAAATTGATCATGGATTAAGTCATGATAAGAAAGAGTGCTCATGTACGTCGTTGAAGCCTGTCCGACTGTACGTGAGTGGAGAAGCGGGAACTGGAAAAAGTTTCCTCATTAAAGCAATTTCATGCTATTTGCAGGAAAAGACAGAGTCATCGCTGTCTTGTGTTGTCACTGCTCCAACTGGACTGGCAGCACATAATATTAAAGGGATTACTTTACATCGTTTACTGATGCTGCCAGTGGAGCATGACAACAAATTAGAATATCACAAGCTATCTGGAGATGCTTGTTTTGAAGTTTCAAGAATCTTGAGGAAAATGAAACTTCTTATCATTGACGAAGTAAGCATGGTTTCCAATGTCATGCTTGCCTTTGTGCATTTGAGGATGCAAGAAGTTCTCAAAACAGAGTATGATGTGTTATTTGGTGGCAAACACATCATTGTTTTCGGAGATCTTTTGCAGCTGACACCAGTGAAAGGGCAACCTGTGTTCAAAATGCTCACGCATGAAGATACCAGGAAGTGCCTAGGCAGCATTGGCAACGTCAATATATGGTTAAACTTCAATTATGCTGAACTGCATGAAAATATGCGTCAGGCGAAGGATGAAGTTTACAAGACTATTCTACAAGATGTTAGAATTGGAAAAGTGACCGAGCATGGGAAAGAAGCTTTACATGCACGATTACTGTCAAATTTATATCCAGAACAAGATGTTGTGCCTGAGAATATTTTTCAGAAAATTACTGAAAAGAAATCTGGAATATGTTTGATGCCAACTCTTGCAGAATGTGCCAAATTTAACAACAAAATGTTGCATTTAGAAAAGCAAGAGATTGTGAAACTGGAAGCTATTGATAGAGTAGAGCATATGGGATCAACAATTATTTTGTCTGAGAATCTGAAAACAAAATTGGATTCATTAGAGAAGAGTATATCTAAAACTGCAGGTTTTGAAAAGACTCTGAATGTGTGCTTGAACTGCCGTATAATTTTAAGAAGGAATTTACATGTTGAAAGAGGTCTGGTAAATGGATCAATGGGTAATGTTGTTGATTTTGTGAAATACAGAAATAGAGATGGAATTGAATTTTTAAAAATTAAATTTGAAGGCATTGAGGAAGTACAGCTAATTGCTCGTTGTTCTGCTAGATTTTTGCTTGTAAAAGACTTATATGTTCGCCGTAAGCAGTTTCCTGTTTGCTTGGCATATGCGGTGACAATCCATAAATCGCAAGGTTTAAGTGTAGACAGTGCATTGGTGAATATTGGCAGTTCTGTGTTCAAGGAGGGTATGGCATATGTGGCATTGTCACGAGTTAGAACTTTATCGGGATTGTACTTGATTGAGTGTGATGTCACAAACATTTGTGCAGATCTAGATTGTGTTAAGGAATACAATAGGTTAAGAAGAGAGTATGCGCCACATTTGCCTCAGTTTCCTTTGTTTGAGAAACGTCTGGTAGGCCGGAAACGAAGAAATGAGAACAATACTGGGGAGGTTATAGCAAAAAGACAAAAAGTGAATGAACCTAAAATTACAAGCAGAAACAAAAAGGATTCTGTTGAAGATGTTGTTGGTTTTCAGTTTGAAAACAGTTCTGGTGTCAACTGCTATGCTAATGTAGTAATTAATGTTTTGTTTTCTCTAAAAAATGTAAAAGAAGAGATTGTGGTCAATTCTGATCAAAGATTTTGCGGTTTGTTAAATTCTGTGTTAGAGAAATGTACCACTGATAGAAGAAACATAGAAAGTGTGTCTGAAATTCGAAATCTGTTAGACAGATGTTCAGGCCAAACACAATTCTCTCAAAATATTCAGCAAGATTGTCAGGAGTTTTTAATGTATATGCTTGATGTATTACATGCTGAAGGTGTAGATGTAGATCAGCTGTTTGGGCTTTCTTATCAATGGCAGCATGACTGCGAGAACTGTATGATATCAAGTACTACTAGTGTAGACTCAGAAAGATTTATATATTTAACTTTGCCAGACAGTAAATCAGTCTCCTTTAATAAGCTAGTAAAAGCTGCTAATCACAACATGGAGTGTAGCCAATGTAAATCTGAAATGATGTCCACATTATTTATACGAACATATGGCCAGTATGTCATTTTAATGTTCCAACGATGTAGGCCTGATGGAACAAAATTGACAACTTTAATAAAAAATTTTGTAGCTTCGCAGTTGTCAATATCAGGAAGGACTTTTGTAACTACAGCAATTATATATCATGACGGCCCTTCAATAACATCAGGACATTACACAGCTTATTTAAAGTCTAGAAATGGCTGGTCATTCTGCAATGATTCTGTTTTAATTTTCAAAAAAAAATTGCCGTATGACCTTAAAAACTCTTACCTGGTGTTTTTAAAACCAAAATTTTAGGGAAATAATCTCGGGATGTGCTCTGTGGCATTTCTAGAAGTTCTAATGGCTCCTACACAATTTGGCCTTGAGGATAAGTGTAGTTCAGAGACATAACTTCTAATCATAGGACTGGACATCATGGAGATATATGTGCACTTTGAATGAGTTCAGAAAAACTGTTTCTTTTTATAAGCTAATTGAAGCAGCCAATCAAAACATGGAGTAGAGGGAATGTAAGTCTGCAATGCTGTCTACTGTTTTACATTGCTTTGTGATTAAAAGTGATGTAGAGAATTAAATAATTGTTGTAGTCATAGAGGTAGTGTAAGTCTGCTTCATATTAAGCAGTATCAGTGTCATAGGAAATGTAGAACATGACTGAGCAAGAAGGGGAAGATATTACTATTCCAGGATTGTGAAAATGATCTTCAACATTTTAATTCTGAAAGTTGCGGAAATGCCAAATGATGGGATTGGCTAACAAGAAATCCAAGAGTTATACATGGCTCTGACAAGATTTGTATATGAGATTGACACTCTGCACTCCTTTCAGGAATCTATTTCACTTGACCATCAATTCTAAGTGCTGTATTTGTGTGGGTGCTGTCGCCCAACCTGACTGGCTCTCGTCAGTGACAAAATATGAACACAAACAGATCCTGTTTGAAGGCGACGCACTGTTCACATGCCCCCGTGGGGTGCTATATATGCCAAGGTTATACAATTTACTCAAAAATTAAGAGATATATCTCAGAAACATCCCTTGTTAGAATTCATTCAACAAAAACGATATGCATTTTTCTGCAGGAAAAAGGTACAGACAAATCAAATGAGGACCATTGTGTATTTAATTGAAATTATTCTTCTTTCTTTTTCTTTATCCTCTTGTCAGATGATACATTGCTTCATGTACATCCCATCCTCTTTTTCAATTAGTCCCAATGCATTTCGGTATGATTATACCTTCATCAGGGGAATACTATAATTAAAATGAATACAATAACAATAATCAGACTTGAATTTTGGGGAGCCCCAAACTCCACCTCGTGTACACTTCGACTATAGTGCAAGTTTGTCAAAACTAGTACCAGCTTAGCTCAACCCTCACCTACATGTGAAAGAAAAAAGTGCCAACACCACAATCATCATGTGTTCATGCACAGTGTAATCTCATGTACACATGTACCTGAATCTGCGCACTGATCGACCTTTCCTCTCAGATAGGTGATATTCCTAAATAAATGAAGTACAAAAAGTGACTCCCTATTCAAACTGCTGTAAAAGAGTTCTACCACACCACATGGCAATACAGAAACCCACCGCCGCCTACCTGTATCACTGCGTGTCCTCTCGTGTAATGTAGTTAGAACCTGGTACAATTTCTCGCTATCTGCGGGGAACACAAGCATCTCCATAAGTTCTCCGCTACTAAACCCTAACGCCTCCCTGCCTTGTGCCTAGCCCCTTCCCTTCCATGTACCTGCTCGTGTAAACACCTCTCTTCAGCCCGTCGTCTTGCGTCCTCCAGCCGTTACCCTTCCGCCTTCCTTAAAGGAAAGCCAGCGTGTTGGTGTAGACACTGTGAAAGGACTAGTGAACTACGTCCTCCTGCGGGCGCCATTTCTAACTGGTCATTCGGTAAAGGAATCGAATGTGACTACTACTCATAGTGCGATGTAAAAAAAGCTAAATAAAACGTGAGAGACTGAAAAGAAAAGTGGCAATTTTTGAATCCTAAACTAAGTGAGTGCTGGTTATGACAAAGTTGCTAACAGTGTTACCATAATAAGAACAACCACAACAATAACATTTGCTACTCTCAATACAAGTGCTTATTCACAAGAAACAAATTAATTCAATTTTGTCATTAAGCCCGTCCGGTTCTAGCGTATTCAAATGGCGAATCCAGTATGTCTCCCTTTGTGATAATTGGCGGTTGGTGTCAGCATGTACCTCCTGATTTATGCTTTCTAGCACAGTGAACCGTAATTGTGGAATTGTATGGTGTCTTTCTTTCCAATGCATGGCTAAGTTAGATTTAGGGTTACAGGTTCTTATAAGACTCTTATGCTCTGTTACGCGAACCTTTACCTTTCTCATGGTCTTCCCAACATATACCAACCCACAAGGGCATTTGATGGCATAGACTACCATACTCGTGTTGCAATCCGACGTGTGCCTCAATTGTATGTGCTTGCCTGTCTGGGGGTGTGTAAAGGTATCCCCTACCATTACATTTCCACAATGTCCACAATTGTGGCACTTTACCATGCCTCTGTGTCGGACATCAGTCCTTTTTGTCTGAGATTGTTTTAATATCTCCTTTATGTTCTTGGACCTTGTATGTGCAAACATAGGTTTATCAAAGAACACGTCTTTGAAATCATTCTCTTGTTCAATGACTTCCCATCTTGTCAAGATACTATTCTTGATGTGCCTGCTGGATGTGGAGTGTTTGATTACGAATACCTCCCTCTTCAGTGGTTGTCTAACTGTTTTCTCAAGCAGTTGTTGTCTATCTTTTTGACTGGCTTTATCTTTGGCCTGCTGCAGCAATGTGTCTGGATATCCCCTCTCTTTATATGCCTGAACCATGACATCCATCTCATGTATACCTTGTTCCTCCTGTGAACAGATTCTCCTAGCACGTAAAAACTGTGAATAGGGTAAGTGATTTTTCAAGGAAAAGGTGTGAAAGCTACTGTAGTGCAATGCGCTGTTGCGGTCAGTGGTCTTTTTATATAGACTTGTATGTAAACCATCTCCCTTATTCTCTATGAGTATGTCCAAATAGTTAATGGATGTATTGTCAATAGAGTATGTGATCTTGATTTGATCATGACAACAGTTTAATACAGTTAGCTGGTTCACTAGTTCTTCATGTGTTCCATCCCACACCATTAAAATGTCATCTATATACCTGACATAGAGTTTAAGGTGTTCTGACCACTGGGAATGCTGCAAAATGTTGTCCTCCTCATATTTTGCCATAAATATGTTTGCAAAAGTTGGTGCTCCAGTAAAACCCATGCTCGTGCCTGTCCTCTGAAGATAAACGTTGTCCTGCCATCTGAAATATCCATGATACAGACAAAAGTGCAGTAACTCTAAAAGGAACACATTGGTGCCTTCCTCATAGTCATGTCGTAATAGCATCCATTCTACTGCCTCTATACCCTCCTGGTGAGGAATGGAGGTGTATAGGGCTGCTATATCGACCGTGCATAACAGTACATTGTCTGTCGGTGTAATCCTCACATCCCTGATTCTTTTTAGACACTATGTAGTGTCATGTGCTCCATTGTTGGACCAGTGGTTGCAAGTAATGGTCTAAAAACTTGCCTAGTGGTTCGTGTAGGGACCCACATCCGGCCACAATTGGCCTAAACGGGGGGTCCGTAGGGCTCTTGTGCATTTTGGGCACCATGTAGATATGAGGTCTTTTAGGGTATTGAACAGTCAAAAACCGTCGAGTTTGCTCATCTATCCAGCCCATCTCTTGTGCTCTTTCAAGAATGGTGTTCAAGATACTTTGGAAACGGACTGTGGGATCAGTGTCCAATTTGATATACGTGTCATCATCGGTAACATGCTGATGGACCTTTGCCAAGTAATGAGACTGGTTGAGTACAACTAGCGCTCCTCCTTTGTCTGCTGGTACAATCTTCAACCTGTCATTCTGTGCTAATTTGACCAAGGTTTGATGTTCCTGCTTTGTCAGATTGTTGTGTCTGCTCTTAGTAGATGAAATTTTTTCAATGTCTTTCCTCACCAAGGTTTCGAATAGATCCAGTGTTTTGTGTGAAAATGGAGCCATGAACGTACTCTTAGGTCGAAAGGTCTGCGGTTTTTCTGGTACAGTGGTGGAGCTGGCAGCCTCTGTATTAATCGTGTGGAAAAACCATCGTAGCCGAAGCTTCCTCATGAATTTAAATAATGAAACCTCCGTTTCTAGTTTGTTGGTGGAATAGGTCGGAACAAAGGACATGCCTTTGTTTAGGACCCGTAATTCAATCGGATTTAGTGGATAATCTGAGATGTTCATCACTAATGCTTCCGGTTTCTTAACTTTTTTGGTTGAGCCTTGTCCCCTCCTTGTCCGTTTTGTTTGGACTGTTGTTGTTCCGTAGGTGGATGATTTGAGGTTTTGCCCCCCTCTAAAAAAGGAGGCCCAGTTGTAGAGTTGGAACCCCCCTCTGCTCCTCTCTCAGTACTTGAGCTTGGAGTTGCTACCAACGGTGTACGGGTTGGTAAAATGTCTTGATCTGTTGCCACACTCTCTTCTGAAGAGTGGGCCTGGGGTTTTTTGTAAGCTCGTCTTTGGGCATATTGGTCTGCCCAAGAGTAGACCTCATCCAACTTATAATCGATTGTGTCACGCTTAAACTTGCGCAATTTCCGTTCGTGTACTTCCCTAGTGTGTTCATCTAGTTGATCTTGAATATTCTTAAGTGTGGTAGCCAATTCTTCCTCCGATAACCTTGATGACAATTCAGTCTGTAGCTCTTGTATCTCTGTGTCTAGTTCTTTCAGAATGTTGGACAATTCTTCCACTATAAGCAGAATCAAGTCTAAAGAGCACTTGTTAAGTATTGCATACCACTTTAGCATGAATGGCTTATTGAATTTGAAAAGGAGTGGTCTAAGGGATATACGCAATCCGCGAGGAATACGCTTCACTTTATGATATTGGATTAGCGTGGTGGCATGAAGCCTTTGGTTAATTTGTTTCCTTAATGTGTATTGTAGTTGTTTTATCATTTGTGGGGTGGACCCTGGTTTTCCCTGAAAATCTCTGACATCTTTTATCAGTGCATACACGCTCTCTGCTTCATTGTCTGTGTAAGCCTTAACGTCAGCCTGATTCGCTGTGAGATGGGAGATTTCATCGAAATCCATGGTGTGTGGGTGCTGAGTGCCAGAAATGAGCCCCTGGGGTAAACAATATGTATATGAGATTGACACTCTGCACTCCTTTCAGGAATCTATTTCACTTGACCATCAATTCTAAGTGCTGTATTTGTGTGGGTGCTGTCGCCCAACCTGACTGGCTCTCGTCAGTGACAAAATATGAACACAAACAGATCCTGTTTGAAGGCGACGCACTGTTCACATGCCCCCGTGGGGTGCTATATATGCCAAGGTTATACAATTTACTCAAAAATTAAGAGATATATCTCAGAAACATCCCTTGTTAGAATTCATTCAACAAAAACGATATGCATTTTTCTGCAGGAAAAAGGTACAGACAAATCAAATGAGGACCATTGTGTATTTAATTGAAATTATTCTTCTTTCTTTTTCTTTATCCTCTTGTCAGATGATACATTGCTTCATGTACATCCCATCCTCTTTTTCAATTAGTCCCAATGCATTTCGGTATGATTATACCTTCATCAGGGGAATACTATAATTAAAATGAATACAATAACAATAATCAGACTTGAATTTTGGGGAGCCCCAAACTCCACCTCGTGTACACTTCGACTATAGTGCAAGTTTGTCAAAACTAGTACCAGCTTAGCTCAACCCTCACCTACATGTGAAAGAAAGCATAAATCAGGAGGTACATGCTGACACCAACCGCCAATTATCACAAAGGGAGACATACTGGATTCGCCATTTGAATACGCTAGAACCGGACGGGCTTAATGACAAAATTGAATTAATTTGTTTCTTGTGAATAAGCACTTGTATTGAGAGTAGCAAATGTTATTGTTGTGGTTGTTCTTATTATGGTAACACTGTTAGCAACTTTGTCATAACCAGCACTCACTTAGTTTAGGATTCAAAAATTGCCACTTTTCTTTTCAGTCTCTCACGTTTTATTTAGCTTTTTTTACATCGCACTATGAGTAGTAGTCACATTCGATTCCTTTACCGAATGACCAGTTAGAAATGGCGCCCGCAGGAGGACGTAGTTCACTAGTCCTTTCACAGTGTCTACACCAACACGCTGGCTTTCCTTTAAGGAAGGCGGAAGGGTAACGGCTGGAGGACGCAAGACGACGGGCTGAAGAGAGGTGTTTACACGAGCAGGTACATGGAAGGGAAGGGGCTAGGCACAAGGCAGGGAGGCGTTAGGGTTTAGTAGCGGAGAACTTATGGAGATGCTTGTGTTCCCCGCAGATAGCGAGAAATTGTACCAGGTTCTAACTACATTACACGAGAGGACACGCAGTGATACAGGTAGGCGGCGGTGGGTTTCTGTATTGCCATGTGGTGTGGTAGAACTCTTTTACAGCAGTTTGAACAGGGAGTCACTTTTTGTACTTCATTTATTTAGGAATATCACCTATCTGAGAGGAAAGGTCGATCAGTGCGCAGATTCAGGTACATGTGTACATGAGATTACACTGTGCATGAACACATGATGATTGTGGTGTTGGCACTTTTTTCTTTCACATGTAGGTGAGGGCTGAGCTAAGCTGGTACTAGTTTTGACAAACTTGCACTATAGTCGAAGTGTACACGAGGTGGAGTTTGGGGCTCCCCAAAATTCAAGTCTGATTATTGTTATTGTATTCATTTTAATTATAGTATTCCCCTGATGAAGGTATAATCATACCGAAATGCATTGGGACTAATTGAAAAAGAGGATGGGATGTACATGAAGCAATGTATCATCTGACAAGAGGATAAAGAAAAAGAAAGAAGAATAATTTCAATTAAATACACAATGGTCCTCATTTGATTTGTCTGTACCTTTTTCCTGCAGAAAAATGCATATCGTTTTTGTTGAATGAATTCTAACAAGGGATGTTTCTGAGATATATCTCTTAATTTTTGAGTAAATTGTATAACCTTGGCATATATAGCACCCCACGGGGGCATGTGAACAGTGCGTCGCCTTCAAACAGGATCTGTTTGTGTTCATATTTTGTCACTGACGAGAGCCAGTCAGGTTGGGCGACAGCACCCACACAAATACAGCACTTAGAATTGATGGTCAAGTGAAATAGATTCCTGAAAGGAGTGCAGAGTGTCAATCTCATATACATATTGTTTACCCCAGGGGCTCATTTCTGGCACTCAGCACCCACACACCATGGATTTCGATGAAATCTCCCATCTCACAGCGAATCAGGCTGACGTTAAGGCTTACACAGACAATGAAGCAGAGAGCGTGTATGCACTGATAAAAGATGTCAGAGATTTTCAGGGAAAACCAGGGTCCACCCCACAAATGATAAAACAACTACAATACACATTAAGGAAACAAATTAACCAAAGGCTTCATGCCACCACGCTAATCCAATATCATAAAGTGAAGCGTATTCCTCGCGGATTGCGTATATCCCTTAGACCACTCCTTTTCAAATTCAATAAGCCATTCATGCTAAAGTGGTATGCAATACTTAACAAGTGCTCTTTAGACTTGATTCTGCTTATAGTGGAAGAATTGTCCAACATTCTGAAAGAACTAGACACAGAGATACAAGAGCTACAGACTGAATTGTCATCAAGGTTATCGGAGGAAGAATTGGCTACCACACTTAAGAATATTCAAGATCAACTAGATGAACACACTAGGGAAGTACACGAACGGAAATTGCGCAAGTTTAAGCGTGACACAATCGATTATAAGTTGGATGAGGTCTACTCTTGGGCAGACCAATATGCCCAAAGACGAGCTTACAAAAAACCCCAGGCCCACTCTTCATAAGAGAGTGTGGCAACAGATGAAGACATTTTACCAACCCGTACACCGTTGGTAGCAACTCCAAGCTCAAGTACTGAGAGAGGAGCAGAGGGGGGTTCCAACTCTACAACTGGGCCTCCTTTTTTAGAGGGGGGCAAAACCTCAAATCATCCACCTACGGAACAACAACAGTCCAAACAAAACGGACAAGGAGGGGACAAGGCTCAACCAAAAAAGTTAAGAAACCGGAAGCATTAGTGATGAACATCTCAGATTATCCACTAAATCCGATTGAATTACGGGTCCTAAACAAAGGCATGTCCTTTGTTCCGACCTATTCCACCAACAAACTAGAAACGGAGGTTTCATTATTTAAATTCATGAGGAAGCTTCGGCTACGATGGTTTTTCCACACGATTAATACAGAGGCTGCCAGCTCCACCACTGTACCAGAAAAACCGCAGACCTTTCGACCTAAGAGTACGTTCATGGCTCCATTTTCACACAAACCACTGGATCTATTCGAAACCTTGGTGAGGAAAGACATTGAAAAAATGTCATCTACTAAGAGCAGACACAACAATCTGACAAAGCAGGAACATCAAACCTTGGTCAAATTAGCACAGAATGACAGGTTGAAGATTGTACCAGCAGACAAAGGAGGAGCGCTAGTTGTACTCAACCAGTCTCATTACTTGGCAAAGGTCCATCAGCATGTTACCGATGATGACACGTATATCAAATTGGACACTGATCCCACAGTCCGTTTCCAAAGTATCTTGAACACCATTCTTGAAAGAGCACAAGAGATGGGCTGGATAGATGAGCAAACTCGACGGTTTTTGACTGTTCAATACCCTAAAAGACCTCATATCTACATGGTGCCCAAAATGCACAAGAGCCCTACGGACCCCCCGTTTAGGCCAATTGTGGCCGGATGTGGGTCCCTACACGAACCACTAGGCAAGTTTTTAGACCATTACTTGCAACCACTGGTCCAACAATGGAGCACATACATACAGGACACTACAGAGTGTCTAAAAAGAATCAGGGATGTGAGGATTACACCGACAGACAATGTACTGTTATGCACGGTCGATATAGCAGCCCTATACACCTCCATTCCTCACCAGGAGGGTATAGAGGCAGTAGAATGGATGCTATTACGACATGACTATGAGGAAGGCACCAATGTGTTCCTTTTAGAGTTACTGCACTTTTGTCTGTATCATGGATATTTCAGATGGCAGGACAACTTTTATCTTCAGAGGACAGGCACGAGCATGGGTTTTACTGGAGCACCAACTTTTGCAAACATATTTATGGCAAAATATGAGGAGGACAACATTTTGCAGCATTCCCAGTGGTCAGAACACCTTAAACTCTATGTCAGGTATATAGATGACATTTTAATGGTGTGGGATGGAACATATGAAGAACTAGTGAACCAGCTAACTGTATTAAACTGTTGTCATGATCAAATCAAGATCACATACTCTATTGACAATACATCCATTAACTATTTGGACATACTCATAGAGAATAAGGGAGATGGTTTACATACAAGTCTATATAAAAAGACCACTGACCGCAACAGCGCATTGCACTACAGTAGCTTTCACACCTTTTCCTTGAAAAATCACTTACCCTATTCACAGTTTTTACGTGCTAGGAGAATCTGTTCACAGGAGGAACAAGGTATACATGAGATGGATGTCATGGTTCAGGCATATAAAGAGAGGGGATATCCAGACACATTGCTGCAGCAGGCCAAAGATAAAGCCAGTCAAAAAGATAGACAACAACTGCTTGAGAAAACAGTTAGACAACCACTGAAGAGGGAGGTATTCGTAATCAAACACTCCACATCCAGCAGGCACATCAAGAATAGTATCTTGACAAGATGGGAAGTCATTGAACAAGAGAATGATTTCAAAGACGTGTTCTTTGATAAACCTATGTTTGCACATACAAGGTCCAAGAACATAAAGGAGATAATAAAACAATCTCAGACAAAAAGGACTGATGTCCGACACAGAGGCATGGTAAAGTGCCACAATTGTGGACATTGTGGAAATGTAATGGTAGGGGATACCTTTACACACCCCCAGACAGGCAAGCACATACAATTGAGGCACACGTCGGATTGCAACACGAGTATGGTAGTCTATGCCATCAAATGCCCTTGTGGGTTGGTATATGTTGGGAAGACCATGAGAAAGGTAAAGGTTCGCGTAACAGAGCATAAGAGTCTTATATGAACCTGTAACCCTAAATCTAACTTAGCCATGCATTGGAAAGAAAGACACCATACAATTCCACAATTACGGTTCACTGTGCTAGAAAGCATAAATCAGGAGGTACATGCTGACACCAACCGCCAATTATCACAAAGGGAGACATACTGGATTCGCCATTTGAATACGCTAGAACCGGATGGGCTTAATGACAAAATTGAATTAATTTGTTTCTTGTGAATAAGCACTTGTATTGAGAGTAGCAAATGTTATTGTTGTGGTTGTTCTTATTATGGTAACACTGTTAGCAACTTTGTCATAACCAGCACTCACTTAGTTTAGGATTCAAAAATTGCCACTTTTCTTTTCAGTCTCTCACGTTTTATTTAGCTTTTTTTACATCGCACTATGAGTAGTAGTCACATTCGATTCCTTTACCGAATGACCAGTTAGAAATGGCGCCCGCAGGAGGACGTAGTTCACTAGTCCTTTCACAGTGTCTACACCAACACGCTGGCTTTCCTTTAAGGAAGGCGGAAGGGTAACGGCTGGAGGACGCAAGACGACGGGCTGAAGAGAGGTGTTTACACGAGCAGGTACATGGAAGGGAAGGGGCTAGGCACAAGGCAGGGAGGCGTTAGGGTTTAGTAGCGGAGAACTTATGGAGATGCTTGTGTTCCCCGCAGATAGCGAGAAATTGTACCAGGTTCTAACTACATTACACGAGAGGACACGCAGTGATACAGGTAGGCGGCGGTGGGTTTCTGTATTGCCATGTGGTGTGGTAGAACTCTTTTACAGCAGTTTGAACAGGGAGTCACTTTTTGTACTTCATTTATTTAGGAATATCACCTATCTGAGAGGAAAGGTCGATCAGTGCGCAGATTCAGGTACATGTGTACATGAGATTACACTGTGCATGAACACATGATGATTGTGGTGTTGGCACTTTTTTCTTTCACATGTAGGTGAGGGTTGAGCTAAGCTGGTACTAGTTTTGACAAACTTGCACTATAGTCGAAGTGTACACGAGGTGGAGTTTGGGGCTCCCCAAAATTCAAGTCTGATTATTGTTATTGTATTCATTTTAATTATAGTATTCCCCTGATGAAGGTATAATCATACCGAAATGCATTGGGACTAATTGAAAAAGAGGATGGGATGTACATGAAGCAATGTATCATCTGACAAGAGGATAAAGAAAAAGAAAGAAGAATAATTTCAATTAAATACACAATGGTCCTCATTTGATTTGTCTGTACCTTTTTCCTGCAGAAAAATGCATATCGTTTTTGTTGAATGAATTCTAACAAGGGATGTTTCTGAGATATATCTCTTAATTTTTGAGTAAATTGTATAACCTTGGCATATATAGCACCCCACGGGGGCATGTGAACAGTGCGTCGCCTTCAAACAGGATCTGTTTGTGTTCATATTCTGACAAGATTTGGCCTTGTGGAATCTTGTGGTAGAGAGCAAGAAGTCATTTATTGTATGTAACATGTTTTTAAAAACGATGGAGATTTTCTTTCAGAAAGTGGCGGGCTGAAAGTAATAACAGCACAAAAGAGTGTAAGCTATTCATAGGACATCCTTGGACGTCATGGAAAGTAAGTTAACTTTAAGGAGTTCTGATTTTTGATTTCTGATGTTGTATGGGTTTTTTAAACACAATCATTTTGATTGTGTTTTTTTTTCCCCGCTGTTACATGATGAATACCTTCAAGCCACTGTTTTTAGTGAATTTTGATACATTCTGAGAACAGCAAAAATAAACCATTTAACATGTATAATTAATTCTGTACTGTTTGCATTTATGATGTATATGTAGAACTGTGTAGGAGGCATGGAGAAGGTGAGGCTTCTGTAAGTGTCAAAGTTGTTGCATGCAGTGCTGCACTTCTGCGTATTCTTTCATATGCTAGACTACATCTGCACAATGAGATACCTAAGCAAAGGAAACACAAGTGATGTGATTGTGAAATGAGCAAAATAAATTGCATGTATTTCAATTACATCACCTGTGTTTCCTATCATTACGAATCACATTGTGCAGATGAAGTTTAGGTCTGTCCAGGGAAACATAGGAGGTTTGGACTTTGTTGAAGATTGCAGTGGACATGACTCACTTCATTGGTAGACCTTCACATGTATTATGTCCTCTATTCTCTTCAACAACTCGAAATTTCATCTGCAACCCTGAGTAGGCCTCACCTGAAACAAAACTCTGGATAGTAGACATCTTATTGGCATCCTGAAGCAATTATTTTAAATTTTAGTGTCTTGCGACACTTTTCTGAGACAACAGCAATGCAAAAGATGCACCATGTTTTAAGATAGGCCTCACTTCATCTGCATCAAGATAGTGTTAGTTTAAAATGTATATCTTTAGGACTGTGTAGCTTCTGTAAGTGTCAAAGTTATTGAAAAACTGTTTGTCCTTCAATCTTTGCCCTTGTCTTTTGTAATTTTTTAATACATGTTTTTATATTTTTCAAATGTTTGTTCTCTCTTTCACAGATTGAAAGTATAAAAATAAAAAATGAGGAATTTAACGACAATTATAAGGTAAATATTTTGTACTCTTTTCGTTACATTTCTATCACATTGAACTACTATTAGTTCCACTGCTTCATTTCTTTAATCCTCAGTTTCCTGCCTTTGCTACTTCCCTCATTCCTTTCTCTATTACCTACTTACTCAACTCCTTCCACTCTTTTTCTCAGTCCCTCTCTTCTCATAGTTCCTCACTCTTGTTCACTCACTCCGTCTCTATTACTCTTAGTGTCTTTGACTGATCACTGTATCACTATTTGTTCATAATGCTTTCTCTGTGTAGTTGAAGCACACTAAGGGGCATATTATGAATGCAGCCAATAAAATTATTGCTCTTTTTATTGGCAGAAAACTGGTGCAAAAGCGGCTTTAGCGGCAGTTTTCTGCCGCAAAAGCAGCTTTAGCGACACATTTCTGCCGATAAAAGCTGCAAAACTTTTATTGCCTATGTTGATAATATGCCCCTATGTTATTTACATTAGGGCTATATTGTCCAGTATAACAATCAAAATTGCTCTCCAAAGACACCAGGCAAAGCAGACGCTCCCTCAAACAGATCACCAAGCGCAATTTACCCTACTTATAATCTAGCCTGTTCTCTGTCGAGACTTTAGCAATCTTTAGAGCACAAGATAAGATCTTTTCACATGGAAGAGCCAGACGTATTGCAATTCTACTTAAGAAACAAGCATTGGCATAGACAATAGGTCTCGCCTTTGGGACCTTATACGTGTTTAGCCATGCAACAGTTGATGTTGCTGCACCAAGGATATTATGCTGCATAACTAAATACTTAGAAGGTCCCAAAGTCGATACCTATTGGCTATGCCAATGCTTGTTTTTCTTTCACTTCGTTATCTATTTTGTTTTTCACAATTATACCCTCTTCTGTCTGTTCTTTGGTAAATAGATCTATTAAACAGTATCTCTTCTTTACTCCCTATAGCTGTCTTTCTTGAAACATCACTCTCTGTTTACTTTCCTTATACTTACACTTTTAAAAAAAAAAAAAAATTTTTTGGGTTAGCTCCCGGTCCGCGTACCGGGAAGCTAACCCGGGAGCGAACCAAAAGAAAGAGAGCTTGCCAGAGTGCTAAACATTGTAGCAATTTTTTTGGAAAGGGAAGGTAGTTCTGAAAAGAACTTTTTTTTTTATATTTTTGTTGTTTTATATTTTTTTTGTATTTTTTTTGTATTTTTTGTTTTTTTTGTATTTTTTGAACGATTTTATATTTTTTTTGGTTTTTTTGGGGGGGGGGAAACAACAAAAAACAGGCGTTGAAAAGGGCTCAACAGGAGCAAAAAAAAAATTACTGGGGGCGGTTAGGGCAATCATGGTGTTCATACGCCAGGTTCAGTGCATTGATGCTCATGTTGCCACAAGCTAATAATGCACGACAGCGCATACATAAATGTATCATGTTCCCAAAATTAGGTTGGATATTTGGCACAGTTTCCCGTGCCTCCTCTGGTGATAAAGAAACCGATGTTGTTGGTCTCGCCACAGGAGTTGGTCGAGGATTGTCCATCATATCCCTTAATTCCGCCCGGCTGTAATTTAGGGGATGTTTCCTCGTCATGTGCCTATGCATGGTATGATTACCATAGCTGTATTTTTTGTCCGTCCCTCTGGACAATTGTTCCTTGCATATGAGGCATGTTGCGTACCTGGCATTGACCTTTTTTTGGCCACGAGGGATGGAAAAAAACTGACAGATGAAACTGGGTTTCTTTCTTGAAACCCGGGGCAACTCTTCCAGGAATTGTGGTTGTTCTCCCTCCTCATCCATCCCTTCATCTTCCTCCTCAGTGTTGGTAACCACCTGGGGAGGTGGTCCTCTCTTCCCATGAGGAGGTGGAGGTGGTGGTGGGGGTGCACCAGCTGAAGCAATCAGTGAAGCCATTTTCATACAATCAAAATAGGTCTTCCAAGAAGCAAAATAGGTCTTCCTCTCACAATAATGAAAGTCAGAGTGAGGAAAGAAGGAGTGGTTTTCATCATTTGGAAAAAACAATACTTCTCAACCAATGAAAAGTGTTATTTTTAGGTCACCTGACCTAGCCTTCCATAATTATGAAACTAAAAGTGAAATGAACCAATGAAAAGCTTTATTAACAAGTCACATGACCTCTAACGCTCATGTTACGCGCTGCGGAACGCTCCCCGGTTAGCTTCCGGTTCGCTGCGCTTCGCGCCTCGGTCCGCGCCCCGGGACACTTCCGGGTGCGCTAACGCGATACGTCACAAGACGCATTTCGCGGCAACGCGATACGTCGCGCTTTCGCGCCGCGGATCGCTTCCGGGGAGTTGCGTTTCGCGCCTCGGTCCGCGCCCCGGGGCACTTCCGGGTGCGCTAACGCAGTACGTCATAAGACGCATTACGCGGCAACGCGATACCGTCACTATGTTGATTTGTCACCGGTTCGCGGACCGGATCGCGGAATCGAATTGAGCTAACGGGAAGCTTCCCGGTTAGCGGACCGGGAGCGAAACAAAAAAAATATTTAAAAAAATTTATTAATAAACATATAAAATATATTTTTGGATTTAAAGAAGAATACATTTTACAGCTGTAGATATTAGCTTTTAAAAAACCAATGAAATTCACTGAAAAAACCATAGGTTATAGACCATATATAGTTAGGAATTAGCATTTACAAAACCTTGAAAATTCACTGAAAAAACCATAGGTTATAGACCATATATAGTTAGGAATTAGCATTTAAAAAACCTTATTTTACTCACACAAAACCATTGAAATTCCATATATAGTTAGTTGTACTAACTATATATCGCGCACCCGCAATCCACTGCTGATGATGTCACATATTACATCATTCATGACATGGTCAGTGACATCACTGATGACATCACTGATGACATCTCAAATGACATCACTGATGACATCACTGATGACATCTCAAATGACATCACTGATGACATCACTGATGACATCTCATTTGACATTACTGATGACATCACTGATGACATCATTCATGTGATAATACGATGAAGCTCTTCAGACTCTAATATAACCTTAGATACAGTAAGTGTAAACAGACACTCACAGACTGTCACTCATCCATAGAGTTACACACACACCTAGTCAGTCATGCAAAGAATCAATCACACATCCATTTTCTCAACTATACAGTTATACACACCTTACTTATTCAAACATATACTAAAACATATTTACTCACTTATACAATCCTGGATACAAGTTCACAATGATCCATACAGCCACTCACACATTCACTGGCTCTTATGCACAGTTATTTATATATGTCAACTCTCACATGTACTGTGTTTTACATATGTACTTACTTTTACATGTAGCACTGAGATATCCATTCACTCAGCAATACACTCATGCACACAGTCAACCGCCCATACAGCTGTTTCCACATGCACTTTTGAACCCATACATCTAGTGAATCAACTGCTCACACATCTATGCACAGAGTCATACACCTCCCAGCCACCCATACACACTCTCAGTCTCCCATACAAATACGTAGGCAACCAATCAATAACGCATATAGTTAATCATATAGCTAATGATCAACACATGCAGCAGTTTATAGAACAACAGACATAATGATGCACAAATTGAGACAGTTTAGTCACTAACCCATGCACTCAGTGAGACACATTTAACCACTCACTCATACAGTCAGTCATGCACCTACTAAATCCTTCATCCAGACACTTATACATCCACTCATTCTTCAATATGTAAGACATATTTTAACTTTACAGAATTATACAGTCACTGGATGTAGTCATCAGTGATGTCATTTGAGATGTCATCAGTGATGTCATCAGTGATGTCATTTGAGATGTCATCAGTGATGTCATCAGTGATGTCACTGACCATGTCATGAATGATGTAATATGTGACATCATCAGCAGTGGATTGCGGGTGCGCGATATATAGTTAGTACAGCTAACTATATATGGAATTTCAATGGTTTTGTGTGAGTAAAATAAGGTTTTTTAAATGCTAATTCCTAACTATATATGGTCTATAACCTATGGTTTTTTCAGTGAATTTTCAAGGTTTTGTAAATGCTAATTCCTAACTATATATGGTCTATAACCTATGGTTTTTTCAGTGAATATATATATATATAAATGTTACTCCTGTAGGGAATAAGGGGTTAATCAGTATATAGTAACAAATATAGATTAATAATAAAATACAAGTCTTAAACATGAAATTACAATATTATAAAGAGCTAAGTAAGGAGTTGACTTATCTTGCTTGGAGCCGCATTTAAAAGAGGCTGATTGCCTAGTGATTCATGCTATTGTTGATTCATATGTATTCTAAGTTGGAACTTTTGCTTTGTGACATATGCGGCTATGCTTGGACTGCATTAAAAGTTGTATGCATAATGGTAGCCTCCGTTCTTGTAATGAAATTGTTCAATCTATTGCCCCAAGTTTCCACTCAAATTTTGTTTCTCAAGCATTCCCTAATCTAAGTAATCCCTATTGTATACAACACTTATGTCTGAAATGTAACCAGTGAACGTTCGCAGCGTGATCGGATACCATTAAATCTCTCTAAACGTCTCTATAACCTACAAGTTCAGGAGTCACCCAAATTCAAATACAAACTTAAAAAAAAGTTTCAATTGAGCCAAGTCAGACACTTGTTTTGTGCCTAGGTCAAAATAGAGCGGAATAAGGGGGGTGCTTGTTGATACAGAAACCAGCGCTCTGATAAGGTTGTTCTCAGCTACAGGAAGCTTATGGGCGTCCGCAGGGGCGGCTCTAGTCTCATGGCGGCCCTGGGCAGGGTGCGTAGGGAGGGGGCCCCAGAAGAGGGGGTCTGGGCGGGGCGGGGCGGAGCGTGGAGGCCAGTGAAGAGGGAGGGGTCAGGGTGTTTGGAAGTGAAACAGAGCCGGAGGCCACCAAATCCCTGCCAGGGGCCGCCACGCAAATATGTATCCATCATCAGAGGATTATTATATTAAGGATATATATTGGCGAAGTGGCCCCTGGGGTTGGGTGGCCCTGTGCAGGTGCACAGCTTGCACATGCCTTAGGCCGCCCCTGGTGTCAGTATACTTCCACACTTCTGTTCCATATAAGGCAGCACATTGGGCTATTACTCCATGAAGCTTCTAAGGTTTGGGGAAATGGAGCAGGTGTGGATGCTCTTTTGGACTTTAGATGTACAGAATTATACCTTTGTTTGATCCCCCACTAATATTTATCGATCAGGGTCACACCCAAATAATCAAAACTATAAACACTATCCAATTGATCCCTGCCAGCCTTAACAGTACGACTTTTGATGGCAAATTTGCCAAAGACTAAAAACGTAGTTTTAGTCGGATTGAGTTCCAGACCCCTATCTATCTATCTATCTACAGAAAACTCTAGAAATTTATCTAGCAGATTTTGTAAACCCAGCAGGGGTTTAGATAATTGTAAGGAATCATCTTCAAACAGAAGTTTGGGTATTTTAATCCCTTTCAGAGTGGGGAGTCGTTAACACACTTCAATAATTCCTTAATCACTACATTACTACATAAATTAAAGAGGGTAGGTGCCAAAACTCACCCTTGACGAAACCCCCGCGAGATTGGGATAGGCTCTCACAATTCCCCCATTTCACCCCACCTGACCTACGCTAATTCCTTTCATGCAGTCTAAGTAGTAACTCTATTAAACCTCTCAAAACCCCATGCTTACTAAAACTCTCCAAAGATTCTCTCTGGGGACCAGGTCGAACGCTGCACGCAGGTCAACAAATACCACATATAATTGTTGGCTATATCAAAGGGAGAATTTGAAGACTTGATCTAAAGTGCTTACTCTGCCTGGAGGGGGGACAATATATGTTCTCTATCCATCCAGTGTTGCGTTTTATTCAGTATCTACCTGTCAGACGAAGCCTTCCTCGGAGTCTGGATGCGATGATAAAAGGGCCCACCTCTTGATACCTTCAACTCTGACTGTATTACTTACACAGAGTATTGAAGTGATCAAGCGGGGGGGGAAAGGGAATTGGGAAGGGAACAGCTGGGAAGGAGAACTGCAAAGGAAAAGTTAGCTACAAACAACAACGCAATTTGCCTTTTGCGTGATAACGCCACTCAGAATGTATCTATGCATTCTTGCTCAATATTGACCACATTAATGAGGCTTTGTTTCTCTTTGAGTTCATAGAATTATACGCTTTTCTGAATAATGCTGCCCAACACTTAACTCTAGTATCAGCAGATTCTTCTTACTAAATGGCTAACGTAGCATTAGACTTAAACTAACCAAGATTTCTATTGTCGTATATAATGCACAAAATCCACTCAGTTTAGCATCAGATACATGTGGTTCATAAATTGGTTTCTGCTTTCTCAGGTTATTTGGATATAAACATTAGCACTATAAAACATCTGTTAAACTTAAATAAACACTCTGGTCCACAAGCCAGAATACGCTTTAACAATCACAGCACTCTCCGGACTGATAGGTGCTCAGGTAAACAAAAAATAAAAGCTGGTCAGGTCCTACCTGTAGAGCACGACCTACTCTACGCACAAAGCGATGTTTGCGCTGAATGACTATAAAGGAAGCCCAGCGGAATGTCAGCCATCGAAGCAAGAGCCGACCTGGGGAATCCGCCTACTCCAGAATTAGCCTCCATCTCTGATCGTGCAAAAGACTCCTGCGAACAAGCTGGCGCTAGAGGACTCACCACCACTGCTTTCTAAGAGCCCCAAAGCCAAGTGAAGATCAGAGCTCCTGGACTAACCTTCTTCTTCTCCAAGAACGCCGAATAGTGAGCACGGGAGACTGGGCGCGGCCGGTGTCGTCATCGTAGGCACACCCATGCCAAATCTCACACATCTCGCGTGAAATGCCAAATCTCACGCATCCTGAGTGGGAAAATGTTAGTAAAGAGAACAAACATACTAGGACACATGACTATGCACAAAAAAGGATATGTACATATGGAGACCACAGATTAGAATTCAACAAGGTGTGGTTTGCCTCTTTAAACATTTACGCCACCACAATCCTCCAGAGGTTACTCTATGGTTTTACCACATAAGGGTTGATTGCACAGGAACAGGCGTATGTGCCTACAGGTTGGGGCGGGCCCTAGACCGCAAGCCGCCCTAGTCCTGACACTGCCTGGCAAAAATCTTTTGGAGATGATCTATTAGGCTGATCAACCTATAATTATTAGGGCATCCCAGATCGCCCTTCTAAAAATGGGAATGATTTCTACCCCTCTCCACTTTTCTTGAATCTCCCCATCCTCTTCTATTGCATAGGATAAAATGTTCAGATAAAATGCCCACATCTGAGGTTCTGATTTATATAAATCACCCAGATTGTAATGCCTTTAAACTGTCACTGGCAGAGAGGGTACCCTCTAGGCTAAAGAATTCTTTACCATACTCCCCTTTTCCCAGTTTTAACTCATCACCATTGGGGCAATCATTCACCTCACTGCAAGACTGTTTAATGCTGGGATCAAGGGCCATACAGTTTTGCAGTATAATTCTTCCCACTTCTCTGGTTGGATGTTATAATGTCTGGGATTAGTATTCCCAGTGAACCCATGAGCAACAATATACCAGAAGATCCTGCGGACATTCATTTTACGAACCTGAAGCAAATGTTGCAAATTTTTTTCCTCACAGTCCCGTTTGCCATGGACAACGGCTGATTTATATCTTGAGCATGATACACAAATATCCAAGCGGGTACAACCCCTGATAGAGCTTTTAAATACTACTCTGGCTGATTCACAATTGATTGAAAACCATTTATGGTCCTTAGATGAAGTTATTGACCTACAAGGAGTTTCTTTGTAGAATATAGTCTCTGAGTCAAGCCAATAATAAATCTCAGCGTAAAGATTCATGTTTGCCATTACACTAGAACAGGAAACTCTGCCACAATTGTTGGCCTCAATTGGTTTGGGGACCACAACAGAAGAAGTATGTGGCAATCTCCTAAAATTGTTCCCAATTAAGAAGACATTCAGAGGGTTATGATCACCCCCCCACGCCGCACGGCTCCCAGTAGCTGCCCGAGTCTCTGACCTCCGCACCACCGCCGCCGAGGGTTCGCCCCGGGCATCCGGTGACTGTGTCTGTGCTCTATTGTTTTTTCCCTCTGTATTGCTGTTTCTTTGTATTGCCCATTGTATTCCCCATTGTATTTCCTATTGTATTCATTTGTAGTGCCCCCTCAGGCGCTCCTTGTGCCCCTGCCCTCTGTGCCCGACCCCTGCTTCCCGACGCTGCTCCCCCACGGCCCCGCCCCCTTCCTTGTGGTTCCCGGCCATCGCCCTCGGCCATTGGCCACCCCGCTCCCGCCTCCCAGCTGCTCCTCCCTCCCAATTCGCCTCCTATGGAGGCCGCATGGCGGCCGCGCAGCGGGCGTGCCGCTGTCGCGCCGAAGGCGCGCCAAAGGCAAACCCACCTGCACCAGTCCGAGCCTGGACCGCACCCAGCGCCAGAACCCCTGGACCCCGCACCCACCGCAACGCTAGACTGCTCTACGACTCCAGCACCCTCCACGCACTCAACACCGAACGAGACCACTCCTGCCACCAGGCCGCCCGAGGAACACCCAGGGGCCCTTCACCTGCCGGAACTGCAGATTCACCAGCACCCAGCCCACCAAACCACAGACTAGAGAACCCAACCACCTCCGCTGCATCCTCCTCAACACTAGCTCCGCTCGCAAGCACGCCATCGAACTCTGGGACCTCCTAGACTCCACCGCACCCGACGAAGACCTGGCTGAACGCCGCCTCAGCACCAGACATCGCCATAGCCATCCAACATGGCTACAAGATCTCCTGCAGAGACCGCACCAACGGAGCGGGAGGGGGAATTGCCATCATCCACAAGGACACCATCAGAGTCTCGACCGACACCGACGACACCCTCACCACCGCCGAGCACATGCACTTCCAGATCCACACCGACCCCAACACCACCCTCAGGGGATTACTCGTCTACAGACTTCCCGGACCATGACCACAGTTCAGCGACGCCATCGCCGACCTCATCAGCACCCACGCCCTCGCCTCCACGGACTACATCCTCCTCGGGGACCTGAACTTCCACCTCGAGAACAACAACGACGCCAACTCCACCTTCCTGATCGACAACCTCGCCAACCTCGGACTCAAACAGCTCGTGATGGCACCCACCCGTGCCGCTGGACACACACTGGACCCCATCTTCTCCACCAGCCCCCACGTCGCCTTCAACCACACCACCGAGCCCCACTGGACTGACCACAGATGCATCCACTTCACCTTCAGGAAACCGGCCACCCACCACCGCACCCAACAGACACCACGCCGCTGCTGGGGCAAGATCATCAAGGACCAACTGACCACCACCCTTGCCCTAAGACCACCCGCCGACCCCACGGACCCAGACACCGCCGCAACCAACCTCAAACAGTGGATCAAGGACTGCGCCAACACCCTCGCCCCCCTCAAGTCCTCCACAACCAACCACACCAACAAGAAAGCCGCTTGGTTCACCGAAGACCTCCGGATCTCCAGGCGCACCTGTCGGAGGCTGGATAAGAAATGGCTCCTCAACCGAACACCTGACAACCGGACAGCCCACAAAAGCGCAACCCGCAGACACCACCAACTCATCAGGACCGCCAAGAGGACCGCCTTCAAGGACCGCTTAGACAAAAATGTGCACAACACCAAAGAGCTCTTCAGCATCGTGGAAGAACTCTCCAACCCCAGCTCCAACACCAACGACATCCCACCATCACAAGACCTGTGCGACTCCCTGGCCGCCTTCTTTCACCGCAAGATCACCGACATCCACGACAGCTTCAACTCCGACACCCCCGCACCCACCACCGAGCTCACCACCCCTGCGACCCCCACCCGCACCAGCCCCCTGACCGCCTGGGCCAACGTCAGCGACAAAGACACCATCAAAATCATGAACTCCGTCCACTCCGGATCCCCTTCTGACCCCTGCCCTCACCACGTCTTCAACAAAGCCAGCACAACCATCGCACCCCACCTCAGAAAAACAATCAACAGCTCCTTCGAGACAGCAACCTTCCCAGAAAGCTGGAAACACGCCGAGATCAACGCCCTTCTGAAGAAGCCCAAGGCGGACCCCAAGGACCTCAAGAACTTCCGGCCCATCTCCCGGCTCCCGTTCCCGGAAAAAGTGACAGAGAAGATTGTCAACAAACAACTAACCCGCTACCTCGAAGACAACAACATTCTGGACCCCTCCCAATCCGGTTTTCACAGCAACCACAGCACAGAGACCGCCCTCATCGCCACCACGGACGACATCAGGATCCTTATGGACAAGGGAGAAACAGCAGCCCTCATCCTTCTGGACCTATCAGCAGCCTTCGACACTGTCTGTGACCGCACCCTATCAACACGCCTACACGACGCAGGAATCCAAGAGAAAGCCCTGGCCTGGAAGACGTCCTTCCTCTCCGGCAGAACCCAGAGCATCCGCCTCCCACCATGCTGCTCGAAACCCACCAAGATCATCTGCGGCGTCCCACTGGGGTCCTCCCTCAGCCCGACGCTGTTCAATATCTACATGGCACCGCTCGCCCACGTCGCTCGACAACATAACCTCAACATCATCTCCTTTGCCGACGACACCCAGCTGATCATATCCCTCACCGAATACCCCCACACCGCCAAAGCCAACCTCCACAGAGGAATGAAGGCCGTAGCCGACTGGATGAAGGACAGCAGACTGAAGCTGAACTCAGACAAGACGGAGGTCCTCATTCTCGGACCCACCCCATCGGCCTGGTACAACTCTTGGTGGCCCACATCGCTAGGCACAGCCCCGGAACCCACAGACCACGCACGCAACCTGGGGGTCATCCTCAACTCCACCCTCTCCATGACCAGGCAAGTCAACGCCGTCTCCGCGTCCTGTTTCAACACCCTCCGCACGCTCCGCAGGATCTTCAAATGGATCCCTCCCGACACAAGGAAAACCGTCACCCATGCCCTCGTCACCAGCAGACTCAACTACGGGAACGCCCTCTACTCAGGAACAAGAACCAAGCTCCTTAGACGACTTCAACGAATCCAGAACACCTCGGCACGACTGATCCTCGGCGTCCCCTGATGCAGCCACATCACACCCCACCTGAGAGGCCTGCACTGGCTTCCCGTCAACAAGAGGATCACCTTCAAACTCCTAGTCCACGCACACAAAGCCCTACACAACACCGGACCTGCATACCTCAACAACCGCCTCAGCTTCCACACCCCCACCCGAAACCTCCGCTCAGCCAACCTCGCCCTCACAACAGTTCCTCGTATCCTGAAAACCACAGCCGGCGGCAGATCCTTCTTCCACCTCACCGCCAAGACATGGAACACGCTCCCCACCAGCCTACAACAGACTCAGGACCTGCCGGCCTTCAGAAGACTCATCAAGACCTGGCTCTTCGACCAGTAGCGGCCCCCACCTCCCCCCAGCACCTTGAGACCCTCACGGGTAGGTAGCGCGCTTTATAAATGCACTGATTGATTGATTGATTGATTGGTTGGTTTGGGGACCACAACAGAAGAAGTATGTGGCAATCTCCTAAAATTGTTCCCAATTAAGAAGACATTCAGAGGGTTATGATCACTGTCAGTACAGTTGATTACCTCCATGTCGTGAAACTGTGACCACAAACTAACATGCAATGGGACGTAATCGATGATGCTAGTTGTAAACCACCTCTTAAATGTAGATGCTTTATTTGGGTCAGAACAAGTTCCCCCATTACAAGCGCTCAAACTCCTCCCCACAACTACAGATGCAATTTGAAGGGCAACTTTGGAGGGGTGATAATACGGTTTTCGAGTAAGACTACGGATACTCCAGTACTCATCTTCCTTTCCCTTCTAGTTACCATATTAATAAGTTGAGAGGGTCCAAATGAGGCATTATATCAACCGCTACCAGTATTTTAGCTTTCTGTTGGAACTGGGAAATCCACTCAACCAATAGAGCCACAGTCAGTGAATCGCTACAAGCTGGCAGAGAGCTAGCAGAAACATTCAACGTCACCAGAGCCAAGCAAGTCGGAAATTTGACCACTATACGCATTAGATCAGGGGAATCATTATTCAATAACTGGTGGGTGCAGGCCATATCAGTCTTGACCAAAATCATCATGATTCCCACTGCCCGCCCTGAATTTTTAGACGGGAGTGCTCTTACGTTATAGCTATTGAATCCATTAATAACAACCTCTTCCGTTGCTCAAGGCTCCTGGAATAAACAAAAGTCATAGCCCCCAAAAAAGGAGAACCATTCTTGCTCAATGAGTTTTGACTTGACACCAGCCAAGTTCCAATGGACCAATAAAATACCGTCCTTTAGGGCAGAATTCAAGGGGGGGCACAATGCAATCATCTAACATCATCTGGAAGGATTGCAGACCAATACTAGAATCTGGTGCTTCATCTCAATTCAACCTATTGCAGCAACTAGTTTCATGGCTGCATACTGGAGACTGGACATTAGTGATAGAAAGCTTGTTGAAATCAACCCCTTCCGTAACTTTATCTCACTGTCCAAGTCAATCGATCTGGTTCAAGCAGCTTCTGTAGCAGGGTCACTCTCTTTTGCATGGTCGGTTTTTAATATTGTCTCAACCTCGTTTTATCAAATGGTCGATATCTTCCAGGGCAGAATTCAGCCCAGTTATAGAACATGGAGAAGAGTTCCAGTCAGATTTCTTAGATTGCTTTATGTTTGGTTTTACTAGTTCAGATGCCTTACACTTCCCCATTCTCAACCACGCAAGTCACTGTGAATTTCAGTGTTTCCGATCGCAATTTAGGCAGTATGCAATGTAGCACACAAACATCCTCTTGCAAAATAAGGAATCGCAAAATATGCGATTCATTATTTTGCGAATGCATTTAAGGAATCCCAATTTGCGATTCCTTAAATGGAATGTAGGAAGCACCCAAGTTGGGCGATTTTGACTTAAGGAATCTCAAATTACCACCAACTTCAGGTTGGTGGTAATTTGCGATTTCTTTGAAAAATCCACTACTTTGCATTTTTCAAAGTGTCATGTGGCGCACATACATGCCCTTAGGGAATGTATATGCGCCACATGTGCACACATGCTTACTTCAGGGGTGCAACAGGGTGTCCTATTGACGCCCTTGAAATTGCATTCTCAACTTGCGATTCACTAATAGGGAATCGCAAATTGAGAATATCTTAAATGTAAATCCGGTTTTGTAAAGTGTGAACTACTCATCCTTACGGATCTCAAGGAGCAGCGGGCCGTCGTGGAAATTAGGTGAGCTATTGCCCAGAGTCACATGGTGCTGAGCTGAGCTGCCGCAGCCAGGGATTAAACCGTGAACCCTGTGCTCCGAAGTCAGTTGCCCTGGCCACTGCACCACACCTCTTCCCATTCATTCCTATGGGCCTTCTAGGTATTCCTTATTTACGAATCTCAATTTGCGATTCGCAAATAAGGAATATGTAGGATTCGCAAAATATTTTGCAAATCCTACTTACATTGCGTTTTGCGATTCTCTAATTGCAATTCCCTAAAAATCACAATTTGAGAATCGCAAAAAACGTTTTACCTACATATGGCCCTAGGTCAATTTTAAGGTCCTAGGCTAGAATTTTTGGGGATTAACTCCGCAATATGATTAAAGGAAAAATTCACTTACTAATCAGTCAATTGTTTCAGCAGATGAGAGAATGAAGAGAAGGGGTCCGGCCTGGCCGCTTCCAGGCGGTGAAGGGTGAGGACACCTGGACACACGCCTGGAGACGGCCTTCGGGTGCAGGCAAGCGCTTATAAGCTCAATGTAAAATGTGCCTCCAGGTGCGATCTGAGCAACGACACAGGAGGAGAGAGGCAGTCTGGGACATGCAGTCCCACTGAGGCACCCGGGTAGCAGCAACGAATATTTGAATGTATTTATCTCTTAAGTTGCATTAATTTATAAATGCATCTTGTAGACCTTTTGTCACCTTTTAAAGTTTACCAAAACCCTCTATAATACTGGTTTCCATTGCTTCACTTAACTTTATTAGCCTGGTTGAATTTTCTAGCTGAATTTCAAGAAGGTAATGTTTGCCATTAATTTCAGCTCCCTTCTGTTCTATCAGTGAGTACTGCTCAATACGTTTATCAGGATTAGCTGAACTGCTTTTCTTCATGGCAACATCAAACTGATTCATGTAGTTCACTATAACTGCATTGTAAGATAGAGCGGAAAGGCCACAGAAGCGGTGTTCAGAGGGGAAAACCTTGGAGGCAAGTAATAACCAAGTAACCAACAAACAAGTAATAACCAGGTAAGTGATTACCAAGTAATGTACTACATCACCTGATGCTGGAAACAAGACATAAGTAAATCAGTCTTAATCCTGCTCCAATAGGAACAAGCCATCCAGAACTGCCGAACCAGGTCAACCCTGAACTTGCACCCAAGCAACCCAAGACCAGTTTTGCCCTAGTTAAGGGCTCATCAGCCCTGTACAGCTAGTTCTAGTGACACACACTTAGGGCGACACGATAAGCATACAAAAAGTGATGGATGGAATGCTTGATATAACCTCAGTCACTGGTAAACCCTCGGCCGAATCACAGGACATCTTTATTTTGTACTCCATGCCATGTTTATGAGCATGCATGCATGCGTGTGGCAGCTGTTTATGTCCATACATGCATGTGTTGTGTGTGTGCTGCTGTTTATGGGCATGCATGCGTGTGTTCTGTTTGTGACTGTAGACCCTACAATGGCACTTAGGGGCATATGTATCATCCATTTTTCAGTCGCAAACGCTGTGATTTGCAAAAAAGCAGCATTTGCGACTAAAAAAACAGAAAATGCGATGTATGATTAAAATCGCATTGCAAAATTAAGGAATCGCAATATTTGCGATTCCTTAATTTTGCGTCAGCATTTAGGGAATCGCAAATTAATATTCCCTAAATGCTATGTATAAAGCACCCAAGTTGTGCGATTTCTCATTAAGAAATCGCAAATTACCACCAACTTGAAGTTGGTGGTTATTTGCGATTTCTTTCACAAATGCACTTTTTGGCATTTGTAAAGGTGCCATGTGGCGTACATACATGCCCTTAGGGCATGTATGTGCGCCATATGCGCACACATGTAAATTTCAGGGGTGCATCAGGGTGTTCTTATGACACCCTTGCAACCTTGAAATTATTCTCAATTTTTGATTCTCAAATTGCAAATCGCAAATTGAGTATTCCTTATTTGTGATTCGCAATTTGCTAATCGCAATTAAGGAATATTAACACATCGTTAAAAAATTGTGATTTTTTTTACAGACATCCCTATTTGCAGTTCTCAAATAGCGATTTCTAAAAAATCGCTATTTGAGAATCGCAAATAGGGATTTTCATACATATGCCCCTAGGATGTTTCTAGTCAATTTCACTTTGATCCGGATTCAAAGAGAAGTTACATCCAAGAGATTTGCTGGACTGATTATGTCAGTTTGAGCCATGGATAGGCCTCTTCAGTGCCCCAGTTCCCCTAACACTCCTCCTCACTCCCTCACCACCACACACCCACCATACAGACTCTGCAGAACTCAAATGTGGAATTTAGGGCAAACTGCATCCTTGTGTTCATGTTGTGCTAAGGCCAGATGTTTTTTTTCTGCACTGTAAGTGCACAACGTGGAATGATGGTATAATTTCTGGAAGTATGCATCATTTATCTTAACAAGCAAAAACAAGAGGCCTCTGACAAAGCAGCAACAGTTTGTTTAATTAAACATTACAGCCAGGAGTACAGTTACAGAACTGGGATCTGAGAACTGTTTCTCAAAGTGCATAGGTTTGAAGGCTCTTTTTATACAATTCTCTGCGCACCATAAAAACATTAAGACATTTTTTTCTTGTCTGAAAATGCGAGCAGTTGTAGTGGCTACACGGTTGACAGGTCTGTCCAGCTTTTAGTCCACGAGTAAATGACTCAGTCAAAGTCCCCTTTTTGAACCATAACATTACTATAAGCACAATTCATGACAAAATCAGAACTATTGGCAGAGACTGCTAAGATGGTTGAGGACAAAACCTTCTCCGACAATACTACATTACTACGTACCTACCCTTCTTCCCACCCCAATCTATACTAATATAATACAGAGAGAGCCCAAACCTTTGAGGCGGGTAATCTCAGGAACCACAGCACCAATCACAACACCCAATACAGCATTGGAAAGGACAGTTGCAGCAGATGGACAAAGGCTATACAAGTGGCCACCATATACATTACAAAGGTAAAACAACCTTAGGGGTAAAGTAGTCCCTTGTGGGCGTGGGCGTTGTGCTGTCAGCGATAGGGTGCGTCAAACAAACCTTCACAGGACTCCCTTGTGGACGTGGGCGTTGTGAGAGGGGCGTGGACAAACAGCAAACACCAATAGGCGCGGCATTCACGGGGCATGGGGCACGCCATTCTCCGTCATTACTGGTCAAAGCAAAAACGGCATTGTAAACAAAAACCTTGACATTACTCCGTTGTGGGCCTGGCCGTTGTCAGAGGTGCGTGGCAAAACCTGAATGGGCGCCGCATTCACGGGGCGCGCCTCCTGGACGTTGTCAGAGGGGCGTGGCCAAACACCAATGGGCAAGGCTTCACGGGCGGCGGCATTGCTACGGTGCTCACGCGGGGGCTCAAGCCACTCAGCCTAACGGCGGGGATCACAAAGCTTTGCATACTGCTTCGGTGCTCAGGCGGGGGCTCAAGCACCAACTTCAATAAACAGGTACATAACGACGTGTAAGCTCAATGATAAATAACGCTCCAAAATAATCTTACATTTTTTGATACTTACCTAATGCTGCTAACCTCACAGTTTACTTTTTTCCAATGACTACAATGAAAAGGCTTTCAGAGGCACAGTTGCTCACACTTTCATTATAAAGCACGTATGTCACAGGGAGCGGATTGTAAGTGATGTGCCACACATTCTATTTCTGCCCTGGACAACGTTGGGACGGGCTGCTAGTATGTATATATATATATTCACTGAAAAAACCATAGGTTATAGACCATATATAGTTAGGAATTAGCATTTACAAAACCTTGAAAATTCACTGAAAAAACCATAGGTTATAGACCATATATAGTTAGGAATTAGCATTTACAAAACCTTGAAAATTCACTGAAAAAACCATAGGTTATAGACCATATATAGTTAGGAATTAGCATTTAAAAAACCTTATTTTACTCACACTAAACCATTGAAATTCCATATATAGTTAGTTGCACTAACTATATATCGCGCACCCGCAATCCACTGCTGATGATGTCACATATTACATCATTCATGACATGGTCAGTGACATCACTGATGACATCACTGATGACATCTCAAATGACATCACTGATGACATCATCCAGTGACTGTGTGTTTCTGTAAAGTTTAAATATGTTTTACATATTGAAGAATGAGTAGATGTAGAAGTGTCTGGATGAAGGATTTAGTAGGTGCGTGACTGACTGTATGAGTGAGTGATTAAATGTGTCTCACTGAGTGCATGGGTTAGTGACTAAACTGTCTTAATTTGTGCATCATTATGTCTGTTGTTCTGTAAACTGCTGCATGTGTTGATCAGTAGCTATATGAGTAACTATATGGGTTATTGATTGATTGCCCAAGTATTTGTATGGGAGACTGAGTGTGTGTGTGGCTGGCTGGGAGGTGTGTGACTCTGTGCAGATCAATGTGTACTTGTATCAATGATTGTATAAGAGAGTAATTATGTGTTAGTATATGTTTCAAAATGTAAGGTGCTCTATGTTTAACTGTATAGATCAGAACATGGAAGTGTGATTGATTCTTTACAGGACTGACTAGGTGTGTGAGTAACTCCATGGATGAGTGACAGAGTGTGAGTGTCTGTATAGGTGTATGAGTGCATATGATAGTGTTGTAAAGATGAGTGATTGTATGTATGAATGATTGTATGGGTAAATGAGTGAATGTGTGTGTAAACATAGGAATCACTGAGTGCGTATGTAGTAACTAGTATTGGTGTGTCAATGGTTTCAAAAATTATACTCTGTATTTAACACTGGGTGTAACAGAGGTTATATTAAAGTGTGAGGAGATGCATTGTATTGTCACATGAATGATATCATCAGTGATGTGGTCATTGATGTCAAATGAGATGTCATCAGTGATGTCATCAGTGATGTCATTTGAGATGTCATCAGTGATGTCATCAGTGATGTCACTGACCATGTCATGAATGATGTAATATGTGACATCATCAGCAGTGGATTGCGGGTGCGCGATATATAGTTAGTGCAACTAACTATATATGGAATTTCAATGGTTTTGTGTGAGTAAAATAAGGTTTTTTAAATGCTAATTCCTAACTATATATGGTCTATAACCTATGGTTTTTTCAGTGAATTTTCAAGGTTTTGTAAATGCTAATTCCTAACTATATATGGTCTATAACCTATGGTTTTTTCAGTGAATTTTCAAGGTTTTGTAAATGCTAATTCCTAACTATATATGGTCTATAACCTATGGTTTTTTCAGTGAATTTCAATGGTTTTTTAATAGCAAATATCATAAGCTGTCGAATGTCAAGTACGTGGTAAGTAAAAACATTTTCGTGTTTATGCACACTGATCTGCTTTGATTGCTGCCCCCCACCCCTCATTTCTATTAGGAGTACTCTCTCTTTGCAGATAGTGAAGGGTAGTTAACGCAGCCCTTTGCCCCCTTTGTAATCCGTCGTGCCTGCTTCTCTCTCCATTTGATTGATTGTTCTCTTTGGTTCATTCTCTATTTACAAACAAGCACAGAGTCGCAATACTCTGTTTAGTCTTTGCAGATAGCGAAAAATCGTGTAAAAAAACAAAAGGAATCGAGCAAAATCAGTAGGCCACTAATGGGATCTCTTTTGACCTCGCTAAAATAGAAACATTAGGAACAACCTGTTGAAAATAGCAATGCGTATGTATATAAGCGGCGTTCATTTGTGTTCACAGTACCCCTTGTTGATTGTTTCAATCGAGCATTGAATTGTTCGAAGTTAATTCTCTTAAGGATCTTCTCTACCTGCAAACGAGGAAGAATAGGAATATTCTATCTCCCTTTGCAGATAGTGAAGGGTAGGTAACGCAAGCCTTTAACACGTCGTACCTATTTCATTCCTCATTGATTGATTGATTGTCCGAACATTGACTGTTTGGGAATTAGTTCTTTTTGGAGGTATTCCCTGTTTGCAAATAAACGTAGGAAAATCTTTGCAAGTAGTGAAAGGGTACGTAATGCGGACCGTTCTCCCCCGTTGTAATCTGTCATGCCTATCTACTCCCCACTGATTGATGCACCTTTTTCACCCGGACCATTTACTAGAGATACGTCATCTGGCCCGACCAGAGAGCACCCCTAGTGAAAAGGACATATGCAATAATAACGAAGTGATCACTGTATCCTGTTAACAGAAACTTTACCATGAAACAACCTGGAAAGAAAAAAATAGGAAAACGAAAATCAGTAGGCCACTGATGAACATGAACTTTTATTAAACAACGAACAAAGAAACGATAACATAACGTAATGATAAAACCTATTAATGTCCTAGAAACAAGAAAACGTTAAAATATGCCAGTGGTGAGAGACCAGAAAAACAGTAAGAGAAACCAAATCACCCCTCGCTGTCCCACCGCCTGCCACGCCAAAAAAATCGATAGACTAGGGAAAATGCAAGTCAGTAGAACATCCACCCCCACTCTGGAAACTTCCAAGGTGGGGCAGGGTTCCGGCTACGCCCAGCCGGGAGCAGCCCATATAAGGCAGGTCCTGCTGCCACGCCTCGGCCAGGAGATCCTAACGTAGGGTGTAGCCGAAGGAGAGGCCGAGGCCAGCGGGATCCGGCCAGGGGATTGCCTTTACAACGCTGAACAGTTGCAGGGGGGGGGAATGTCTCCTCGACCCTCCCCTCTCTCTCCCAGTCCGGCCGCGGTGGCCCTTGAGAGTTGCAGGTAGTCCCGCCACATGCTCTTCCGGTCCGACCACCAACGGTCGGGGGGCCGAGGCCGACGGGATCCGGCTGCAGCCGATAAACCAAGAAACCCGTTCATGGGGCCAGAGCCAGGGGCGTCCGGCCGACATCCACCGGAAGCCCGGCCCGAAGACGGACGGGACACTTCTTTCTTTTATAATGGCTGCGACAACACTGGGGGGGGATGTCTTGCACATGCCTCCGACCCCCCCCTCGTCCTCATCGCCTGGTCCGGCCATAACAAATCTCAAGCGAGACGCCGTGGGGTGCACTGGGAGGGAGAGACGGTGCGAACAGGCCTCTCCCGCCTCCCCAGGTGGAGACTTCCCAGCTGCACCCTCAGCGCTCCAGGCGCCCGGAAAACGGTTCTTCCACTGTGGCCATGCTGCAACGTCTCGCCCGGCAAGGTGGAGCCCGTCCGCTCATGTGACCCCGCGATCGCCGGTAGCTGCCGAACTCTCAAAATGGCGGTCGACCTGGCAAGAGCGGGCCCAGCATAAAGAAATGGCCCGGTCACTGGTTGACTCCACCACCGTAGTCCTCCACGACCTTGAAGATTCTAGAGGAGCCGCGGGAGTCTCCGACCCCCGATGGGGAATGACTGCCATGATCGCCCGTGGAGTGACGAAACTGTATCCGCGGGACGTCGGCGCTCCCATGCTGGCGCCAGCCTCACTTTGAATTACTAGAATCCTGCAGACCTCACTTCCGGTGAAAGCACAGTGTGACCCGGTAGGAAAAATTATTGCACCCCCTCCCCTTTTTGACTGATAGTTCAAACCACCGATCCTTTCCTTTGCCCTTTTAACGGAACTTTGGACTGCCTCCCCCTCTTTTACATTTTCTAGAGAAAACAAAACATTAACCACTACATTAGCATAGCAGTTGACACCAGAACTGTTTTCAAATTGAAAACCAACAACATCTTCAACAGAATCCTTTTTGTTTCTGCTGTGACCCTGCTACAGCACAGGCATTGTCCCCAGCAGTAATTCTGCAATGCCGGTAAGAATAGCTGTGGTGCCTACTGGACTCACTCACCCCCGCGGCGCCCCACGCCGTTTTTTGCTGGGCGGCAACTTACTAGACATCACTTTCGTGCCATCTAGATTTCAGCGCGTTCTGCTGCCTTGGAACTATTCGCACAACAGACCGCTACTGACAAGAATATTTCATTATTGGTGCTGTCAATTTCAATAAATCTATTGGATAATTAAAAAGAAATTGCCACGGTCTCTTCGTTGTTTAAATGTTTTTACTGTTTTTGTTTTGTTGTATATATTTATATGTTATTAAAGTTTTATATTCCTACTACTTTGTTGGAGTGCTATATATTTTTAATGTGACACATAATTGTAAAAACTTTGATGTACAAAGAGTCATTCCTGGAATCTTCCGCTTCAGGCTCGGTCCCCTCCCCAATCACAATACAGGATGGTTTTCAGATAGTAGGAACACGTGTGGTGTGACGGATCTCATCGAGTGTGGGCCTTGATCTACTATAACTCCTTTGAAGAGGGGTGATTCTTTACAGCTGGGGCCATAAACTACATCTGCAGGGCTAGCTGATAGCCTGGACAATCGGACACAGAGAAAGAGGAGTGTCAGAGGGTGCGGTAGTGAATAGGGCGAAAGGGAGGTGTCGGGCGGGCACAGAGTGTGATTCTCAGGGAAGAGCAGCGCAGATGGGGGGAGGTTTATTGCCCATGCATAAGACAGAGAGCGGTGGTGACCAGTGCCTAGGGAAGATGCTTGCGTGGGTGAGGAGCCATGCTACGAATCGACAGCGTGCAGAGAGTGGGTCTGGTCAAGACACCTAAAATGGCTGCCGTGCACGACAAAAGTGTGGCATTTCAAAAAAGGCAAGATGGCGCAGACAATGTTTTTCAACACTTCCTCATTTCCTTCGAATCGAACGTTAACAGACGTTGGGGCATATTACCAAAGTTAAGCGATATTTATCGCTAACGATGCTTACCAACCAATTTTTTACCACTAAGCATCGTCAGAAATTATCGAAGATAAACCTTACTATTATCAAGGTTTATCGCAAATGCGATAATAAACGGCCGCAATGCATGAATATCGCTAAAAACTCAGCGATATTCATGCATTACCGAGCTAATGCTCTTAGCCATGTTATCCACCTCCCATTGGATAACATGGCTAAGAACTGCTCAGGGCAGGTGTTACTTTTTGGAGATATTCGCGCTTAGCGCGAATATCTCCAAAAGTTGGTAATAGGAGATAGATATCTTGCATGTTGTAATGCAAGTTATTGTGGTATATGGAACTCATACCATAATCTCTCAGGAAAGCAGAAACTGATCCTTTTGGGACCGCCTAAAAAGGCCTAGGGGGTGAGGAGTACTCTACTTTGCCCCCTTTTCACGTTCCGAACTATTTTATTTTACTCTCTTCTGTAATTACACAAAATACCAGCGATAAGATGCATCGGAGACACACAGTGAGAGAAAGGAGGCCGGAGATGAAGAAGACATGTCAAATACACATTGGAGATAATATAGTGGCAGAAGGGAAGTAAATATGAGTAAACTTACCATGTAACATAAAAATGTTGCACTCTATACTATAAGTCTCATTTTATACTACAATCACTTCGCTACAACCTCATAAATTAAAAATAAAAATGAATAATGTCTCAAACAATTTTTGATTTCTAAATATAAATTTATTCTTCAGAATTTTCTAAATTTGAAAGAACTAGTAACATGTCCTCATCAGCAATGTCCTCATTAAAAGTCTCCAATGATGATTCTTGTAACTCTATGGTCTCCAAACACTCGATAAATTCGCCATCAAGAGATTGATCAAAAAAATCATTCAAGTCATCTCCTCCTTGTGACAATATTTCATTATTGGTGCTGTCAATTTCAATCAATGTAGTGGAATCATTCAAGTCATCTCCTCGTGACAATATTTCATTATTGGTGCTCTCAATTTCAATCAATGTAGTGGAATCATTCAAGTCATCTCCTCCTTGTGACAATATTTCATTATTGGTGCTGTCCATTTCAATCAATCTAATGGAATCATACAAGCCATCTCCTCCTTGTGACAATATTTCATTATTGGTGCTCTCAATTTCAATCAATGTGTTGGACAATTCAAAAGAAATTGCCACGGTCTCTTCATTGTGAGCCATTTTATTTTGAAATTGCTTGCTGTAAATTGCAGAAAAAAATAATCACTTTCATTTATCGTTTTTAGTAATACATAATATAAAACTAACTTTATCAAGTATTTAGTATAACAGAAGGACTGCAAATAAATAACAGAAAACATTTTTCAAATTATCTTCAAGTGTACAACATAGTTCCCCTTACAAATTAACAACTCACCTTTTTAAAAGTAGCAGAAGTGTTAGTACTGTGTAAATCAAACACCAGAAATTCACCACCAAAAATTCCTCACAAATGTACCTCAGACAGTAGTATCACAAAATGGCTGTGGTTTCCTCTCATTTGACATATATACATAACCAATTAACTTTCATCACACACAAATACAAAACCAAAGTAACATTTTAATTGGTTCTAAATTTCAACACTTTCAAATGTGTTTTCCCCATAGGACATTTACATACGTCTACAGCCTGAATGGCTGAACGGAATTACACCAAACTTGGCAAAATGGTACATCAAACCTAAGAGGTCAGGAAGGATCTACTATGCCCCCTTATGGTCATTTCCCCCTTCGCTTTGGCCTCCTCTTGTCTCTCAATCCTACCGAGGGACAAGATGGCGGCCGCTACGGACTGTTTGGAATGTTGACAGACGCCGGAGAACCAATCAGCTTCGCAAAGCTCCGTAACACGAAAAGTACGCGAAGCGGAGCGCTGTTACAGATATATATCTTTTTTTGAACGTTAATTTCTCAAAATCCACGGGAGCACATATATTGAGACCTAGCAAAGGCACATCGGGCTACCAGTCCCTAATATTTTGCCAAGTTTCGTGCAAATCCATTCAGCCGTTCGATTATTATTATTTTGTTTTTTTTTTGCCCCGCGGGGCCCTTTTAAAACCTCCACATCAAAACTAGGGGGTCAGCGAGGATCTACTATGCCCCCTTATAGTTATTTCCCCCTTTGTTTTGACCTCCTCTTGTCTCTCGATCCTACCGAGAGACAAGATGGCGGCCGCTACGGACTGTTTGGAATGTTGACAGACGCCGGAGAACCAATCAGCTTCGCTTCACAAAGCTCCGTTGCGCGAAAAGTCCGCGAACCAGTGCGCTGCCCGGTCCGCTGTTACAGATATATATCTTTTTTTAAACGTTAATTTCTCAAAATCCACTGGAGCACATATATTGAGACCTACAAAAGGCACATTGGGCTACCAGTCCCTACAATTTTGCCAAGTTTCGTGCAAATCCATTCAGCCGTTCGGGCTAAAAGTGAGGCCAACCGCCCTATGGAAAACTCAATGTTAAAAACACGTTTTGGGACCCCCCTTTTTTCTCGGCCCCCCCTTGACGAACCCCCCCCAAATTTTCAAGGGCTGCTCAGAAACAAAATGTGCCATTTTCCTGAAAATTTCAGCCGATTCCGTCCACAAACGCCAAAGTTATTAGACATAGAATTTTCAAAAAACCCATAGAGAAAAAATCCTAACTATATATACCTACTGGCGACCGCCAGTAGGTAATATATAAAACACAAAAAAATGAAAATAATATACAACACTCACCGGATCTCTTGGGAATTACTATATTTCCAGAACTCCTCCTAGGAGCATTCATTTTAGTTACATCCGACCTTTTGCAACTCTCACTGGGACGAAGTGGCATAATTGCTGTGTTTTTGTCAAGATTACCACTAAGCTTGGTTTACCTTGACAAACTTTGCAACATTCCACCAATGTGCCTTTTCCACTTGAACAACATTATTACCAACCTTCACAACTCTGGTAAGTTCACTGTATTTCTTCTGGAGAGGTGCGGCTCACTGGTTAGAGGCGGCAGACCTGTAAGCAGAGAACGGCCCGGGACCAGGGTTCAATTCCCGACGCGGCAGGGTCTTGGACCAGGGTCAATGGACTCGATAATTCTCGCCTCAGTGCCTACTCTAACCAGGGAACACACTCGGTAACTCTGGGCATTAAGCTTGCCTCATCTCTACAACGGCCCCCCAGGGATGCCTGGTTTCACCCTGGAGATACCCAGAAAGGGAGCATCTCACAGGGAAAACCAGGACGGGTTCCCCAGTGGTCTACAGCGCCAGGACACTCGGGTAGAGTAACAGTGCGCTTTACAAGTATCCCACATTTACATTTACATTCCCGTTATCATCCTAAAGCTTCTGTTTCATTTTAGTCTGTGACATATGTTCTTTCACAATATCCATAAGTTTCATCACATCTGATTCTGATTTCTTCCATTTACTCATCCATCCTGGTCTAAAACTAGTGTTTGCCTTCCTACCCCTCAAGAGCTGAAAAGGTGACACCTTAGTGAGGGAGTGAGGAGTTGTCCAAGAAAGCCACAACACACTATCCAGAGACCTGGCAATGGCATGGTTTCCAGCGTTAGCCCACTTCAAGTTTATTTTATTTTTATTTGCTTTGGTACTCAACTGAGGACCACAAATATTTTAAGCATAAAATTCAATTTTTACACCATTTAAAATTTCTCATGTTAATACAAAGTTAAAAATGATTTAAAAAAATTGTAAAATTTATGACAGATAAATTCATTTGGGGGAAATTTACATACAACGATCAGTTCCTTTGCTAAGTTAATTTTACATTTGACGTATAAAGCTTGCAAAAACTTTTTCCTTGCCGTCTTCTAACCCCATGATTGAGATTGAAAGCGATATATTGCTGAGGTTTCTGGAATATTATTAATTCAATAAATTTCTTATAAACATTTAGTTTAGAGCAATGCGAGGAGTCTAAATCAAAGCTAAATCTGAAGTAATATGTTTTAAAAAGAGCTTCAACTGGGCTGGTGTCCAGGCTAGCAGCAAATCGGTGTTAATCTCTGCTAGCTTACAAGCTATTGACATGTTCTTAGAAAATACATGTTTAGACGAGTCTCGGTCAAAGGTCTCAGTTTTGAGCAGAGATCTAAGAGTTCCTTCCTCCGCATGTAGGAGATTGTACGCCCACCTGATAATATTAGCGATTCCTCGAGAGTGAGAGCTGGCTAGTGAAAACTCGAGGCGAAGAGCTTGAACTGGAACAGCCTGAGACACCTTCATTAATCTCCGTAGTATTTTCCCTTCTTTTAGGTCTAGGAAGCTCCATTGATTTATAGGAATATATTCCAGGGCATATGATAGAACTGGTGGTATCTTGACACTGTACACTTTAAGCAGGTAAGAGAAGTGCCTGTGTCCCGAGGCTGCGTATAACCTTAAAAGAGCTCCCGCATGTACGTTGGATTTCCTGATCAGGTTCACAATCTGTGGCCGATTTTGTAGAGTATTGGAGAAAATTCTGCCTAAATAGGTATATTCCTTCGCCTCTTCCACCTTTTCTCCCCCCAAGGGTCCAGCAATATTTCGGGCTCTTTTTCCTCCCCGAAAACGAGACTATTTGGACTACTAGGAATCTGTTACCACGCATGTTCCTTCACCAAGCATGCCTTTACCACGCATATGGTGATAAAAGTTTAGGCATGTAAAGTAATGCAGGTGGTGGTTATAAATAAGTATGGGCGCAGAATCCGTTCCGCTCGTGGAATTTGCGAATTTTCGGCAATTTTGTGATCCGCGAGTCTCGCGAAATTGCCCAAAAATTCGCAAATTCGCTCTCAGGAGGATTATTTTGCACATGTCCAAGTTGAAGCTCAAATAATCAGCCCAAACAACTAGTGAGCACGGTCTAGGCTAAGCAGGTGTGCTTCCTCCCTATATCTACTGCCTACAATTAGATGTAATCCTTGATGGAGGTCTCTGCATCCACGAGTTTGTCGAGCGCAATCCCCGTGTACTTCCTGTCACCAGGAGGCTGCTTTCTTCTCATCTGCTGCTCTGATCGGTCTCTGACCCTTTATAAACAAGAGGCATGTGAACTCACATAGAAGCCCCGCTTATTTGGCCCCGCCACACACACACTAGGGTATGTACCATCTTCCCGCCCTTTTCCCCACTATGATGGACAGCTCACTCGAGGGACCTTGGAGCCTATCGGCGCGGTGGCAAAGTTACAGACACACCTGGTCAATGGAGATAACTCTTCTGGCTCTTTACGCAGCTGTAGTGTAGGAAAAGGACGATACATTTACCCAACGAGGTAGCACTTACTGATTTGCCACTAGACAGTGGCAAACAGTCTATTTGCGCAAATCCGCAAGTTTGCGAATTTTTTTGTGAACTCGCGGATTTTTTTGTGATTTCGCACGAATTTGCGGATCGCAAATCCGCAAAATTCGCCCATACAAAACCCTCTTGCCCCACACTTACTACAGCTGAAGCTGCTCTGCTCACGGTCCGATCTTTGCTTTGGTTTTTAGGCCTCGGGGTTGATGCAGTTATCAGGTTGAAGTGTATTTGGTTAGGGTCAGGCGGGATGGTTTTTAGGGCTGCATATTCAGGGGGATGTCACTGGGGGTAGGGCTCAGAGTCAGGGAAAGGACTGTTTTTAGGGCTCTGGGTATTGGGTGCAAGAGAGCTGGTGCACGCCAGCAGCAGAGCCAAGGACTGCATGTCCTGGGCCATGTGGCTGGCCTTTTGGTTGTTGTGACGACCATCCGACGGGGATTGTGTGATCTGCGAAGCTACTACGCAACATTTACTTCCCACCCTGGTGTGGCACTTCCTGGTCCCAGACAATGTAATTGTGTGTTTCTGCAGGACTGGGCTGACCCACAACCAGCCACCACGGTCCCAATTGTGCAGATTTTCCCACACCAGCATCATCAGCTAACTGGCCCAGACTTGCGATGCAGAGCACTGGAGGGTTCATGGAGACCCCCAGACCTGCACCACCCTGCAGAACAAGGTACCACTATACACTTGGCCAGTGGAGCCCTACTGGTGGCGCACATTACGACTTATAACTAATATCTCCCCTCTCTCTAGCCCCCCTCCACCCGACATACTAAGATGAAATGCCCAGTGCCCAAAAACATTCCCAAATACACTCTGAAGTGCAACCTGGCCATTACCATGCATGCTGCATTTAGAGCACGTATATGCCACCCAGCACCCTATGTTTCCTTGGGGTCATGATAGGGAGGCCTTTTAGTCACACTTTCGTCAAAGGTCCCATCCCTTCTGTAAACCTGTATTCAGATCTGCTCCCCTGCTTGCGGGCCTCCCTCTCATGCCTCTGTGGGAATATATGTCCTATTTCAATTGGGTAATTCCCAAAGCAGTGGCAAGTAAACTCTTTTTTTTATAAATGCTCACATGCAAATCACATGCTAATTGTAACCAGCACACATTAGTCACGTCTTCCGGGGAGTGACTTCTTCGCTACCCACCCTGACAAAAGTCCAGGACCTTCTGCTGGCCGATAGATCAGAGCTGAAACATGTTGGTGCCTTAGGGTCATAGGATGATCACTTCCTCATATCCATATATACATATTTTTTAACCTTTCCTCACACCCTTCTAAAAAGGATACTTTTAGAGTGTGGTAGGTATTTGTATCTTTAAAGTTATGCCCCATGCACCCTATCTTCTTAAGTGCTCCCTGAAATATGGTCAAGCCCACTCATGAGTTTTAGGAGTTAGGGTGAACCCAATGCTTAAGCATGCCACTACTAGGGTGGCTGAGTGTTATATAAAGAAAAGGGTCATTTTTCCTTCTGCCCACAATAGTGGGTTTGCTGTCACTAGGTGTACCAGTGTACCAGTGGTCCTCCACCTCTATCATTTCCAAGGAGCCATGTTGGCTCTGGATGGGATAATTGTTTTTTTGGAGTATACTAAAGGGAGGACGTATACCTCCATCCTCACTCCAGAGGACCTCTGTAGCCTCCATTGACCGCTAACCGTGTTTGAAGATATCTAATGCAGCTACAAAACAATCCTCAGATTACTCATCACAGAGCTCATAGAAGTCCAACTCCTAACATTCATCTTTATTCTGAAGAAAGTGGAAAAGAAAATCAGCCCTCCTATTCTTTCCTTCAGAGATGTGTAACACATCAAACTGGTACTGCAGCAATCTAGTAACCATCCTTGTGATTCTAGGAGTAAAAAACTTGCTAGCACCAGTACCAAGAAAAGTAACCAAAGGCTTGTGATCAGTTAGAAGTTTGAAATTCTTTCTCTATAGCCCACAAACAAGCTAGTCCTTCTCTATAACAATACTGAAGTTTGGCATCCTTAAGCAAGCTAGATGCATATGCTATGGTGCTTTCCTTATCACCACAACCTTGCATCAGTATGGCACCCAAATCCACCTCAACAGCAATACAACAGGGCAAATTGGGATCAAAATGTTTAAGAGCTTTACTATTACTTAAACTGGATTTGACCTGACTGAGCATAGCAACACACTCCTCAGACCACTCAAACTTGACCACACAAAATTGCTGATAGGACGAACCATGGACGAACCATGGTGGCAAATTCATGGATGAACCTTGAATTATACATGCATAGTCCAAGCACAGATTTAACTCCAGTTTTATGTTTTGGATCAGTAGAATTCACAATAGCTTCAATAAGTCCTTGTCTAGGTCTTATTCCTTCTTGAGATATTAAGTGCCCAAGATAATCCATTTCTATAAACAAAAACTTGCACGTCTCGGTTTTGAGAACCACCCCATGTTTCTAAAAAATCTCTAGCACATTCCGTTAAACAGCATTGTGAGATTAAGTATTCTTGGCATGGACTAAAACATCATCCTGATACACCAAAACATCCTCAACTCCACTCAAAAGAATCTGCATCACCCTCTGAAAAATAGACACAACAGATGCCAATATAAACTGTGTGCGACGATAGTGGAATGTCCCTAGAGGAGGGACAAATGCAGTCAAAGGACATGACTCTGGATCCAATTTTATCTGGTCGTAAGCACTAGCCAAATCAAGTTTGGAGAAGACGTGTGACCCTTTGACACAAGCAAATAAGTCATTGATTTTGGGTAATGGGTGTGAATCTGCCCATATTTCTTTATTTTGTTACCTCAAATCCATACATACATGCAGCTGTCTGCACCTCTTGCGAGCCACAACTAAAGGGGATAACCACAAAGAGGACTCAGCGGAATCTATGATTCCTTTGTCACACAAACTTTTGAGTTCCTTGTTGAGGTCTTCTCTCACACTAAAAGGGACTCCCCTAAGTGTGTGCTTAACAGTACAGGACCTTCCTTCACAATGAGCTTGTGTCTGAAACCTCAATCTTACCTAAATTATCACTAAACACAGTAGAGAATCTCTCCTTCCATACCACCCCCTCCTCCTGACACGCAACCATCAAGAACTGTTCCCTGACTCCCGGTCTCTGTATCATCTCAAATACACCATGGTGAAACCATCCAAGTATGTTGGGGCATTTAACAGCAATATAAATCTTGCCCTTTATCATCCTCCTCGATAAAACCAAGAAGTTCTATTTTATGCCCTTCGTACGCGACAGGAGAACAATTAAGAGGCATCAATTCTCTGTTGGAGCATGTTTTCTCAAACAACGTTTGAGTGATCATGGTGATCCTGGCGCCGGGATCAACCAAAAGCCTGAGAACCCTGTTCCCAACACTCACCTCTACAATGGGATCCCCACTAAAAGATTGATCACCCTCAACAGGTTTATTCACACAGCTTTGGGAATCTATTTGTTCATCTCTGATCACAGAAATAACTTCAGTGTCTGATTCATCCTCAGACTCCATCACACACACCACTTTCTTACTTTGAGATTTCTTTTTGAGTCAAACCTTGGCAAAATGTCCTGTCTTTTTGCAGTAGTTGCTTGTGACATTTGCCACAGGACAGTTTCCCCCTTTAGCGTGTGGGGAATTACCACAACGGAAGCACATATTACTGCTGTTGTGACTACTAGTGTTTGCTTTATTCTTAGTGGCAGTGAACCCGCTATTGCTGGTAAAGTTTTGCTTAGACTTACCGTACTTTCCCCCACGACATTAACACTTTCACAAAGCTTTTAATCTAATTCTTTCAAAGAAACCTAAGAAATCTCAATACTTTTAGCTACTTTGATGGTTTCCTCTAAAGACGGATTCCCCTTAGCAAGAAGTTTCTGTCTTATCTGTTTGGCTTTGCATTGACATGCAAACTGGTCTCCGATAAGCTGATCAGTGAATCTTTCAAACTGGCAACAGAGGCTAATCTTCGTAACACTGATATATATGCATCTACATCTTCTCCTTCAACCTGTTTCCTTTTAAAAATGTCTTAATACCATAAGACTGGGTTGCTTGTCAAACCTGGTTTTAAGTTTGTAAACAGTTTCCGGATACTCATCAATATTTTGAGCATTGTCATGTGGAATGTCAGGCAAATGCTAACAAATGGATCTCCCTTCATGACAGTAAACACTTCTGTCTTTCAGCACTAAATATTAAAGCACCAATTGCTCTATGGTAGGTCACAAATGCATCAAACCATTCTTCCCACCAAACAAGGGTGTGCGAATCACCATGATCCTCCTTGAATCACCACGATCCTCCTTGAAATAATAACCATAAATATGTATGTGCATTTAAAGTTTGTGAATCACTGTGATCCACAACTTGAACATAGCCTTTGAACAAATAGTCAACACACAACTCTCTTGTTTAACCCCTTCACTGCGGGGCTGTTTCCCCCGCTGTTCAGGGGGCGGGGGCGCGCACAGCTCCCCGGTGCTCATGACAAGCTCAGCTCGTCATGAGCCACGGCCCTCCGGTGCTCATGACGAGCTGAGCTCGTCATGAGCGCGCCCGTTTCAATGGAACGCTCAGCACAGCAGGAGAATCAGCTCAACATGCGAGCGTTCCATTAAACGGGCACGGTCATGACGAGCTCAGCTCGTCATGAGCACCGGAGCACCAAGGCTCATGACGAGCTCAGCTCGTCATGAGCACAGGAGGGGTTAAGTGCATGAAATGTTATAATAAGAATTGTGTGAGAATCACCGCAATCCGCTAAACCCCGACCTTCCACCTACAATACAAGTATCAATATGGCCAAATTGATAGGCAGGTACCGAGAGCACAAGGTAGTAAGGAGCAAAGGTTGCTGGAAGTTGCAGATTCCAGACAGGGAGTAGGGGGCGATAACTACCAAGGTGGTTGATGGGCGTGGGTGAAGAAGCCGCTGTCAATGGCCACTGAGACGCTTCCGCATTGAAAAGCTGTTGTTGCCAAGATGATAGTCAGGTGCTTTTAATTTGAGAAGCCGTCATTGCCAAGGTGACGGTCACTCCGGGAAACCCAGAAACCGATGATGATTGCTCTGCACGTGCGTACACCACTGCAAACGGGACGAAGTTCAAGGTCATTGCCAAGGCGACAGTCACTCCGGTAAACTTAGACGTCAATTCCCCTGTGTGTGTGCACACCACTGCACGCGGGACAAAGGGTGAGGAAGGTACCGATGATCCCTAGCTGATCCCAACAAAAAATAAATTAGAAACAGGGCAGCAGTAAACCAAAGAAAAGTTGAGGGGTGGCACAGGCCTGGGTCACGGATCACGTAAATCATAAAAAAACAATAAAATGAAGGCTGCTCTGATCCACTTGAAGAGAGGATCACAAGGTTAAGTCCAGGACTTGAACCCATCATGAGGTGAGGGTGATCACGTCAAAAGAGGAACCAGTAGGATGCACGCTTGCAGGAACACAGTATGCAAGGCAGCTCAAGAAATTTAGAATGAACAAATGCACATGCAGTAGGTTCCACCGTGTAGCTGTTAGAATATGCTCGTTGATGCTCTAGTAATGCCATGTATAAGTTAGCATTCGCTATGCCATTTTCTTGTTTGGGCTGTATTTTGTGTGGTGTTCGAAACTAATCCTTCTCTGTTCTGAGAAATCCCCTCTGCTAAGTTTTGTTTCTGTAATGCTTGTGCTAGTCCATAGTTTTCCCTCGATAAGGAACCTCTCCCACTTGTCTGGCAGTTAGATCCTAGCACAGGCTGGAACAGCCTTAAGAGTGTCCTTAACTGTGTAAGATATGAGAATAGAAACCTTTTTTGTCTTTCACTGTCCGGCCACATCTGTTTGGAAAATTCCACTCTGGGTGTGTTCTTAGGTAACCATGCTATGTACATAATGTATCCTCATGCTTACGATCCGTTAGTTCCCTCTGTAGTACTCTTGCGAGAATGTGCCGACGGAGCCCTGCTCTGACCGTATATAAATAAACAATTATTGGTTTATATTCTCCACTGTTTCTCTGACTCTTCATTTGGCATGGAAGGCTGAGAGGTGGTCTGCGGTGACCCGGGTGACCCTCAGCAGGTCACTTCCTTCAATGCCAGATTGTCGCAATAATTTTGTAGTGAAGACGCAGGAGCCAAGGTAAGTTCAGAAGATTTATTATAGTGGCTACTCGGTTGACAAGTCCATTCAGCTGTAAGCCCACCAGTAGCTGACTCAGTCAACAGTCCCCACTTGAAGCATAACAGTTTTAGAAGCACAATTCATGACAACATCAGAGCTATTGGCAGAGAATGTTAAGACTGTTGAGGACAAAATATTAGCTGCCACTACTACAATATTACCGAGTTCTAAATACAAAATACTGATAGCGAATTCAGGTGGACGTGGACACAGTATGGGCCAGTGAATATGTGTCCAGATCTCAAGTATGAGGAACACATGATCCCTGCATGTTACTGTCTGTGCTGTGTTCTGATTGGCTAAATGTTCCTAACTGTATGTGGCATCTGACTTTTATTGTGTTTGGGAACCCGCGTACACCTATATGCGTTTTATTGGGCCGATCTTCTAAAACTATTGTGGTGTTGATGCACCTATCTGTGGCACTGACCTGTGTTTCCTGTTCACACGTGCGCCTACCAGCTATGTGCTGCTCCACCTGTGACCTGTCAATCGGTCAGCCTCAGGCCTAGTCTCAGAGCCTGCCTGACGACGTGTTTTGGGAATAGGGTTGACAGAGAGTTCATGAAGGATGGACTCGATAACAGTGATATGATCACGGCATACATTGTTGTTAATTCTTTCAATATTAAGAAGAATGATGCAAGATTCCCAAAGTAATTGAGATTTTACCCCAGCCGAATTGTAGCTCCCTTTATTGTTTGTTCCTTTTTTCTCTACTCTCATCCATTGACCACCACCACCCAGCATCCTCAGCTTAGGTTGACCTGGCCTCTTCCTAGACACTGCAGCTACTGTGCTGTGTTGCCTCATCACACCATCTCTCCTACCTTAACATGCCATATCCATGTGCAATATATGCTTCTCCATGTCTGACTCACTATCGATTTCCCCTTCAGTTTCCAATTTTTAAGCTTCCGTGTTACTGCTTATTTCAGGTTCCTCTTGGACAAGAGTGATATAGTAATGATAAGTGTTTTCTCCTCTGTTCCTTCCCCCTATTTTAATTTTTATTCTCAATCACTCTGTTTTCCTCCAGACCATTTCAATTTCCCCTCAGTGCTACCTACCCCATAGTTTACAGTTGGAATACATTTGCATGTAAATTCACCCAGAGTGAATTTATTGATGGTTTGGGGTACCAGAGCCCTGAGTTTTGCATCTGAGAAGCACGGAAGTTCCCTCCAGGCCAGATCAAGGATGCTCTTCTTTCTAGATATAGCCCCTCTGCTAAACATATTCCACCCCTGCCCTAGCCAAGACAGCATGCCTTCAATCCAGGGACACTTCACTAAGCCTTTGTTGCAATCCCAACCAAGGCAGCCTGCTTGCCCAGCTTGAATCCCCTGAGGAGGCATCTGTGAGTTCATCCCTGAGATGTGTGTTGTGCCTCGCCAGCCTTAAACCATTCCTAGAAGGTTGGCAGTTTTGTAGCCAGGGTACATAATGAGTACATGGCAGCTATGAATCCACAAAAGAAGACTGACCCTAGATTGTGTTCCTAAAGGAATGTACAGAGTTAGGGGGAGATGCGTTGCCAATGGGAGCATCTCATAAAAAGTTACGTACTGGCCTCACACACCGCCCGGTGTCATGCTTCATCATCAGCTGTCCTCCCCCTCTAAAAACTTGGCTTGATAGAGGGCGGGCATACACCTGGAGACAGGGATGCACTTCTAAATCTAAGTGATGGCCGTGGGGGGAGTGAAAAAGTGTATTAAAAACCATTACCCATGTCCATATACTAAGTTTATTCAGGGATCAAAGGTATGGTAGTTAAAAGAAGTGGTCGGTGATATGGGACATTCCCTTCACCGTGTTATAAAGGGTTGACATGTTTCTGCTAAAGTGTCCCTGAAGGTTACGCAGCATTCCTCAGGACCAAAGGGGAGGTTATTACCTAGAGGGCCACTTCCCGGCACCTGGTGTCAGAAAAATGGACCTGCTATTAATGTGTGAAGGGGCTGTGAATTACAAGTACCCCTCTTGGTGTAGTAACCTAATGAGTGACTCTGTAGAAAAAGGGAAACAAAAAAGAAAAGAAGCATACACACCAAAAAGTGAGTATGCATACAATAAGTACACTCACCCATCCATGCAGCGCCATACCTTTTGCACACGTGGTTCGGTCTATATGAGACACGTGACATGTACACGTGTATCCTTGCAAACCAAAGAAAAGACTGTTTTTTAACCTTACCCAATAATCTAGCCTACTTTCTCCATGGGAGGGCAGAGGTGGAAGGTCCTACTGAGACTTTCTGAAAACAAGAAGTAAAAACACACGCATATGTGGTAAAGATTCCAACATCCTGATTTAAAAACCTGTTGGTTTGTTAAAAAGGATTCACAAAGTAGAACTACAAATATCGTGGTCTCCCAGCAGAGTGAAACACCCCTACACACATATGGCACATACAGCATCATGCATACTCTTACTGTCTATCTTCAATGCTTCCAGCAGCTTTCCATTAGGCGTCCTCTCGGTCTCCCCGTCGATGGAAACTGAAGGGAAGGTTGCCATTATATATACTGAACTCAATTGGTTAATTGGTTCAAGTAATGAGCGGTAATTGGAGAGCACAGGTGTGTTTCCTGTGTCGTCCTAGAAGGTGCCTGGCCGCCTGGGGGAGGGCGTATCCTGATGGCTGCGTTTTCATTGGTCTGTGTGCAAAAGAGGTAATGAGCGGTAATTGGAGAGCACAGGTGTGTATCCTGTGTTTCCTGTGTCCTCCTAGAAGGTGCCTGGCCTCCTGGGGGAGGGCGTATCCTGATGGCTGCATTTTCATTGGTCTGTATCCAAAAGAGGGGTAAAGGCTCTGTTCTGCACATGCGCGGTCTGTTTTATGCTCTGCCGAAACTTCTCCGTCTTTTGAAAGAGTTCAGAAGTATGGGAAACACACTGACCTAATCTGCTGGTGCGGGCCAAAGTATATTCATTATAGTTGTTGTGATCGCAATCGCTAGGAAATATATGGGACATCAGCTCGCTCGCTCGCGAGAAGTGTGGTAGCTTTGCGCATGCGCGCTGATGTGTGCGGGGATCGGTAGCCTGATAGGATGTTAGCGCAGGCCCAGTGTGTGAAAACTGGCAGACTTGGCCTATCACACTGTAAAGCTGAGCGAAGAAGCGCTCTGATTCAACAAATTAATTAAAAAACTTTTTTTTTTCAGATGGAGAAAACAAAAACTCTAGGTATTAGTGATGTTATGACAAAGTATCATATATGTTTGAGCACCCAAGTAATTCGCTAGGTTTGATGGATTATAATACCATGTTGTACATTGTGATATTACGCGATGAGGAGTTTAGTGTGGACAGTCCAAAATGTCCCATTTATTCATGGTATTCTTAGGGGCCCAGCTCCGTTTTGGGGAAGGATTTGTGTAAGTATGTGTCTTCCTTCCAAAATTAGTCAGGTATAAGGGGTATATGGGCTACTTAGCACTCCTTGGTATGATGTTATGATGTTCAGGTAGCCATTTGCAGCCAAGGGATCTCGTCGTTCAGGCCCTTCTCCCAGCTGCGAAGTCACCCACCGTTGTTCTCGGAGGTGTAACTGTCTGGCGGTGTCGGTCCTCTGTCTGTTCATAACCTCCAGTATAACCCATTTAAGGTCCTTGTCATTGTGACCTTTGTCAGTAAAATGTGTTGTGACCCTTGTGTTTGTTTTCCTGCACCGTATTGTGCTGCAGTGTTCACTCACACGCACCTTCACTTTCCTGGTGGTCATGCCAACATATTGTACTTTGCACGGGCATGTCAGTAGATACACGACGCACTCTGTGTTGCAGTTGCTGAAGTTTTTTAATTTCCAGGGGTTGCATGTGCCCATATCGTCTTCCTTCGTGGTAGTGGTAGGTGGGCAGCACACACAATTCCCACATGGGTAGGGACCCACTGGTTTAGATTGGCTCCACAGGGTCATTTGACTTTCAGTAGGGTCTTGATTAACTTTAGAGGGAATCAAGTTGTCCCTAAGGTTCCTGCTACATTTGTATGCGAAAAGGGGGGGCTCCCATTTTTGATATTGGGGATTGACCATTTTTTCCGGGTGATATTTTGGATTTTGTTAAACAGGGGTATGTATTTTTGTCACACACACGATGCGGTCACTCTGTTCATTCTGTGTTGTTTCAAGGAGCACATCCCTGTCGTTGTTCCTTTTCTTCTTTTTTGCTCTCCTGACCATTTTCTTGGGGTAATGTCTCTCAAGGAGTTTATTCTCCAGTTGTTCCGCCTGTACTTGGAAGGTGGCGAGCTCAGAGCAATTCCTTCGAATTCTAAGGAATTGTCCCACAGTTGGATTTTCACGAAGAGACCTCAGATGGTAGCTATTGAACAGGAGGAGGGTGTTCCTGTCTGTTGGTTTAACATGGACTTTGGTGGAGAGCCCTTCTGTTGATAGGGTGATGTCGAGATCCAGAAAAACTGCATAGCTTTTATCAATGGTATGTGTAAAACAGAGGTGGGGGTCTTTGCTGTTGACCCGTTCCACAAATCGTGTTGCATCCTCCTCACTCCCCTCCCAGACCACAAGAATGTCATCTATGTATTGTTTCCAGGTCTTCATCTGAGGCATGGCAGCTATGCCTTCTTAAAGCAGACATGCCTGCCATGTGGCATTGCGTAAGTATACGGTTACCACAACATTCTCCCTCTAAGGAGGAGCCTGGTAGCGACATTACATCTAGACTATGGTGCACCTAGGATACATTTCCAGACAGGAGTACTTACTTTTGGACCATTAGTATGTGTGATGTGTTTTACTGCTATCGCCCACCAAGTGACAATCTTAATGCTACATGTCGTGGTTAAGCAGCATGATATATCAATAGAAACCAATATTGCTCTGTCGTAGAATATTGTCATATAATGAAAAGCCATGCTCATGCCACAGACTAATGCTTTTGGTTCTTATCAAATTTTTTTGTTCCACTTTAAGCAAAACAGAATGAAGATAGGCTAGCACAGGAAAAGCAGAGACAGGAGGCGGAGCGAAAGCAGAGAGAGGAGGCGGAGCGAAAACAGAGAGAGGAGGAAAAGCGACGACAAGAACGCCAGGAGAGAGAAAAAAGGATTGCAGAAGATATTGAGCGAGAAAACAAATCCCTGGAGGAAAGGCTGACAAAAACATCAGAGAAATTAAAACAAAGGAGCCACCAGCGAGGACGAACCAACTTACAAGAGCGCTCCCAAATCCTGCAGTACGCCGTGGAAGATGACGCTGAGGAGATTGACATACATGAGGTACGTCATGTCAAATCATGTGACTGCCATGAAAGAAATGTGGGAAGCAAGACTTGTACTGGTGAATCTAGAGGGTTAGGGAAGTACCTCCACACGCTTGGATCTTCTTAGGTCCTTAATCCCTAGAGACTATCCAGAGTAAGGTAAAGTGGGGAACCTGACTGGGACTGGTAGAAGTCCTGAGGAAGACTGACATGACCTTCTGTTGGGGGCACAGTAAGACGGTTGAAACATGTTGATACTGGCAGTTTAAGGAGGGGTGTTTTTGATGAGCTAACACTCTCGATAACACACCCATCCTTCACTATTTTAATCCTGGCCTTGGGACCCGTGATTAACGGGTTCTGACAGGGTACCCTTGAGCCACTTATAAACACTTTCTTTGCGGCACATTTTCTATCACTGTACCCAGTCGCTGGGTATAACACACCCTATCACTACTGCGTTTCACTTTTATGTTGTTTGTCTTCCCCCTCCCTATACTCCATCCTGTGCGTGGCTATGCTAGGGTTCTTTTTTAAGCAGACTCAATGATGAAGCATGTCACACACATTTGTGTGTGAGTGAGGGCAGTTTTCAAATACACAATTCGTGCCACTGCATGTTAATCCCCTTTTCCTCTCTCTACCCCGCTTGGTGTTATCATGTAACTTAAGGGGGTTTGGGGTAGATGAGATTTTTTACCCTCTCCTCTTCTTTGTGAGAAACAGAATCTAGTGGGTTACCAATCGTGGGGGGAAGTGAAGACTTCTAGACACTATGACACATGAACGTGTAACCCTGGAATAAGAAGTGCAGGCGCCAAGGGAAGGCTCATGATTGAGTGAGAAAAATGCTGAGATCATCAGAAAGAAAGTGGTTGAACTGAGCAGAAAATATGGGAGGGATTGAGAAATGATGGCACCAACAAGGTAAACAACCTTTACAACGAAACTTTTACAACGACCTACCATTACAACGCAACTTTTACAACGCAAACTATTACAACGCATTGCTCTGGGGGGCGCTCTAGGATAGGGAATAGGTTAATTTACTATCCAATAACCTTCCCTACTATCCACGGGGACTGGAGTTGGAATAGTAAATTAAACTATTCACTTTCCAGCGCCTAAAAGCATTATGCATTGTAATGGTATGCGTTGTAAAAACCGCGTTGTAAAGGTAGGTGTTGTAAAAGTATACGTAGTAACGTCATACATCCCACCAACAAGAGACATAAGGGTCTCATAATAAGTTTGGTTTTTCAACCTGGTAACCCCAATATAAAGTGTCTTCAGGCCTGACATTCTCAGGTCTGAAATCTCTGGACCAGATAATTTTGTTTCTGGAGACACCAGACCTCTAAGACTTGCTTCATGGAGTAGCACTGTCTGGCCCCTGCTTGCCCCCTGCAGCAGTCTTGGGAGATCAGTTGGGAGATCAGATAATACTCCCCTCAGACAAGCATCCCTCCCCCCCACCACTGACCTAAGAGCAGTGATTCAGACAATATCCCCTGCTCAGAGCAGGCAGATGCCTGCATGTATTCCCCAGATTGGTGAAAAACTAACTGCTAAACACATATTAAATCTAAGTCTTTGAAGTTATTTTCCATTGCGGGGGAAACACTCTTAATGGCTGGACTTTGCTGCTGAGATACCCATTCATAAATGAAGTTGAGGGAGGAAAGATTGGTTGGGTTATGGAGAGCAAACATCTTTAGTTTTAGGAGAGAAGAGAACAGCTTTAGTGCTAATGAGACTCACTCAGGAAGCCGGCATAAGGTGAGACTGTACCTGTGGTTCGATGGACTAATACTTTTACTATACCTATCCCTCTCCTCTGAACAATATTTGAGTAATCCCCTCAGAAAAAAGCACTTCTAAACTTACCCTTTTTAAAAAATTGAGGATTCTCTTAATGCACAGAAAAACATGAGGCAAAAAAGTATGCTGATCTTGAACAGCATGTCAGACTGCAGGGTTCAGTTTGGTCGATACAAATTCATTTTGCATAAGACAATTTTATTTTCCACTGTGTTTTGTTAAATATAACTTCTTCGTAATTACATTTTGTAAAGTTCCAACCAATTCTTTAAAATGTGTCATTTGAATGATGAATTATGAATGTACACTTTTCATAATTCTTCATTGTATTGCGGCTGCTCAGAACCATGTTTAAAGACGGTAAGTTGAATGTGTGACGTTACAACGCATGGTGATACCACGCGGTAGGTACAGCGACTGCATTGTTACCATGCGTGGCTTTACAGCGCAAGTCATTTCTTCGACTTGCACTAGATGGCGCGCTGAGCTTAGTTATAGTATAAATTCCTATTCCTACTCCAGTTAGCACAACAGCAGGGAATGTGTTGGATTTAAAATCCAACACATTCCCTGGTGTTGCGTTGCCACCTAACGCAAGTCGTAGAAACGACTTGCGATGTAAAGCCACGTGTGGTAACAATGCGGTCATTGTAACTACCATGTTGTTACCTACCTGCATGGTAACAACAGCGTTGTAATCGCTGTTAGTGTTGGAATCGCTGTTTCCCCAGTAAAGAACCTGGTATGGAACCCGGACCTACACCTACTACCCACTCACAACAGCTAAGGGTTGTGAGGCATCCACCTCACCGTGCAGACAGCCGAACTCCACCAGAGGGCAGCACCAGCGTTTATCCAATGCGGTGCTAGCCGCTCACCAGATGAGGGCAGCACTCATGCTATTAAATGAAGTGCAATGGAAAGGGTGTATTCAAGCTTTCAACATTAATTGCACGTCCACACTGAGTACAATCTGAGAGGAAACTTTCAGCCTGATTCATCAAGCCAAAATCGGTTTGCAAAGGGCAAGATTCTCAGAATCTGGCCCTTTGCGCGCGCTATTTTTGCATTTGGGATTCATCATCCCAAATGCAAAATTCGCTATTTAAAAATTCGCACATTTGCGAAGAATTGTATTTAAGGAATCTCTATTTGAGATTCCTTAAATGCAATTCATGAAGCATTTTAAAATTGCGAAAATGCAATTTTGGGCCGCTATTTACCGAGAGGTCAGACCTCTTGGTAAATAGCAAAAATTTAGAAAAATGCATTTAAATGCATTTTTCTAAGTTGCATGTTACACACACACATGTCCTTTGGACATGTGTGTGCGCAACACCAATGTAGATTACATTTCAGGGGTGCTACAGGGTGTCCTTTGGACACCCCTGGCACCCTTGAAATCACATCCTTATTTGCGATTAGCTAATTGCTAATCGCAAATAAGGAATAACTCCCCATGCATTCCTATGGGCCTGTAGGCCCATAGGAATGCATGGGGAGTTATTCCTTATTTGCGATTAGCAATTTGCTAATCGCAAATAAGGAACATGTGGGAATCGCAATATTTTTGGCAATTCCTACATGAATCCCGTTTTGCAAGTCCTTCATAGCGATTCCTTATGAATCGCTATTAGGGGCTCGCAAAACGGGAGAATGATGAATCAGGCTCTTTGTCTTTCTTCATTCAGCTGTTTCAGCCGGCCACCCCCTGCCCACCCACAATGTCATCCTTTCCATCACTATCCCCTTTGAGCTGCTAGGTATGCCCTCTTGACACTATGAAAATGTATGGCACCTGTGAGGAAAAGGCACAGAGTCCAGCTGTTTCACATCTGAACTGATTCACTCTGCTCACAGTGTGCACACCAATAACCCTAAAAATCTGCTGGTAGAGTTTCTACACCTACTTGAGCACATGGCTGCCTTAAAAATAAAGTGTCCAAACTACATATTGACCAGTCGGTCCAGCCAGTTGCTCTTCTCCATCCAAGGGTGGCTTTTCATCTTCAATCCAACGTAGTGGCAGAAACTCTACAAATTACTTTGTGATTCAGCTCAGGAGAATAATTAAAAATGAGTTAATATTAGGAAACCCGTCATGTTCATAATCGTCTTTATTGGCATTTGAGTGACCACCAGTTGTGTTAAGGAAAATGGGCTGCATTTAAAAAACAAGCATTAAAAATGCAACAGGTCTCGCATTGGTTTGAGTTAGAGCTATTGGCATCGTAAATGGCAATGTCTTTTACCTATGAGTTATGGTATGTATGTATGCGGTGGAGTGGAATTGTGTGTGTTGCATTGGATTCGTTAGTTGTGTAATTGTGTGGCATGGATTTGTGTGGTGTGGATTGGATTTGTGTTGTGGAATTATGTGGAATGGTGTGCTGTGGAATTATATAGATAGTAAAAATGTGGTATTGAGTACTGGATTTATGTGGAGTGTGATTGTGTGTTATGGAGTGCAACTATGTGGAATGGTATTTTGCGCTGTGGAGTGCAATGTAGTGGAATTTAATGTGGAGTTAAATTATATGTTGTGCTGATGAATTTTATGGCACAATGTGTAAATGTGTGGTGGGGATTAGATGTATGTGGTGTGTTGTGTAATTGTGTTGAGTTGTATTATGTGGTTTGGTGTCAAATTATGTAGTAGGCATTGCAAATCTGTGGAGTAGAATTGTGTGGTGTGGAACTGTGTAGATAGCTTTACCTGTTTGGTGACAAAAAAGAAGAAATAGCTAAGAGCTAAGCTTTAGATTTGTGTGATTCGGTGTTACAAAAAGAGTGAGTTAAAGCTATTGACATTGTAAATGTAAATGTCTTTTCCCTATATTTTATGGATTAGAGTGGATGTATGTGTTGTTTAGCGGAATTACGAAGGTTGAATTGGAATTGTTAGTTGTGGCATGATGTGACATGGAATTGTGTAGTGTAGAGTGGATTTGTGTTGTAGAATTATGTGGTATGGTGTGCAGCTGTATTATAGAGATAGTAATTATGTATTTTGAGTGTATTGGAAATATGTGGAGTGGGAATGTGTTTAATGGAGTGTAAATATGATGAATGGTATTTTGTGTTGTGGATTGTCATGTAGTAGACTTTAATTACCTGGTGTGCTTTTAAATTTTATGGTATGAATACGAATTGTGTTTTAAACTGGATAGATGTGGTGTGTAGTGGACTTGTGTTGTGGGGTGGAAATAATGTTTTTTTATTATGTGCTGTGGAATGGATTTGTGTGAGTTTGAATAGTGTGGCATGGAACAATGTGGTACAGAGTGAAATTATGTTCAGTGGAATTATGTGGCAAAGTGTCAAGCGATTTTATGTGAATTGCTATGTGGTATAGAGTGAATTTATGTGGGGTATATTTCTGTGGTTTTGAGTAGTATGTAATTAGGTGGAGTTGAATTATGTGGGGTGGAGTGGTATTATGTGGAATGTAATTATGTGTTTTGTGGTGTGGTTGTATAGATTGGTGTTGTTTTGAGTGGTGTTGCGTGGAGTGGCGTTGCATAGAGTAGAGAGGTGTGGCGTTGAGTGGAGTGGAATAAAGTGGAGTGCAGTTGTGTAGCATTGTGTGGAGTGCAGTTGGTTGGAGTGATGTTGCATAGCGCAGAATGGCATTGTCTGGAGAGGAGTGGGGTTGTGTGAAATGGTGTTGTATAGAGTGGCATTGCAAGAAGTGACATTGCGTGGGTTGCACTGCATTGTTTGACCAGGACAAACCCCCCTCAATCACCCATATAGGCCCAAGTACAAGTACAATTCTGGACTATACCATCGTCTCGCTTCCCCTATTGGGGTTAATCAAAAACTTCCATATTCAATGCTCAGTGGATAGTGACCACTCAATGCAGCATATTGAGATTAACCTGGCACCGACCAAACATTTAAAAGCCCGAACAACAGCTGGAGAAACAACAACAATTGATCTGAAGCATTTAAGATGGACGACTAGTTCATTACCACAAATAGCCAAAGACGCTAAAAACTTACTTCAAATCATAACCAAAGAAAGTGACCTGTGTGTAGAAACATGGACTGCCTTTTTGAAGAAACTACCAAAAACTGGGGCCAGTTTGAGCAAGAAATCCAGCCAAAAGAAACATGGTCAACTCAGCAAGACCATACTATTCTTAAGGAGACGTCTGCGGAAATCTATGCGGCAAGCAAAGGGTCGCAGTTCACATTCACCCATTTGGCAAACAGTCCGATTAATCAGGAAACAATATAAAAAACAAATCTGGACTGAAAAAAACCCCCCAAGTGAATGACTTTTGGACTAAGTTATTATATAACATAAAAAAATCTGACTCCAGAGCATTTTGGTCACAAGTAAACTCATTAAGTAGATCAGGTAAAACAATAAGCATGACTTGTGTCACGGAAAAGGCATGGACTCAACATCTACTTGATACTTTTTCAGTGAATCCATCCACAACCGTAACTCATAGCATACTAAAAACAGTGGAACTGAAGACCTCTGTCCCTCTAAAATTTAACAACTGTAATGCCAATCAGCTACGTGGCGATCAAACATTAATTTCACATGCGGAATTTGAAACATTGCAAATAATTAAGAAAAGCAGACAAGACTGTGCACCGGGACCAAATGGAGTCCCCCAGGCTATTTACAAGGAGGACCCTCAATATTGGGCACGCAAGTTAACCATCCTATTCAGGTCAATAAATAACACGAGTCGGCTCCCAGATAGCTGGCGAGGGGCGATCATAAACCCAATCTACAAAGGAGGAGACCGTAAAAATCCATCTAATTACCGTCTGATAGCACTTATCGATGCAGAAGCAAAATACTATGCATCCTTGGTGCTAATCAACCTTCTTAAATGGTCTGAGGATAATAGGAAAATTCCGGTAAATCAGACCGGGTTTCGTAGAGGTACAGGCACCATGGCTAATGCCATGGCATTAAGTTTAATCGCCGAAAAAAGTATGCAAAACCATCAAGCATTGTATTCCTGCTTTGTAGACTTTAAGGCGGCTTTCGACCGCGTCAGCCGTCAGTTACTCTGGCGCAAGTTAAAACTGCAGGGCCTGCCGGACACAATTTTAAATCCCATAATGGAATTATACACAAACACCTGGATGCAGGTAAAAATTGCTAATGGCCATTGTCTAACACGGAAGATCAACACATATGACGGATTAAAGCAGGGCTGCGTCCTGGCCCCCCACCTTTTTAATCTGTTCATGGCAGACCTAACCACAAGGTTGGATGGGATTAATGCCCACCCGCCGAGGCTAGGAACATTAAGGCTGACACATCTCTCCTATGCCGATGACGTGGTGCTCCTAAGTCAGACAAAAATAGGACTACAACGCCTCCTGCATGAACTGGGAGAGTACACAAAATGCAATCTTCTTGAAATAAATAGCCAGAAAACAAAGATCATGATAATGACTCGTCGGCGTAACATACAGCCAGTCTTTACTATAGACAATAAGAAACTGGAAGTTGTGGACAATTATAAATACTTGGGAGTACAGCTGGGCAGACGCCTCAACTCTTCTCTGCACTTCGATGTCATCGAAAAAAGGGAACAGCCCTGTTACATGCATTTAATAGTATTTCCAAGCAGCTAAAAGGCCCTTTTTTCAATCCCCTTCTGACAGTCATTAAGGCCAAGTTACTCCCTACAATAGGCTACGGCAGTGTGCTACATCATGGCAGAAGTGCACAGCTTCTTGACAAGATTCAAATTAGAGTCTATAAGCGGGTATTCAGTTTACCACCCAATGCCTCACCTTCGCAGGTCCGACTGGAGTTTGGCCTACAATTTCAAGAACTGCAAAAAAAGTATGAGACCATTAAATTCTGGTATGACATATGGATGAACAGAGAAACAGAAATCAACCTTGCCACGTGGGAAGCTATGCTAAATAATCCCAACTCTCAGTACGCCAAGTATTTAAAATTGTCCCTCGAAACTACCGAACTTGCATGTTTGTGGCAAACCAAGCTACCGGTATCATCATTTAAGCTGGTTGTAAAAAAAGCTGCAAATAGGCATTCTCTGGTTAACGATAAGTCAATTTTTAGTCACCGAAGACATGCTTGGATGTTAATTCAATCATACAGTGTACTCAAACCCGCAGCCTATCTGGGGTTTTCATTTTCGGCATATGTCAAATCGAAATACCTCAACTTAAGGATGGGTAATCTGCCGACAAGCGCAGACAAACCGGACTGGATGAAACCTGACACCAAGGAGTGTGATCTATGTGGCAACGCAAAACAAGACTTTATCCATCTACTCTGCATCTGTCCTGCACTGGATCAGGAACGACGGCACTGGCTAAAGGCAAAATTTATTGAACATGGAATACGTACTTGTCGTTCCGCTGTTATGAAAGTACTGTGTGCAGCAGATCCACAATTTATTTGCAAATCAGTTAATTTTGTCATGAAGTTTGAGAGCAAAAGGGGTGTCACTGCACAAAGCTGAAAATTGAGATTATGCGGTTAATCTGAGAGTAAATAACCTCTACATCTCACTGACATGCTAGAAATTGCACCTGCCATTTTTCCTTGCCAGTCAGTGAATACAGTGAAGGAAGATGAGTCAAATTCCCGTTCAACTACCAGTTAATGGACACTCTAGAATCAAATTGATTAGGCACTGAACATTCTTTGATAAAATGTTGTTTTTTAAGACTGCTATGATTGCATATTGACCAGTTCTAAACCGATGCTATTAATTTATTTTTATTTATTTTAAAATTTGTAATGGTTTTTATTAACTATACAATAAAGTCATTCATTAAAAAAGACACTGCATGGAGTGATGTGGTGCAGAGTGGAGTGCAGTTGCGTTGAGTGGGATGGAATTGCGTAGAGTTTTGTGGAGTGGCCTAGAGTGGTGCTGTGTAGAGTGGCCTAGGGCGCCGCTGTGTGGAGTGGCCTAGAGTGGCGCTGTGTAGAGTGGCATAGAGTGAAGTGGCATAGAATAGTGTAGTGGTGTGACATAGAGTGGAGTACAGTAAAGCATAGTGGCATGAAGCAGAGTGGCATGGAGTGGCATGGAGTGGAGTAAACAGGGTGGAGTGGAGTAAGGCAGAGTGGAGAGGATTAACGCAGAGTGGAGCTGAGTGAAGTAAAGCAGAATTGCATTGAGTGGAGTAAAGCGGTGTGGAGTGGAGTAAAGCAGAGTAGTGTGGAGGGGAGTAAAGCAGCATAGTTTGGAGTGGAGTAAAGCAGAGTGGTCTGAAGTGGAGCAAAGCAGAGTGGTATGGAGGCGAGTAAAGCAGAGTGGAGTAAAGCAGAGTGGCGGGGAGTGGAGTAAAGCAGAGTGGCATGGAGTTGAGGAAAGCAGAGTGGCATGGAGTCAAGGAAAACAGAGTGGCGTGGAGTGGAGTAAATCAGAGTGGAGTAAATAAGAATGAAGTAAAGCAGAGTAGAGTTGAGTGGAGTTTAGTAAAGCAGCGTAACGTTGAGTGGAGTAAAGCAGAGTGGCATGGAGTAAAGTAGAGTGGTGTCGAATAAAGCAAGAGGCGCAAATCAGAGTGGGGTGGAGTAAAGCAGAGTTTAAAGGAATGTTTTTAGAGTGGAGTGGAGTGGAGTAAAGCAGAGTGACGTTGAGTGAAATGGAGTACGGCAGAGCGGCGTTGAGTAGAATAACGCTGAGTGACGTTGAGTGCAGTAAAGCAGAGTGGCATTGAATGAAGTAAAGCAGAGTGGCGTTGAGTAGAGTAACACAGGGGTGTTGAGTGGAGTAACGCAGAGTGCCGTTGAGTGGAGTAACACAGGGGTGTTGAGTGGAGTAAAGCTGAGTGGCATTGAGTGGAGTAACGCAGTGGCATTGAGAGGAGTAACGCAGAGTGGCATTGAGTGGAGTAACACAGGGGTGTTGAGTGGAGTAAAGCTGAGTGGCATTGAGTGGAGTAACGCAGAGTGGCGTTGAGTGGAGTAACGCAGAGTGCCGTTGAGTGGAGTAATGCAGAGTGGCATTGAATGGAGTAAAGCAGAGTGGCATGTAGTGTAGTAAGGAAGAGTGTTGTTGATTACAGATGGAGTAAAGCAGATGGAGTAAAGAAGAGTGGAGTGGATTAAAGCAGGGTAGAGTGAAGTAAAGCAGGGTGGAGCGATGTAAAGCAGAACAGAGTGGATTAAATCAGAGTGGCTTGGAGTTGGGTAGAGAAGAATGGAATAAAGCAGAGTAAAGCAGAGTGGAGAGGAGTAAAGCAGAGTTGAGTGGAGTAATGCAGAGTGGTGTTGAATGGAGTAAAGCAAAGTGGTGTTGAGTGTAGTGCCTACACTCAACACCTGACTGACCTGGCTGAGGGCTCAGCTGCCAGGTCAAGGTGGCGCAGCCTGGAATGTTTTCTGCGCGGCGCAGCCGGCCGGCCGCCGCAATGAATCCCTCATTCCCCCTCTTGCGTGGCGGAGGGCGGCCATGAGAGACTCAAGTCTTCCCTGTGTGCATCACCACTGACTCGGATTCCCCCGCCGCTTCTGCCTACTTCCTCCAGGGCGTGAGGGCACATCCGGATTTTAATCCCGGCCCCCATGGAACCATGGTGATTGACAGCTGAGAAGGCAGCCCCCACCCCCAAATTGGAGCAGTACGTGAGAGAGTGTGATCTCTGAGTAATCCGCGCATGCGCCGCAGCCACTATTGCCGCATTTATTGTTTCGAGGCAACACAGCAGGCAGCTGCCAGCCTGGGCAGAGTGCAGAGATACATTGTAGCGCTCTCAGCCACTCCACAGAGCTGAGAGCGCAGATCGGTTAACTATTTAGGAACTCAGCTCAAGAAGCAGCAACATGCGTGACAATGCATTTCAGTGCAGTGATGCGGAACACCTCACTGAAATGTGTGAGCGTCACACCTGATGCATGATGCTTGGCAGGACTGTGAGAATGTTGGGGAGACTTGGTTAAATATCCAATTTTAATAAAAACTGTAATTGCTGAAACGCAGACCCCGTGATGCAAAAGTCTGACTTAGGATTTGCAATATGTTTGGTCACTGAAAGTTCCTAACATTTGGACCAGGAATAATTATTCATGAAGTATCTTTGCCTTGCACAGAATCGGTAGTACTTACTGTTCCCTTAAAAGAACGTCCGTCCTGTACAGAACTAGTAATAGCCACAAACATACTAGAAACCCCGCTGAAAGCAATTGAGATGTCCAGGAACAGAACTGAAGAACCGCTGAGAAGTTTGGATACTGTTACCCAAAAAGCACAGCACAGAAGTGCTGACACTAAGTCCTAGACAAGAACGGCAGCCCTGATTGATAAATTCAAGCACTGTCACATTAAAATTTGAGAACTCATGCTAAGTAACGCAGGACTACCACATACAAAGCGCAAAAATCTGACAGAAGAGATGATGCTATCGCTGGAAAAAAGTATTTTAGCTTTTTTGGTAGTACATATCAATACCATAGCGACCCTGGGGAAAATTGCTATTGAGACACTCTGGTGAGATTGCCGGGTTTGCGCACGTAAATATTAGAGTGCTTTTAACAAAGTGATTTCTAACATAACTTGTTCTGTTTAAATTGTGACTATCGCAGTAGCGCTGCTTCTGTTTATTTACACAGACTACTATTTTTCACAGACTTTTACCTTGAGCCCACCCCGATCCATCCCGGCTGAGTGCCGTTGTATGGAGGGCGTGGCAGAACATGCTCAGAGCATTCACACAACACTTCCGGTCTGGGAGACGGAGGAGGAGCTTCCCGCCTGCGCCCCTGCAAGAGACCGATGTGTATGTGCGCCAAAGGCAAGCCCATCTGCGCCCTTCCGCGTCCGACCGGGCCCAGAGACTAGGGCCCCTGGTATTTGGGGGTCACAAGTGAGGATTAAGTACTCAGCAGAGGAGGAACTTAGACTATCAAAGCCCACCGACAAATCATGCAAACATAATATAAAAGTAGATAATATGGCATTAATATGTGAGCACTGCAATATGACCTCAACGTCTAAAACCCATGCCAGGAATAATGAGGGCACGGTACAGCTAGCATTACTAAATTATAGGTCATTGGCTAAACACAAATATGAGGTACATGTCTTACTAAGGGAAAGATCATTGGAGGCCCTATTCCTGACCGTGACCTGGCTTAAAGAAATCTCCACCCCAGATGTCCTGGATGCATTCCCTAGTGATTATATGTTAGTAAGGCAGGACCGAGAAGGCCAAATAGGAGGCGGAATCACTATAATTTATAAATCCACAATAAAATGTGAGATTAAACAAGTTAACCTAACCTAGATAACAGTGAGGCGCTCCTATTCCCCCTATCAGCAGCAGAAGATAGCACCATAGCAGGCTTTTTAATCTACTGTCCAGCAGGTCCAGTAACACAATTCATGGCGAGCCAGGAGGAGAAAGTAGTGCACCCAGCTCACCGATATAAAAACTTTCTGGTACTAGGCGATTTCAATATACACTTTGATAACAAGCAGAACCAAGAAGCATGTATATTATTGACTGAGGGCCCGATTAAGAGAACTAACTTGAGACAAAATCCTAAACCTACTACTTTTGGTATTCACAGAAGGCATTTAGCAGTAGTAAAGTAAGGATTTTCAGCCTGATTCATGTACGGGCCGTTTTGCGTGGCCCTAATAGCGAATCATAGCGACTCGCTATTGAGGACACGCAAAACGGTATTCATGTAGGAATTGCTAAATAAATAGCGATTCCTACATGTTCTCTATTTGCGAGTAGAAATTTGCTACTCGCAAAAAAGGAATAACTCCCCATTCATTCCTATGGGCCAAAAGGCCCATAGGAATGAATGGGGAGTATCCCTTATTTGCGAGTAGCAATTTACTACTCGCAAATAAGATAGCGATTTTAAGGGTGCCAGGGGTGTCCAAAGGACACCCTGTAGCACCCCTAAAATGCACATTTGAACAGGTGTTGCGCACACACATGTCCAAAGGACATGTGTGTGTGCAACATGCAACTTAGAAAAATGCTTTTAAAAGCATTTTTCTAAGTTTTTGCTATTTACCGAGAGGTCTGACCTCTCGGTAAATAGCGGCCCAAATTTGCAAAATCGCAATTTTTGAAAGTGTCATGAATAGCATTTAAGGAATCTCTAATAGAGATTCCTTAAATGCTAATCCTCGCATATTAGCTAATACTTCATTAGCGATTTTTGCATTTGGGATTGTGAATCCCAAATGCCAAAATTGCACTCGCAAAAGGCAAGATTCTGAGAATCTTGCCCTTTGCGAGTGCAATTTAGCTTCATGAATCAGGCTGTTTGTCTTAAGCCTGTCTTAAGTCTGTCTTAAGACTGTCCTAAGTTTTTTCTTAAGTCTGTCTTCAGTCTGTCTTCAGTCTGTCTTAAGTCTGTATTAAGAAGTGTCCTAAGTCTGTCTTAAGTCTGTCTTAAGTCCGTCCTAAGTTTGTCTTAAGTCTGTCTTAAGTCTGTCTTAAGTCTGTCTTAAGACTTTCCTAAGTTTGTCTTAAGTTTGTCTTAAGACTGTCTTAAGTATGTCTTAAGTCTGTCTTAAGCCTGTCCTAAGTTTGTCTTAAGTCTGTCCTAAGTCTGTCCTAAGTTTATCTTAAGTCTGTCTTAAGTCTGTCTTAAGTCTGTCTTAAGTTTGCCTTAAGTTTGTCTTAAGACTGTCTTAAGTATGTATTAAGTCTGTCTTAAGTCAAACTTAAGACAACATCCTAACTTTACTACTACTAAATGCCTTTTGTGAATACCAAAAGTAGTAAATTTAGGATTTTGTCATAAGTTAGTTCTTTGCTGACAAAGTGACAAAAATCTATGACACCTTCCAGTAGAAGCGTGACGGGGGACAAGCTGGACATTTGGAAATCAGACACATTTTGCAGGGGTGACTCTGGATGAATTTAAGATCCAGGAATTAGAAGAACTCACTGCCACAGCAAACGGGATACAATTTGGCTCCCCTTTAGACCCAGCACAAGCTGAGATAGTAATGGAGGAAGCAGACCTGCTATATCTCGGAGCACATCTCGCGTTCCTTTCGGAATGGTGTGGTCCCCACTAAATATATACAGGCAATTGTTAGGCCACACAAAAAGAAACCATTATTTGAGCAAACAATATTAGAAAATCTACACCCTATCTCACTAATACCGCTTGTGGCCAAGATTGAAGAGAAGGTAACTAACAAACGACTGGTAGACCACATCAGCAGGAAAGATCTATTGCACCCCTCTCAATCAGGTTTTAGAATGGCCCACTCCACGGAGTCAGCACTACTCTTGGCCACTGAAACACTAAGAAAATAAGCAGACGAAGGGCAAACGGCCACACTGATCCTGCTAGATCTCAGTGCGGTGGATGAGATCGTATCCAACAAGCTACTCCTCCAAAGATTAGAGGCCTGTGTCATCAGGCGAAGTGCTCTGAGTTGAATGACATCATTTCTCTCCGCACATAGCTTCCAAGTCACACAAAAGACTTACTTATCTAAGAGTATCCCCCTGCCCCATGGGTCCCACAGGGATCCCCACTTTATTCAACTTGTATGTGGGACAACTGTCCGAGCGAGTGGAAGAACATAAGGTGTCTATTGATTACTACGCGGATGATGCACAGCTAATTATGATGCTATCTCAAGACAAGGAACAGGCAGCAATCCGTTTCTCCAAATGTTTCGAAGAGGTGGCAGACTGGATGTCGAACGATTGCCTCAAGCTGAATGGGAGTAAATCGGAGGTAATAGTTGTAGGCAAGGCGCCAACCATATGGTCGTCAGCGTGGTAGCATGAATCATCATTAGGCCAACTACCTACCCCAAAAGCAGAAGTGAAAAACCTCAGAATCTGGTTTGATTCTGAATTGACATTCGACAGCCAGATTAGGAACGTAGCGAGTAAATGCTACGGGGCATGACAATCCCGAGGAAAGTCCTTGATCTCTTACCACCTAATGCCAGAAAAACCATAGTACATGCGGTAATAACCTCCAAAATAGACTATGGGAATGTGCTTTATCTTGGTGCCTATAAACAAACAAAATGAGGAGTATACCCAGGTGACAGAGCACTGTCTTCGTGGTATTGGGCGAAGAGCACAGGAAAGGAAATTGTCCTTTCTTAAGAAGATCCCTCACTCACCAACCTAGTTGGTGACATGCTTCATCATTGGGGTCCCACCCGAATAGCCAAATGCTATCCGGGTGTGCGCACTCCACCTGATTACAGTGGAGCAGGTTATTTCTTTGTTGTGAAAGTGAGTGAAAAAGGTGTTAATTAAAAATTGGCCAGATATAACCCACTAAAAATGATTTATTCTGGGGCAACTGGACAATATTAAAAGAATTGTTAAGATGCCGTAGTTGGTTAAATTGACCTTCCGTATCTTCCAGTGAACAGAAAAGTGCAAAAAAGAGTGCAGTAAAAAAGGTCTACATGTTTCAACCTTCAGTTGATAATACCAGGTTTTCGTCAGGACCTGTGAACGTGACCCGGGGGGTATACACTCGCTAAGGTGTACTCTGCGCTTGATCACTGTAGCCTAACCATGTACTCACGGTCAGGTGTCCTTTCATCCCAGTCGTTGAATGGAAAATATCTGTGAAGACAAACACAAGGATCACAAACGAAACAAATGATGTCGCTGTAATGCACTCTCTTGTGGGATAAGTGCTCTTACGGTTCCCAATACTTTCTATGCATAGCGTGAGAATAAAAGACATCTCAAAGTGTGCCTCGTTGAGTTTGAGGCAGTAAACTGTAGTAATCATGCATTCGTTTCAGTGATAGGCTTAGCCACTAGGACATAGAACATACCCACTACTCAGTCATTATAGTGGGTGTCTGCGCACTCCATATGAATTATGAAGTGCATGTGCACCGGTGCAACAACTGGACCCAAGAGACGACATTGGGGCCAGTGGGTATAAAGTAAACACCACATACATCACACATTCGTGGTGGGTTTACACACTCTCATACAATTGTGTGAGGGCGCAACGTAATTGCATTAATGCCTAAATCGCAAGCGTGTTGTAGTCAAGGTATATGGATTTGTGGGAGGAGAAAAAGTTGTGCTTACTAAAAGCACAATGTTTGAGAGCCAGCGTCCTGTACTGTTGTTTATCGCGTGCTTTGGCGGTAACTGAGAACGGCACGAAACAGCTCCCTACCCCGTATAATCCCCCCTTCTCTCGCAGCCCCTCCCTCATCTGCCTCTTGTGGATGCGGAGATCGCGCAGGGTCCTCTGCAGCGTTGGAAGGCAGGCTGGGCTGGAGTTTCGACAAGCGGAGAGGGGCGTCATCACAGACACAATGAGAGGAAGGCGCGGGGCCCGGTGGCTGCTGTGACGTACCACTGGCGGCAGCAGGCACTGTCCTGTGTTACAGCAGCAGGCACTGTCCTGTCCTGCAGCAGCAGGCACTGTCCTCTTCTACAGCAGCAGGCACTGTCCTGTTCTATAGCAGCAGTCACTGTTTTACTGCAGCGTTCACTGCCCTGTACCAGCAGGCACACTTCTACAGCAACAGGCACTGGTCTGTTCGACATCAGTAGGCACTGTCCTGTTCTACATCAGTAGGCACTGTCCTGTTCTACAGCAGCAGGCACTTTCCTGTTCTACATCAGCAGTCACTGCCCTGTTCTACATCAACAAGCACTGTCCTGTTCTACATCAGTAAGCACTGTCCTGTTCTAAAGCAGCAGGCACTGTCCTGTTCTACATGAGCAGGTACTGTCCTGTTCTACAGCAGCAGGCACTGTCCTGTTCTACAGCAGCAGGCACTGTTTTACTGCAGCGTTCACTGCCCTGTACCAGCAGGCACACTTCTACAGCAGCAGGCACTTTCCTGTTCTACATCAGCAGTCACTGCCCTGTTCTACATCAGCAAGCACTGTCCTGTTCTACATCAGTAAGCACTGTCCTGTTCTACAGCAGCAGGCACTGTCCTGTTCTACATGAGCAGGTACTGTCCTGTTCTACAGCAGCAGGCACTGTCCTGTTCTACAGCGCAGGCACTGTCCACCAGACACTGCTCTGCACCACCAGACACTGCTCTGTCAGCTGGCTGTGTACTCTAACCAGCAAGCTCTTAGGCCTCTCTCTGCCAATCTCAGCAGCACTGCAGCAGGCACGGGGTGGATTGCACACTGAAATATGTGCTAATATGTATTTCCTACAACAATTACCGTAAATCACACTAACAGGTTTTGTAGAATTTATCATTGCAAATCATGAACTAAAAATTGCAGTTACCCCGTGTGAGAAAGACGCTCTGCGTGCCAAGGAGGCTGCAGGTACGGGCTTCTGTTTTGGGGGGTAAGGCAGGGGTTTGTGAGACCTTTACTGAGCGCTGTGTGAGTCACTGCTAGAGAGCATCAAGTGAGATGGGGCTCCCCGGTTAAAAGCGTCCAGAGTGCCCATCGTCGAGGCACATTGAAGTGCGGGAGCCTGCATATGATTTCAACAGCTCATCCTGGTCCAATGAAGGGCCACCTGACCCCTGTTCTACTTGCATGCAGGGACAAGTCTGTGATTTGGTCGGCGCTGGGTACACAGGTTATGGACGAGCCCCCTAATTTGCATTCAGTGGTACACACCAGGGCTGTTCGCACCTCAATATTACCCTGCTCCTGAAGCAGCTTTATCCAGAGCCCTCCTGGGCTGCAGCACCCTCCCCCTCCCTGCCACCTAAGAGCACACCTCAATGCCCGGGCCTAAAGGGAGGAATGTGTGAAAGCTGCTTGTAGGCAGAGAGGGCTAAAATTGCAGGCCATGGGCGCCCTGCTGTGTCTCTGTATGGGCAGCCTGGCAGGAGGCTTGAGGGCATTGAGCCTGCCTGCAGTCCTTCCTCCGCCCACCCGGACAGGATCCTTTGCTTCACGGCTTCTTTCATAACACGCATATTTTAGATAAGAAATTGCTTCGTTGACAGCCGTAAAGCAGACGATCCAGTCCGGATGGGCCGGACGAAAAGGGGAAAGAACAGCAACAAGAAAACCTAATTTCCCATGGCAGGCCACCGTTTAGCATAAACGGTGATGAAAACCAATGAAAAAGAGGGGCGGGGCTTCAAGCCCCCTTCTCAAACCTCCTATCTCACAATATGTCTCGCAGAGCGACAGCGCATGCGCTACAAAGCTAGGCGAGACCTAAAAAAAGAGTTGTACATTTAATAGGAAAGACAACTTTATTTAACCAAGGAAACAGAATCTAATAAATATATTAACAGAAACATTGATAAATAAGTTCAGACTGACAAAACTATAATGTTGTTATAAAGGTATTGCCGCCAAGTAGATGTATTCTTTTGTAAAAGTTGAAAGTATATGCTTGTTTTAAGTATAAACCAAGGAACCTGAACTTGTCATAATTTTTAATGCAGGTCCCAGCCTCGTTGTACGTAATGCGTTCGGGAAGCCATTCACATAACAGCATATTACATAAAATAACACAGTGGATACTAAAGGGAGAAAGGTTCCGATTTTGGAGCTAAGGATCAAAGTTCAATTCTTTCCGTGGCCCCAACATTCTGGGCAAACCATGAACTAAAGAAATATCACAGAATATAATACCTAAGTATAACACAGATAACATTTACTTTTGTGTGTTATACAACAGAAACATCATACTGCCCAACACATCTGTTACACAGCACACCCAAAGAGCATGAACTAATGATTAAGTGCCCTGGTGCCCACCGTAAGACCCCGGCTCAAATTAAGCAGTGGATTAAAGTCTAAAATTGTGTAAAGACAACTTTATTTAGTGTGTGCACATTCACACCCAGTACATACTAAAAAAAAGCTGAACACTATCCAAAGCAGATATACAGTGTGGACGCAAAAAAATATATGCAACACAAATGCATTTCACTTGCATGCCCGAGCCTACATGTCCTTAATGCGTATGGAAAGCCAAACTGATGTAATAGCAGATTTATGACACACCGAGACCAAAAGCAATATAGTAGAACATTAATAGTAAGAATAGCTGTTAGACCTGGTACCATTGGTGTGAGTCTCCCTTCCATTTTTAGGTCTCGCCTGTGCTGCTCGCTCTGCGAGGGCCTTTTGGAATCGATACAGTCTAGAAGGGGACTTTAAGGCACGCACTTGTTTTCAATTGGGCCTACCGACAGCTTAGCTGATGGATGAGTTTTCTGTAGTCAAAGGAGAGTTTACTTGTTATCAAGATGGTATCCGAGTGACAATTTGAGCTTATGTTTAAAAGGGACAGACTCAGGGTAAGCAGTAGTAGGCCTGACCATGTATAAAGCACTAGCTCTCTGAATAGGAAACTACCTTGTGTCAGTACTTGAAGACATATCTGAGTGACTGTACGAGTTAGCAAGTGGTTCTGATACTGTAGAATGCAGACCTGCTGCTTGGATGCTTGCATGAACGGATGAGGGGCTATTTCAGGGCCTGACTTGGTGTCTGACTGCTTCTCTACTATTTTAAGTAGATATTTGAGTTGCATTATGGGTGACACACTGCATACCCATGAACCATGTTTAAAGCACTAGTTCTGTAAATGTGACTAGGTTATCTCAGCTGTTGCCTAGATATGTGAATAAGTGTATCAGTGACTAACTGATTCTCATACTGCCCTATACACAGCTGTTGTTTGCTTGTGTGCATGAATGTATGAGTGTCTCTTTCAGTGCCTGTCTGCATGTCTGAGTGCTCCTATCCTTTCATAAGCATGTCCATGAGATGCATTGTGGTCCAGACTCTGACTGTATTGACCGGGTGGCCTAATGGATAAGGCGTCTGACTTTGTAGCAGAAGATTGCGGGTTTGAGTCCATTTGTGGTCAGTTTTGGGGAGTAGGGCGAGCACGAATACTTGGAATTCTTGATACCTAGTCTTTTACAGTTAAAAATTCTCAGAAAAATTTGAAATTGATAAGGCACATAGAATTCCTTCTCATCGTAATCCAATCAATGTTAACTGCGTCAGGTGATATTTGAAGCAACCCTGGGCGCAGTGCTTCGCTACGTCCACGGAGTGTGCGTAGTGTTGCCTACTTCGCAATTCGCAAATTAGGCGTAGTAGGCAACACTACGCACACTCCATGGCGGAGCGAAGTTGCCCGCCACCCGCCTCCCTCCCGCCCTCTGCTACTTGCCAAATTTAATGTTAAATAGAGTAAAAGTAAATTAAAAAGGACTTACCTGACATGCGGCGTCCCGGGGCTCCCTCTTCCTGTTGTCGCGCCGACTTCTTCCAGACAAATGCGAATGTGCAAGTGTTCCCTGTATAAAGTGTAATGATAATTGGTTGTCCATAATTGGTATATTTGTGTTACTAGTAAAGCCCCTGGTATAGTGCACTATGTGTGCCAGGGCTGGTAATGCAAATGCTACTAGTGGGCCTGCAGCACTAATTGTGACACCCACACAAGTATCCCTAAAGAGAGAACTCATGCCTGCCACTGAAGTGCCTGTGCGCAGTTAGGTAAACTGCCATGTTGTCCTGACAAGTGCACCCACTTGTCAGGCCTTACCCTTCCTTGTCTATGCACATCAGACACCCCTATGGCAGGTCCAAGGTACTCCCTGGGCAGGGTGCAGTGCATGTGAAAGGTAGGACATTTACTGAGGTAACATGTCCTGACAGTGAAATACTCTCCATTTAGTTTTTCACTGTTGAATGGCCATCTTGCCCATAGGACAGAATGGGGAGGCTGTGTAATATGTTTTCCAGCTTATCTTCCCAAAGGCTTAAGATGGAGAGATGACATTTAGTGGGCCTGAACTCACAATTCAATACCACATCTTTTTGTGAAGGTGGTTTTTGCATTGTGTGTTTAGAAACCACTCTCTTAGAAGTGTTTGGGTTTTTGTGCTCTAACATTACTGCGGGTCTCTGCCTGGTTGTGGATTGACTGTCTGGATTTGATAGTGATAGGATCTGGGTAATGTCCTGACAGGGGGAGGAGGGGAGACAGTAACAGGCAGACCTACATCTGGAGTGTAGGGGGGATGAGTAGCCCCTTGAGGTGAAGAGGCCTGGGTTGCTGCTATAAAAAAAATGGTCCTATCTCCTGCTGAGTGATTGAGAATCCAGACCCCCACTAATCAAAGGAAGAATGTGTAATTGGCAGGGAGGCAACCAGAACTGGTTTGAACAGGGATCAGTGCCCTCCTGAACACCAAGACTTCCAGGACATTTAGGGGTATAACTATGCGAGCTGAAGCCCCAGAACTTTTGAGAAATGGATTGATCAGGGCTGAAAAGGATTGAACCTACTTCGTGGTCAAGAGGAGCCTCTGCCAAGGAAGAAACAGCTGAAGAGACTGAAGGAAAGGACTGACCCTGGCTGTGTGTTCTGGGGCTGGCCTGCAGTTTGCTGCTTTAACCAAGGAGAGGCTAGAGGATTGCCCTGTTATCGTGCACCCAGAGTTCAAGTGAGTTTCAGCGACGCTGTGTGCGTGTGCTTTGTGCAGCCTGAGACCTTCGTGAGGAGTGCCCTGTGATCGTGCACAACCGAAGCTCAAGTGATTCTCAATGATGCTGTGTGCGGAGTTGCACCCTGAGATCTTCGTAGCACCAGCAGCCCGGACCAGCAGCACCAGAGGAGCTGAGCCGCTGGCCCGAACCCGCCGTTGCCAGAGTGGGACCTCGAGCCAATCCCATCGAACGAGGGCCTGAGTTACACTCCCCGGAATCCGCAAAGTTGCATCGGAGGCCCAAGTTGAAGGAAGAGAAGAGGAGAGCAAGGTCGCACCCCACCCAGGTAACGTGTGTCGCCGCCTGGGGTGGGGTGCAGGCTCGGAGAGAGACGATCAAGGCCTCTTCCATTCCTGTACCGCAAGCCTCTGCTTCGGCTCGTATCCCGTCCTGTACTTGCCAAGAAGTGGCAGTACAGGGGCCAGAGTGGGGAACTGCACCTTGGTTTACATCATACCCCTGTGGGGGCATCTACTGATGGAAGCTGACCACGAGTCAGTACAAGTGGCAGAGAGACCGCCTGAGGCACCGTGAACGGTGCTGGAGTGTATTATGCATTGCATTATTTCTGCATTACCATCTACCTGATTAGTGTATTATGTATTGCATTATTTCTGCATTACAAATTGCCTGATTGTTGCATTACGCATTGCACTATTTTTGCATAACGAACTACCTCATTGTTGCATTACGCATTGCATTAGTTTGCATAACAAACTACCTGATTGTTGTATTACGCATTGCATTATTTTGGCATTACGAACTGCTTGATTTTTGCATAACAAACTGCATTATTTTTACATTGCAAAGTGCCTGATTCTTGCATTAGGGACTGCATAGTCTTGTATGAGGACTGCGGAAGATCTTACAAGGGCTGGCTGGCCTAATAACCGGCCAGGAGGAATATTACAAATACGCATATGTTGGATTTATATTGTGTGGTCTCATCGTATATCTTTTTATATAAATTTATACTTGTTTTTATGAAACTCGTGTGGAGTCCATTTGTGGTGTCATCATTGGGTTACTGAGAGCGTGGTTGCAAATACTTTACACACTTGCCTTGAAGATAAGTCTGGCTGCTCGTGCCAAGCTACAGGGGTGGTTGGCGGGGGCTATCTGAGAAGGTGTCCTTCCTTTCCCTGACTTAGAAGCAACAAACATTTACTGCATTTTGCAATCTCTTTAGAATCCCAGTAATGTATTTGTTGTTTTTTGTTGTACCAGTCAGTCAACCGCGTTGTGATGTGATGCTTCCCGGTGGAACACTGGGGGCAGGTGTGCAGACATAGGCATAGCCACCATATGCTGGATCCAAGTCCTCAGTAGTGACCAGGACTCAGGGAATGTAAAGGAAGATTCTACGTTAGCCACAAACCTGGAGGAGGCTCTTGGTACTGACCCTCCTGACACTTTTGACAATTGGATTAGATCTGCAGTTAATTGTCTGGCCCCAGAAACGACCAGTAAATAACGAAGAGCTCAACCCTCAGTACCATGGTATAGCATAGAACTTAAAAACATTAAATGTAAGTGTAGGCGCCTAGAGTGTGCCTATAGAGTTGATTACAGGGAGAAAGGTACACCGGGCTACAAGCTAGCCTTAGCGGAATACAAAGAAGCAATCATTCACGACCCAAAAAAGTATTTTACCACCAAACTAGAGGCTGCTAAAAGCTCATCAAGAGAATTGCACAAAACCGTTACCACTCTCTCCAAACTGCAGTGAACTAATCAATTTACCCCTGATCAAACATTCTGTAAGAGGTTGGCTAACTTCTTTCAGGATAAGGTTCAAACAATCTACAATGAGCTTGCAGTAAATAGCCCTAATACAGATAGCAGGACGAGAGTAGAGGCTGCCACCTTGGATGAACCCTTCCCCTGTCGACTATCAGTTTTCTCGCCACTAATGCATGAGACTGCAAGCAAAGTGCTAAAACTAATTAAATCAGGCTCTCCGGCGGATCCCTGTCCCTCTCACATTCTCCATATGGTTGCTGATAGGGTAAGCACATACCTGACCCCCCTCATAAATAATGTCTGTGTATCAGGCTCTTTGCCCTCTGACTGGAAGAAAGCATCCATACAACCCATATTTAGAAACCTTCCTTAGATTCTACTGAAGCAAAAAACTACCGGCCAATAACCCGTTTACCGCTGGCTGCAAAAATCTCAGAAAAATCTATCAATCAGCAGCTAAACAGCTACCTAGTATCCAATGATCTCCTTGATTCCACCCAACACAGCTTTAGATCATGTCACTCTACAGAGTCAGCCCTGGACTTGGCCACTGAGGAGATCCGCAAACAAGTTGATAGCGGGGGAGAGCCAGCATCATCTTACTGGATCTTTTAGCAGCGTTTGATATGGTCACCCACCAAGTATTAGTGCGCAGGCTGAAGGATCAAGGAGTATGGGGGAATGGCCCTGGCCCTACTTACCTCATTTCTCATTGGCAGGGAACAGAGGTTGTGTTGGGGTAACCTGACTTCTGAGGATTTTTTCCTTCCATGTATAGTCCCACAAGGGTCAGCCTTATCACCGACCCTGTTTAAAATGTACGTGACTCTTCTGGCTAGATTGATCATAGCACATGCTTTCGCTCTGATCTCGTATGCGGATGATTAACATATAGTTATATCTATATCCTCAAATGTGGAAACAGTGGCAAAAAGGTTTCACAATTGTATGAAACAGGTCATTGAATGGATGCATTCCAATTTCCTTAAACTGAATACCGAAAAAACGTAGGTGGAGGAATTGGGAAAAGGCCCATCCATTTGGAGTCACTCATGGTGGCCAGCGAATGCCGAGCGGTGCCTAAAGCCACTAAGAAGATGAGAAACCTGGGTATTATGTTCAATGATCAACTATACTTTGCTGGCCAGTGTAATTCACTGACCTCCTCATGTTTTTTCTTCATAAAGGTTTTGCATAAAGTCTTACCCTTCATTCCTCAAGGCCTCGCAAAACGGTGGTAGTAGAACTGATCCTTTACAGAATCGACTGTTGCAATGTGCTACTTGTAGGCATTGACAAAGGGCAAATGTCGAAACTTCAAGCCCTGCAAAAAGTTCCTTCTCAGCTGCTTCTAGACATCCCTAAATACCACCCCATGTCGAACAGTCTCAGGGAGCTCCACTGGCTCCCGGTCCAGAAACGCATTGAATTCAAAGCGCTTTGCTTTGTGCATAATGGTACAAAAGGGGGTGGTGATGGACGGAGCATCTGAACCAATCAAACACTCACACCGAGTCAACAGATCTGGGTTTAATCCATCACCGTTCTTTAGCACACTCTGCCACCCCAGTTCAGACATGGCCATATGCAAATCAGTCTGACCCTGTGCCTCATGGGAACAGTCCAGCCCGAACTGCCAAGCCATGTCTTCCCTAGACCGGAAATAAGCATTCTGGGACCGGTTTCTGGCATTCCAGCCGTCATCAGCCAGGCGTGCTTGAATCCAGTGGCAAAGTGAACAAGGGACTCACGTCTGAGCATACCCTGCCAACTTATGGCGAACAAAGTGGTACAAAAGGGGGTGGTGAAGGACGGAGCATCTGAACCAATCAAACTCTCACACCCAGTCAACTGATCTGGGTTTAATCCATCACCATTCTTTAGCTCACCCTGCCACCCCAGTTCAGACATGGCCATATGCAAATCAGTCTGACCCTGTGCCTCATGGGAACAGTCCAGCCCGAACTGCCAAGCTATGTCTTCCCTGGACCGCAAACAAGCTTCCGAGGACCGGTTTCTGGCATTCCAGCCGTCATCAGCCCGGCTTGCTTGAATCCAGTGGCAAAGTGAGCAAGGGACTCACGTCTGAGCATACCCTGCCAACTGAACGGTGATGGATTAAACGCAGATCTGTTGACTGGGTGTGAGTGTTTGATTGGTTCTGATGCTCCTTCCATCACCACCCCCTTTTGTACCGCTTTGCTTTGTGCATAAGGCACTGTATGCAGGAGGGTCTCTGGACTTTCAGCAACTATTTTGCTGGCATGTCCCAGGTTGTGAACCCAGGTCGGCCAATACAGGACTAGTTCAGGTCCAAAAAATCAATAAAGCCGGATGGAGGGGTGGAACCCTCTCCTAAGGGGCAGCCAAACTTTGGAACACAATGCCAATTTCATTCAGGCTACAACCTAACAGAGTTCTGTTTAGAAGAATGATCAAAATCTGGCTGTTTTCAACTATTTCATCCTAATCCTGCCCATAACATAGCAATTACCACTGTCATTACAGTTCAGCGCCAAGATGCCTCGGCAATAGTTGCGCTTTATAAATGTATTAATTCATTGAAATGTATTCATTCATAGAGGAGTGCTTTATATGTACCCTGACCACCCAAAAAGTTCATGTAATAAATAACACATATTATTGCTTTTCTTTTGTAGGAAAAGGATGTCGAGGAAAAATTTAAACAGTTCTTGATTGATATCAACATGATAGAAGAGAAGGCTGTGGAATCCCAAGACATTGGTGACCGGATGAAAAAGCTACAACAGCAACTCATGGCCCAGTTCTTTGTGAAGAAGGAGATACCCATCTGGTGTCTTAGAGGGTTGGAGAATACCTTTGATTATGAGAATATTTCACTCACCGAACAGATGAGCCTACTTAAGGCAACTGCCCAGGTAACACTGAAAGAGGCTGAGATGAAGCAATACAAAGATAAGATAGATGATATATCCAACTTCCGTATTCGTATCATGGATGTACTGTACAACACAAACAAGACCTTAGCTGGGAAACTATCGAGAGCTGTCTTTTCTGAGCTTTCCAGCACCAGCCAAGACTTCCTTGGGCACATATTATTCAGTGGAATGTGGACACCCATGGAGGCAGTTCAATTCACTCTAAAAGTGCAGGAGATTAGGGTTCCTCAAGAGAAGGTGGAGGCCATCCTTCAACGCGTCCAGACATACCAGATCGATGTAAACACGGCTACTGCATCTTTGAAGGAGCAGGATCCGATGCTTCCTCTACAGCAACATGTAAAGAATGAGCAAGACAAGGACCTAAAAACCATACTAGCGGAAATGAGAAGAAACAATTATCCAGAAAAGGTTGTTACTATCCTGGACAAAGTCCTCAGCGAAGTTGGAGCTCGGCTTCCAGCCTATCAAACCCTAGACCTGGATGAAGCGATGAAGAAAGAAGGTATAGCCATGACCAGATCAATTAACTTAGAGAATCCTGATATTGAGAAATTGGTGAACATTTTTATTGGCTTATGTGTAGCTGTGCAGGATACAACGACTATTGTGAAGCAGTCAGGAGAGAAGATAGAGGGATATTTTCCACGCATGACTCAGCTCGCATCTGTATTGACTCTGCTCATTTCTAATGCCCCTGGATGCAATGGTTGCCTTATGGAAATCTTTACTGGAGAGGGTAAATCTTCCATCGTGGCCATGCTCGCCCTTATTCATGCCATCCGTGGGAAGAAGGTTGATGTTATCACAAGTTCACCAGTACTTGCCCGTCGTGACCAAGAAGAATGGAGTCAACTGTACAAGATGTTTGATGTGTCTTGCAGTGTTGTGCCACCTCCAGGGTTAGATGAATGTACTGATTCAAGAGAAAGCGACAAGGCAATCCAACAGGCTTATGCAGCTGATATCGTGTATGGTACTATCGGGAACTTTGCTGCTGATGTTCTACGACAAGATTTTGAAAAATGCAAAACCAGAGGAAATCGGACTTTTGACTTAGCCATTGTGGATGAGGTGGACTATATGACCCTTGATAGTGGTGTCCAAGTCACTTTCCTTTCACATGCGGCAACAGGAATGCGGCACTTAGAACAACTGCTGGCAGCCATCTGGGCAAAGGTATGCACTTGTCAACGGATCCAAGAGTCAAAAACTGGTGAGATACTATGGGCAACAGGAACACAATACTTTCACAAAGTTGCTGCAACAGCTGTGATGGGACCGAAGACATCAGAGCATTTTTCCCCCCTTGAAATTCTGATGCCGGGACTGCAGCTGGGGTTCTTCAGTGAAGCGGATGTGAAGCAGATTGAACTGCTGGTAGATAAAACTGAGGAGACTGTAACAGAAACACCAGAAGGCTCTGCAATCAAGGACATCATGGATAAACTTGGACCAGATGAGCAGAGAGATCTTTTGTCCATCTTTCAAAAAATTCTAGAAGATGCTGTTGTTTTTGACTGTTATGAGTTGAAGGATGGGAAAGCATCTCCCTTTGAGGACAATTCCACCTCAGACAATTCCACATCAGACTCTAACTCTGGATCCATCAACAGCTCTACATCAGAGACTAGTTGTACAGCTGATAAGAACCCCACATCAAACAACTCTACACCAGACAATAAAACCACAGCTGAAAACAAGCCCACTTCTGAGCATGACAAGATTTGCATCCTTCTTCAGGAACATGGACGTGCCTGTGAGTTGATGAGCAACAAGGATCTAGTGGAAGGGGCAGTCAGGGACCTGGAATCAAGAATCAGGTACTCAGATACCTATCAACCACCAGATAAACAACAAAGTAATGATGAGAATGTTATCCTCCTGCCAGGGTACCTGAAGGCATATACCCAGAACAGGCTAGCAGTCTTTGTGGAGAATGCATTGAAGGCCCTCACAATGGTGAAGGATCGAGAGTACATGATAGAATCAACCACTGACACAGGACGAGTGAATGTCAACGCGCCCATCCATGAATACCACTCCATCATCCCAGTGGACTTCAAAGCCACCGGTGTGCTTGAGAAGAACAAGCGATGGGGTGATGGCTTACAGCAGTTTCTGGAGCTGAAGCACCAGTTGGCAATCTCACCACTGTCCGACGTCACCAATTTCATGTCAAATTTCCATTTCCTTCAACGATACACTAAAGGCACAGGCATGTTCGGGGTCTCGGGAACCCTTGGTGATGAGGCAGAGGTTGAATTCCTTAAAAAACACTACAAGGTGTCTAGTTATATCATGCCTACTCATCGCTACACCAAGAAGACTGAGCTACCCATACTCCAGGTGGAAGGTGGGCACGACGCATGGATCAAAAGTATTTGTGGCAGTGTGAAGGAGCGCACCAGTGCAAACCAGTGGGGCAAAGGTCAAGCAGCTTTAGTTGTGTGCGAAGATGTGAAAACGGCTGAAAAGCTACAAAATGAATTAATAGAACTAAAGGTTGTTTCTGATTCAGGTAAGATAGCTCTGTACACCAGAAGTGATAAGCACAATATTGAAAAGAGAATATTTGGTCCAGGAGATGTTATCATTGCCACAAACCTCGGTGGAAGAGGCACAGATGTTAAAATCACTAAAGATGTCAATGAAAGTGGAGGGCTGTTTGTTATTCTCACCCATTTTCCTGCAAACATGAGAGTTGAAAAGCAAATCTTTGGTCGGACCTCTCGTAAAGGAAACCCAGGGATGGTCCAGATGATTTTAAACTATGAAAGCTTGTTGCCATCATATCAGGGGCAACCCATAGAAGTCATGAGACAGCTCAGAGCAGACTACGAGAAGAAGCGTATGACAGACATGGAAGGCGATGAGCTTCTGGAGATACAGATCCGGGAGGAATTATTTGTGACCTTTTGTGAACATTTAAATGTTTTTCAACAGAATTACAATAAGGAGGAAAAACAAGACATTTACACTACTTCTGATTCAGCGAAGGGTGAGTACATCTTTGATCCCTCAAAGAAAAAGCTTGACTACCGCCCAGCTCTGAATGCGTTGAAGGAGAGCTGGGCCCTTTGGCTCACACTACATGAAAAAGACATAGATAAACATAAAGACATCAAAGAGCTAAAGAAAGACCTTGACCAAGTGATCCAGAGGAGGGCAGACAGCCTCCTGCGAGGAGAATCAGATAACTTCTACGACTTCATCAAACAAGCTATGGATCGCATGTACCTCCACACTCAGAACAAAGCATCGGATTTTGGGGCGCTATCATTCTGGCAGAAAGCAGAGAAGACCGATCGGGTGTACCGGGCTGTCTCACTCTACAATCAGGCCTACATTACAATCAATCTAGGACAGGAAGGCTACATGCAGAAGGCAATAGACCTTTTAAAAGAATCTAAGCAGATGATCGATGTCTACGTATCTGAGGTGTCAAACACTATAGTTGCCTGCCAGATGTCCTGTTTGGCCAAGTTTGAACCTCACAACAAAGACAATCCCAACTTCACAAAACAAATGCAGACCCGCAAGAGCCTGTTCAAGTCTTGGATCGACTACATTGACAATTCTGTAGCAAAGCTAACTGAGCTTCAAAAGAAGAAGAATAATGCTATCACCAAGGACCAAGCTGTCTTCACCTTGTCAGCTGATCATAACCCTATAACCTCCGACGAGCTTATTGTGCTGTATGACTATGGCCTGTCCTTTGTGTTTGAAGTTGAGAAGAAGCCAGAATTCTGCATTAATGCTCTGATTTGCTTTATTCTTGGAGCTTTGCAGGTCCTTGCTGGGATTCTTGTGTGTGTTTTCACCTGTGGCACAGCTAGTCAGATCGGAATGGGTCTGATTTCCGAGGGTGTGTCTGACATGATATCAGGGATCGAAGGAATGGTAAAGGGCACATTCGATTGGGCGGAATGGGCAATTTCCAAAGCCATTAGTATTGGGCTATCACTCATAACTGCAGGATTTAGCCTCATTAAAAAGGCAGCAATGGCCATTTTCAAAGTGACAAAAAGTCTACTAAATGGAAGCAAAACATTTGCTTCTCTTGCTGATGACATAATTCGTACTGGAAAAGCTGTTGCTTCTTCAATTCGTACGTCTGCAAAATCAACTGTGTCTGCCGTGTCTAAAAAGGCCTTGTCCGGCTCCCTCAAGACCCTCGCCTCAAGTTCTGCCATAAAGAAAAACCTTGGGCAGGTGATAAAGTATACTGGACAAGAGATTGCCAAACAAGGAACCCTGAAAGCTATAGAGTATGTCATGGATGAAGCCCTACAAGCTGTGTTCAAGAAAATATTTGAAGATGCCTTCAAAGACTTGATAGCAAAATCAATAAAAGGAGACAAAACTTTGAACCAATCAATTATAAAGTTTATAATTATCAATGGGGTACCAGAGACTGCCCTAAAGATAGAAAACCAATCAACTTTTCAGATCCGAGACGCACAAAAACAGATCATGAACAAAATATTGGAAGATGTTTGCAAGTCTGCTGTAGCTAATGTCTCTGAAGACTACAGCACCTTAAATAAGTTCTTCACTCACCTCAACACAATCAAAAATGGCATCCTGCAAATCCTGGAGAAGGCCAAAGTGAGTGGAGCTATCCAAAAAGGGTTCAAGCTCAGTGTTGCTGTTGCGAAAAGTGTGTCTGAGTTTGTGCAAATGCTAAATTCTTGCCCAACACAAGATATGATTGAAAAAAAAGTAATTCCGTTCATGGTTAAGGAATTTGATGGACTCCCATCAGCCGCTGACTATAAGGAAGATGGACGCCGCAATTTTCCAGATGTAGAGGCAGTGAAAGTCAAATTGTTGGATGTGGTATCCCAAAAACTGAGTGATAACTTTACTGAATTGCTTTCAAGCAACCTAACAAGTTTGATAAATAAGCCCATTCGTGAAGAAATGAATAAGCATGTAGGGAAGACCGTCGACAATATTCTTGGAAGAAACAAGACTGAGCGCTTCTTCATAGAACAAAAGCACCAAAGAAAGATGAAGAAGACTCCAGTTGAAGGAGAAAAAATTAAATTAACAGAGGCTGAGCAGAAGGAGGTCAATGACTATGTGAAGAAAATGGAGGACACAAGCTGCCCGGCCACAGAGCTGGATCTGAACATCCTCACCAAGAGTGACCTTCTGGAAGGGAAAGGCATCAAGGTCATTGTGGTGGACGAGAATCAGAAGAACATCTCCACAGAGATCTACCCGGGCAAAGACTCCACCACTGGTGTCATCACCCTCCAGCTGCAGAAAGTAAAGGAGAGGAGTGAAGGGTAAGAAACCAGATCATAATAATGAATGTGTCTGCTCATTTAGAGTTAAGTATGCATCTGGCCCCCATCTTGTCTGTACTGTAAGTCTCTGTAAATGAAGGTTCTAGGACCAGTGGTAGATGATTATTACATTTCAGACAGTAAGAAATTGGGAATGGGTGACAGCCTGTGTTCTGCAGCCTCCCATTGGTTCCCTTGAACCATGCACTTTATTTCTACTTAAGATCTCTACATTGACCATGTTATCCTTAAGAATGTATGTGTTTGTCTGTGAACTTTTCACAAATATGTCTCAATACCAGGATTTGGGGAATCTGGAATATGTTGTGATTAAAAATGAATATTAGGAATGTAATATAGCTGTTTTCTGAAATGTAGGGCATTGTTAATGGTGATGATGTTTGAAACTGTCTGCAAACAGTGCCTTCTACTGCTGGAGCTTCACCTGCCTTGCAGAATTTTTAACAGTGACATTCAGGGTACATTCAACCCCTTGTGTGCTCGTGACGGAACCACTCCGTCATGAGCCACAGACACGCTGTGCTGGTGACGGAGTGGTTCCGTCGCAGCACGGTCGCCCCACCCATGCTGATAGAATTCCGCGCCTGCACGGCGCATTCTATTGAGCGGGCGGGCCGTGCCGGAACCACTCTGTCACAAGCACAGCACGCCCGTGGCTCATGATGGAGTGGTTCCGTCACGAGTATGGCGGCGCCGCGCGGCCTCCCCTCACCCCTAGCGCCGCAGCAGAATTACCGCCGCGGCCAAGGGGTTAACAGAGCTGAATTTAAGTCACTTAATACTATTTTACCATTAAAAGGTGTTAAGATAACTGGTTTCTCTGGTGTGTTCTCTATACACCTAGATCTTTTGAGAGTCTCTGCTCTCTACATTTGGGAAAAGGGCATGTGTTTATCTACAAGAGGACAGGCTCTGGTCATAGAAAAATTGATGTGTCTCTGGTGAGACCCAGTGTGGAATCTCTCCTTATCACTTCAGCCCCACTAGGAACACTAACCTCCCTCTCTGAGATACCTGCAGGTATGTTTGTATTTGCTCCCAGCATTTATGGATTAGCACTTTCATTTCTCTCTACCTTGGTAGAGCCACAGCCATTCTCCCTAGCGAAACACAGCCAGTAAGTGTGATCATTCTGAAAGAGGGGCCATGATACATCATGTTTTCAATGTTTTTAATTAAGGTCCCTTTGTTTTTGATGTCCTATCTATCTATCTATCTATCTATCTATCTATCTATCTATCTATCTATCTATCTATCTATCTATCTATCTATCTATCTATCTATCTATCTATCTATCTATCTATCTATCTATCTATCTATCTATCTATCTATCTATCTATCTATCTATCTATCTATCTATCTAACTATCTATTTATCTATAGAGATAGATAAATAGATAGTTCCATTTTTAATTTTCTGATCTTAATTTTTAACCAAACATAAGATCCAAATATCTGGGATCAAGGGGGCTTGAGGAATCATGGGCATTCCTTGTCTGCGCCCTCCCAAAATACTTTGCAAGTTGAGCAAGTCGTGGGAGCACAGGCGGACAACTAGAGCCAAGTTTCGGGGGTGGGAGGTTCAAAAATATTTTGGGGGGTTAATTCTTCCAGCCATCAATCAATCAATCAGGGGCTTGTTAAAGCGCGACTACTCACCCTTAAGGGTCTCAAGGCGCTAGGGGTGGTGGGGGGTGGGGGGGTGGGGGGTGCAGGTTCCATTCCATCAAGGAGGGGGTCTGTCGAAGAGCCAGGTTTTGAGGTTTCTTGCGAAGATGGGGAGCGATGTTGTCTGTCTGAGGTGGAGCGGAAGGGCGTTCCATGCTTTGGCAGCGAGAAGGAGCGGCCTCCCGATCTGGTCTTTCCGGTGCGGGGGACCACGGTGTAGGAGAGCTGGGCTGATCGTAGGGTCCTTTGGGGTGCGTGGAATTTGAGTCGGCTGTTCAGGTAAGCTGGTACGGTGCCGTGGAGGGCCTTTTGTGCGTGGGTGAGCATCTTAAAGGTGATTCTCGCCTCGACGGGGAGCCAGTGGAGTGTGCGCAGGTGCTGGGAGATGTGGCAGCGTTTTGGCAGGTTGAGGACCAGTCTTGCAGCGCCGTTCTGGATGTTCTGTAGCTTGCGGATGAGGTTTTTGTTTATTCCGGCGTAGAGTGCGTTGCCGTAGTCGAGTCTGCTGGTGACCGTAGGCATAGTGGCGCTAAGAAGGGGTGAAAACACAACAAAAGCCTCATTAACAAAGACCTGTGAAGTACTCAGGTGTGGCTACAATTAGACGGCCGACAGCCCGGGAAGATGTCTCAGCCCGAGCTGACACACGACGGGGGGAGGGGCTGACGCCCGGTGAGCCCAATGGGTGTTGCGCGCCTGTGTGAACCTTACAGTAAAGTATTTACAGAAGAAGTTAGGAGCGAACGCTCTGTAGGCATATTGAACTTATAATTATAGAGCTGGGATTTAAAGAGCCGAGGCATTATCAATGGCTAGCGTGTGACATAAATTCAGACTGTGTATTGTATTTAGTTATTGCATTTTTGTATATCGCAGACTTTACCCGAAGGTGGCAGAGCGCTGTACAATAAAACCAGTTATGTTACATGAGAGAAATGTTACAAAATAGAACGTTAAGCAGGAGACTAGAAGAGATAGGATAAAACCATAGAAGGCAAGAACCCAATATCAAACACTTCAAGCAAGGGTGGGGAATGTACAAGAAAATATTACAAATTTACAATGATGAACGAACTTCCTAGAGGGGTCTGAGAATGAAGGTATTAATACTGCAAATGTCTTTGGAAGAGAAGAGATTTGAGGTCAGCTTTGAAGATCCGGATAGAGGTGGTGGCAGAGAGCAATGGAGGAAGCGAGTTCCAGATTCTCACTGCATTACCTGAGAATGATTGAGCCATCGATCTTTCCCTTTTGAAGGAGGGAGGCTCTAGCAGAAACTTTTCTGCATTCCAAGATGGTCTCGAGCCTCCAGACATTTTCAGTTTATTCGCCAGGTAATGAGGGGAGGAAGTGTGCAAGGTTTTGTGGGTGAGGCAAGCAGTTTTATAAATAGACTTTGCCTCGATGGGAAGCCATCGAAGAGAAGACAGGATAGGAGTGATGTGGTCACTTCGTTTGGACCCTGAAATAAAGCAAGCTGCTGAATGAAGGACGGATTTGAGGGGGGAGAGGTGAGATTTGGGTAGGCCAGTCAGAAGAGAATTGCAGTAATCCAGTCTAGATAGAATTAGCGATTGGACCAAGGTTTTTAGATCTTTCTCCGGGAGGAACCGACGAATCCCACACAGAAGGTGCAGCTGGTAACGTGCGTTCTTAGCAATGAGGTTGATGTGGGAGATTAGGTTGAGTCTTTTGTCAAGTATGACACCTAGGGATTTAGCGCTCTAGAGAATGATGGGATTATTGTTGAATACATTTAACTGGTCCATCCAGGATTGAACAGGAGGAGGGGAGAGAGAGGTAGATAGGAGGAGGAATTCCATTTTGGAGGGATTGAGAATGAGTTGGTGAATTAACATTCAGTTGTGAATAGAGTTGAGATTAGAGTTGAGTAGTGAGAGATCGTAAGGTAGATTTGAGTGTCATCCGCATAAAGATGGTAGTGGATTCCAGCTTTACTTAGGAGGTTCCCTAATGGTTCCACATAGACATTAAACAAACTGAGTGCAAGGATAGAACCTTGGGGGGGCGCCTTGGCCTGCCGCCAATGGAGACTTTAAGCACTGTGCCTTCCACGCCCATTCTCTGTTGAAGAGTGTTAAGTAGGGTGTTGTGATTAACAGTGTCAAGGGCTGCAGAAAGGTCAAGAAGAATCAGAAGGCACGATTCCCCAGAATAAAGTATGTGCAGCGCATCATCAATCACTTGTAGCAGATAACAGATAGTACCACCAGAACAGGGGGGTTTCAAAGAAGGCCACTCAACGGTGGACCACTGCTTTGCTCTTTGGTCCATTACACGGAAGTCGATCGATCAGGGGGGTAAATTATTCTGCTGTTTCGTGGACTTCCGTGCAGCTTTCGATCTGGTGGACAGGGAGCAACTGTGGTCAACATTGGTAGGGTATGAAATACAGGGTGACCTGCTAGCCCTAATCCAAGCACTGCATACAGAAAATTGGGCACAGATAATTCTGGATAAGGAGGGAGGATTGACGAAGAGAATCCCAATCGGGAACGGTTTAAGGCAGGGGTGTGTACTCGCCCCCCTACTATTCTCTCTGTTCTTAGCAGACCTACCCCAAAAATTAAGAGAGGTCAGAGGGGCAAACCCAAAACTGGGAGGAAACCCGATTTCGTGCCTCCTCTATGCTGATGATCTGGTAATCATGGATCAGACGGAGATAGGCCTCCAAAGAAAATTAAATTGATTCAAAGAATACTGTACAAGCAAAAAAACTAGTAGTAAACATGGAGAAAACAAAAATTGTTTGCTTCGGTAGGAGGAAACCAAAGTTTTCTTGGTACCTGGGCACTGTATTGCTTGAGAGGGTAGCTTATTATAGATATTTGGGAATGTGGTCTTCTGGTACCCTAAAATGGTATACTCATTTACAAGAATTAAAAATGAGGGCATTGGCATCTGTGAAAGGCTTAAAAAGATTCAATAATACCTATGGAGAAATGTCGGATAGACCGGTCCTAAAAGCCTACCAAGCAATGGTGCCCCTCAATTCTTGTATGGAGCCGAAGTCATTTACTTAAGTGGTAAGACCTCCTGGGAAAGAGAGGAGGGAAATATACTAAAAAGCTTATTCACGCTGCCTAAATCATCTATGGTACAGGCGGCAAGACTAGAGCTGGGAATTACCTCGTGGGCGATAACTGCCTGTATGGCCCTTGTACGATTCTGGTAGCGATTGGGAGCAGAGGAGCTTTTCAAAATCTGCCAGTGGGCCAAAGAGGAAATTGCCACGAGCGAGCAACCCTGGGCAAAAGAGACCAGAGCATCAATAAGTAATGCATATAGGGTGCTCGAACTGAAGTTTTGCCCGCTGCTAGACCACATAATAGGTAAGAAAGAACTAAGGCTCCAAGGGACTGATATGTCCCGTACTTATGATCAGGAGTACCTATTACAAAAAAGCTCGGTAGCCCACATTACATCGGCCTGGGAGCTTGACCAACATTTTCCCTATGTGGACCGGCTTCCAAGTCATAGCTTAAGGAGGGAAGTCCTAAAAATGAGAATTGGAATAAACCCATGTTACGCCAATAATGGAGCTCGAAATCAAATGATAGGATGTAATGGTGATTGCACTTGCACTTTAGGTACAACTTGCAATATTATACATATTCTACTAGATTGTATGTTGTTTTTAGATATACAAAAGGAGTTTTTATGTTCGATTTTTAAAATGTATAATATTACGAACAGGATGCAAGCCGCTAATCTGTTGGTGGAAATGGGGAATTTAGATATAGCCTGTGCCCTGGGGAAATATATGAATAAAGTTAAGGTGTTCCTCAAATGCACAGAGTAAGAATTAATAATGCAAGTCCTCGACATTAAATAAGGGTGAAACAATTAGTGTTTACAGTAGTAAGTGCTGCATGATTAAGGAGGTGTTGTATAGGCATCAATTAAGCGATTTCATTAATTTAACTGTTATAATACTCCGATTTTAAAAATGAAAGTCAATTATATGTATATCGAGAAGTAGTATATTTTTTGATACCGCCGTGTTATGTATTTGTTGTTGTTTTTAATTTTTCTCTTTTTAGTAGGATAAGAGGTAAACTGTACTTTTATGGTCGTAACAAACCAAATAAAGTTTGTTTTGACTGACTGACTGACACTTGTCGCAGGACTGTTTCAGTGCTGCAATTTTGAATGAAGCCAGACTGGAACACATCAAGGAGAGTATTGTCCATAATATGTAGGGAAAGTGGTTTTGCCATACATTTTTCTGTGATTTTTGAAAGAAAAGGGAGGTTGGTGATGGGGTGGAAGTTGTTGAGGTCGTTCACATCTGTGGAGTTTTTTATTAGAAGAGGGGTAACCTGTCCTGTTTTGCGGCAGCAGGGAGGGAGCCTTGGCTGAGGAAGAGATTGACTAGCCTGGTCCAGTAAGAGAGAGTATTGGTGTAGAAATCAATAACGATGACACTGGGGATGGAGTCATAACAATGGTTGGAGGGTTTGGTTTCGAGGATGCATTTGATGAGGTGATCTTCCGAGATGTCGGCAAAGTTCTGCCAAGTGATTACGGATTTTTGCTCCTCAATGGGGGTGGGGTAGGATACCTAATCCACCAGTGAATTGACCTTTTTTGTCAAAAAATCTAGCAAATGATGCTGCTTTCTTTAAAGATTCCTCAGGCTTGATGGTTTGGGGAGAGCAGTTTGGGTTTTTGATGAGGTCAAACAGTTTTTGGGGTCTGTTTTTGGCTGAGTCGAGGAGGGATCTGAAATGTGATGCTTTTTCGTGGAAGATGTGCGTGTTGTATTTGGATCTTGCTGAAGCGTAAATGAGCAAGATTAGAGGTAGAGGGAGGTTGTCTCCAGTGTTTCTCCAAAATTCTAAGGTTCTTCCTTTCATCATAGAGAGCCTTATTGAACCATGATGCTAAGGGGATGGGTCTTTTCCTTTTGCTTTGGAGCGGAGTGACATTACCGATTTTGACTGCTAGCGGCAATGGGAGGTGAGATCGTTGACATCCACGTTAGGGGCTAGTTTTGGAAGTGAACCCATAGCAGAATCACATAGAGTGTCAAGATCAATGTTTTCAGTGTTGCAGAACCAGGTAGTAGTCCTTTTAGGTTGGCCGAGAGTTATAACGTGCGATAGGTGAAAACGGAAGGGAATGAGGAAATGCTCTGACCAGTCTATATGGATAGGGGGAGCAACAGTAAGCAGGTCTGCTTTAGATATAACAAGGTCCAGGATTGAGCCCTGAGTGTGTAATTTCCGAGCAGCGTTGGAAAAGATCATTGGCTGAGAGAAAGGTGGCCAGCTTGAGTTTAATTTGAAGGGAGTTTCTGAAGATGATAGCGACACCTCCCCCAGTTTTGTCTGTTCTGTCGTTTCTGAGGATAGAGTAGTCAGTAGGTATCAGAAGATCAAACAAAGTAAGAGAGGATCATTAAACCAGGTCTCAGTGAGGAAGAGCATGTCAAGATTGTAGTGGATGATAGTGTTAGAAATTTCCAGTTTGTGTTTGATTGCAGATCTGCAGTTGTGGAGAAAACAATGCAGCTCTGACACAACTGTTTTGGTGATGGGGGTGTTTGGGCTGTTAAGGGAAGTAGGGATAATATTCTTGTATGAGGGTGCCAGTGAAGAAGAAGACACTGTCCACGTGAGGGACATCCATTAGGTAGGTGGTGTGCCAGCATTGACAAACTCTAAACAAGTTATTTACAACAGGCAACATTGAGTTTGTTACCTTTGAAGGTGGCTGTGTCTGCACGAGAAGGGCCAGCAGTACATACTCCTGTGCTCGTGGGCTGGCACGCCCACTACTTTCAGAACTGGCTAATCGCTCCAGAAAGAAAGACATAACATCATGCAGTGGGGCATTGAGCGCAAGCCCTAATCCCTTTGGAAAGCACATTAAACGGCGCAAGAGTGGCCATTTTGGATCATTGGGAAGATCCCTAAGATGTAAATAGACTGTGTGCATTTCACAGCTTTGGTGATGCGCACACCAGCATTATTTGGTGATTTTCATTGTCTACCTTTTCAATGCAAGTAGGTCTTTTGCAGTGACACACACACACACACACACACACACACACACTAGGTCATGTCTAGCATGTTACAGTTGCATGGAAGGCAGTGACACACATACTACCACTGCGTCAGCGTGTTTTGCATATTAGTAGTCAACAGTGGAACATACAATAACATGAGGTCAGAGTTTGGACAGTGACGCACACTTTCTCAAGAACTGTGTGTTACTCCAAATTTTAATATCAACAGTGACAAGCACACTCAACCCATTAGGTGGTAATAACAGAGATTTTCAGCTACTTTATTTATACAGAGCATAGGACAGTGATATTCTAAATTACAAGAAAACAAAAGTGTGTATTCTATCTGTAACCAGCGGTTAGCGTTTTTATGTTGGGCAATTATTTGATTTTAGGCACATCCTTCATTTTTTTATCTTGTGTGGTTATTTCAATTTTAGTCCAAATGCAGTCAGTAAATGCGCCACCTCCCTTTTTGCTGTCTCCTGGTGAGCCACCTATTAAATGGAAGACTTGGTTTCATGTTTTTACTAGATATTTGGGGGCTATAGATGGAAATAGGTATTGTACAGAAAGGAATACGTTTCTTTTGGAACATAATCTGGGTTTCGAAAGGCAAGCTCTTTATGAACATTTACCACTAGTGCATAAAGGATGGGATGAAGAGGAGGAACTAAATCAGTATCAAGTTGAATTAAAAAAAGTCGGGAAACAGTTTGATGTCCAACCAAGTTTAATTGTCGACTGGCTTAAGTTCTTTACCAGAGTGCAGCACCAGCAGGAGTCGATAGATTCATTTAGGGCAGCATTACGCATACTTGAGGTGGATAGTTAATTTGAAGATTTCACCATTCAACTCATATGGGACAAGAGAGTCTAGGAAAAATTACTAACCTATAAGAACCCTTCATTGGCATATATAATAGACATTATCAAGAGCATTTCAATTTTCCTCAAGGCGTCAAGGGAATTGGTGAACAAAGAAGGGTCTGGTGTGCATGTAGTGGCTGATGGTAGTGTGAAGGGTCAGCATTACACTAAAAGTGTTTTTCAAAGGAAAAACTATGAATCTCCAAAGAATGAATCCTCAAAGGGGGACCAGAATCAGGTTTTAAACAAAATAACATATGTGTTAAGTGCGGGTACCCTCAACAAGCACCCATGGGTCGCCCTGCTCCTCAAAGAATGTTGGAAAAGTTGGCCACGTTGCTGAAGCTTGACAGTCTAAGAAGAACAGACTAAATGTGGTGGTTGAGAATGATGAAGAAACATTTGAACTGATGGAGAAAACTAAAGAATTAGAGATAGTGGTCACAGATCAAGAGGAATCTGAATGTAGGGATCCTTATACTGCTATCAGGGCTGAAGGGAAAGTGCTAAAGTTATTAGTCGATTCAGGTGCAAAGATGACTATCTTCACTAAAGTGTTGTTTAAAGATACTTGGACCGACAAAGTGTTAATAGCACCAGATAGATGTCCAGTTTTGTACAATGGCAAGAGGATTGGGTTTTTGGAGTATTTTGAGATCATGCTATAGTTAAAAAAGAAAGTAATTAAAGGGAAGGTTTATGTTGCTAAGAAAGGGATAAACATTTTGGGTTAGTACCTTCAACGTTTATTAGGCATGACTTTGAGGCCAGGCAAGGAAGTTCAAATTGTGTTAATAAGATAGACATAGAAACTGATGTGTAAACAAACCTTGGATCAAGACAGTTCCCAAAGTTTTTAAAGGAAATCTAGGAAGAATTAAGGGATGCCAGCATAGAATTAAGGTTCAGAAAAGTGAGCTGCCTGTCAAGCATAAGTTGAAGAAGGTGCAAAAGAACAATTGATGGACAGAACGCTGAACAAGGTCAAACATTCAACCCTGTACAGAGATCTCAGCCTAAATCCATTGTTTACTTGCTCCCATGCCATTCCAGTTTGAAACCAGCCATATGCAAATCAGTCTTGACCCTGCTCCCTATGGGAAGAATACAGCCCGAACTACCAGGCCAGGTTCTCCCTGGACCAGAAACAAGCATCCTAGGAGCAGTTTCACCCCTCATCAGCCAGGATAGCTTGACTCCAGTGGCATGGAGAACGTGAGGTTGGTGGCAGCATCTCAGCTCTCTGGGAACCTTTAGCCTTGCTAGTAGCGCGCAGTCAATGCTTGGTGAATGCTGCAGTACTGGCACGATTTAGGTGTCAGCGCTGCATAATATTTTATGCCTGTGATTTTAAAAGTAAAATTGATTGCACTCACTGCCATTTACCGACTGTGCTGAATTTTCACCTGTACCCCGCCCCGTTCCACCGCGGCTGGTGCCGTTTGTGTGGAGGGCGAGGCGAGGCGCCATCTTGGGTGGGGCTAGACCAGAGCTAGCGGTCTAGTCATTCCGGGAGGCAGGGCATAAAACGATCAGAAGCCCAGGGCTCCTCGAGAACGTGAGGTTGGTGGCAGCATCTCAGCTCTCTGGGAACCTTTAGCCTTGCTAGTAGCGCGCAGTCAATGCTTGGTGAATGCTGCAGTACTGGCACGATTTAGGTGTCAGCGCTGCATAATATTTTATGCCTGTGATTTTAAAAGTAAAATTGATTGCACTCACTGCCATTTACCGACTGTGCTGAATTTTCACCTGTACCCCGCCCCGTTCCACCGCGGCTGGTGCCGTTTGTGTGGAGGGCGAGGCGAGGCGCCATCTTGGGTGGGGCTAGACCGGAGCTAGCGGTCTAGTCATTCCGGGAGGCAGGGCATAAAACTTAATGTGTTTCCGGGCACGCAGCGGACGAGCGCAGCGGGCGCGACGAATGCTCGCCGAAGTCGCGCTTAAGTCAAGCCCGTCTGCGCCCGTCCGCGGCCGACTGGGGCCTGGGGCTAGTTCCCCTGGTCGTTTATATACCTATTCTTCTCAGGACCTGCTGCTGTTAAAACCGTCAGATAGTTTATGCCCTCCACTACCACCGCACATACTCAATCGTGCTGCCATCCATGGTATTTTGAAACCTAAGTACATTGCTGGTAACGATTTGCATTTTAAACCCTGTCGTCCCCCTCAGTTGTCATCGAAACCTGATACGATGCTTAAATGTTACTATTTGAACACCAGGTCAATGGCCAAGCATCACATGGACTTATTCTTCATGTTAAAAACGGAGCAACCTGATATTTTGCTCCTCACGGAGACCTGGCTTAATGCTGATTCATTACCACATATCCTGGCTGCCGTCCCTTCTGATTATTACATCTTAAATGTCAACAGACCTGCTGACAAAAGGGGTGGAGGAGTAGCAGCCATTATTCGTAATAGCTATAAGTTCTCGCTATTACCTTCTCTTGACCTTGTTGGGTCAGAAAATATTGTTTTTAAAATGGATACTGATAGTGGGGCATTACTTATGATTCTCATTTATCGCCCTCCTCAAAAAATGCCCGCATTTACTGTTTCATTAGCAGAACATCTTGCGCCTCTTATTATTAATTATAAAAATATTGTGCTGCTGGGCGATTTTAATCTCTGGCTTGATGCCACTGATTTGGACACCCAGGCAGCCGCACTGAAAGAGGTTTTACTAGATCTAAATTTAACTCAACAGATTCTTCTGCCAACCCATGATAAAGGCCACCATCTGGACCAGATATGTTCTATTACCCCCTGTATTTGGTCGGACCATTTTTTGATACATTTCACTCTCGCCATTGCGAGGAGCAAAAAGCAGCCATTTCTTACAGGTGGGAAAGTCAGACTGTGGAAGAACGTTGACACTTCAGCTTTTTTAGACTTTTCTGAAGTTGTCTCTCCCCCTTATGCCTCTGGACATCGATGGCATTGAAGAAGCCTATTCCAACTGGCTACATCAGGCAGCAGACACCCATGCCCCCTGCTCTATCTTTCCCCGCTCCCGCCTCAATGACGCACATAAGTGGTATACAGCACACTTGAAATCCCAAAAACTAGAAGTTCGTCAAATGGAACGGAAATGGCGAGCTGGCTACTTGGCACAAGATAAAGCCAATTACTGCAAGGCTCGGAAAGAGTATCAGAAACTTGTCCTGAAACATAAATCTGACTACTTCTCAGAGAAAATAATGAACTCTCAGAATAAATCTAAGGAGCTGTTCAATATTGTTGATGGTCTCAGTGGCAGTGACAGAACGACACCTTTGGTCGCTCCCACTCAGGACCTCTGCAACTCGTTGAACTCCTTCTTCCTTAACAAAATCCATACAATAAAACTTTTCCACGGTTCTGCCTACCTCTCTGTTGGATGACACGTATTATAACTGTGAGACGCTGGAATCTTTTCCCGCTATTGATGGTGATACCCTTCCTAAACTGTTTAGTCGTGTCAAATCGGGTTCACTGATGATATCTGTCCCCCGTACATCCTGAGAGAGATTGGCACTGTCATTCCTGAGGGCATTTTACCTCAGTTAAATAGTTCTCTCTTACAGGGTAAGGTCCCTGATAACCTTAAAAAGGCTTTACTTATTCCCCTTATTAAGAAGGCAGGAGCCGACCCCCTTGACCCGTTAAATTATAGGCCTATTTCATTGCTGCCGTACTGTGCAAAGCTATTGGAGGCCCATGTCTGTGCTAACATGTCCAAATTCATTGAGGAGACAAATTATCTCGAAGCCGGCTTCCGTTCTTGTCATTCGACTGAAACAGTCATTCTGGCGGTACAAAATTCCCTGAGGCGGAACGCGGATAATGGGATTCACCAGGCCCTGGTTTTACTGGACCTTTCGGCAGCGTTCGACACGGTTGACTATACCATCTTGATCAACCGTGTCGAACAGGCTGGCCTTAGGGGACCTGCATTGAGCTGGATCCGCTCATTTAGCACGGGCCGTACCCAATCCGTAAGGCTGGGTCCTTTCACTGCTCCCACTTGTTCCACCACTTGTGGAGTACCCCAGGGTTCATCCTTGTCACCTCTACTTTTTAATCTGTACCTCCGTCCGCTATTGTACTCCCTAAGAAAAGCGAAAGTGACCATCTTTAACTATGCGGACGATCTACAACTTATCTTTCCTTTGAACACCAGGGATGCGGTGGAAGAATTCCAAAACACCATGGCACACATTCAGGCTTGGATGAGTTGTAACCATCTGAAACTTAATCCAGGCAAAACCGAGCTGGTGTTGCCTGGACAGAGTGTGTTAAGCTGGAGCCCATGCTTTTGGCCATCTAGCATGGGGGCCCCACCGGTTAGATCGTCCACAGTTAAAAGTTTGGGGGTACTAATTAGCGAAGACCTTTCTTTGAAAAGACAAGTAGGCGTGGTGGTGTCTTCTTGCTTTTTTCAGTTAAAAAAGATAAGAAAAATTGCCTGCTTTCTTTCACAGGCTGCCCTTATTCAGGTCATGATTGCTCTGGTTCTGTCTCGTTTGGATTTCTCCAACAGTCTCTATTTGGGGCTCCAAATTGGAGAGTTAAAACGTCTTCAGCGGGTCCAGAATCAGGCTGCTAGACTGATTCTGGGACTCTCTAACAGACAATCTATTAGACCTGGGTTGAAGTATTTACATTGGCTTCCTGTTGCGCAGCGTGTGGCATTTAAGACTGGCTGTATCCTTTTTAAATCTTTACAAGACACTGGCCCTAAATTTATAAAAGATCTGTTTTTCAGATATACCCCTCCGCGAAACCTACGTTCCGCTCAAAAATCTTTATTGACTGTCCCCTCCTATAAAAGGAAACGCTTAGGTGGTAGCTGCTTTGACCATCTGGCGGCCACCTTTTGGAATTCCCTCCCTCTGGAGTTGAAATTGAGTGGCAACCTTCTTAATTTTAGACACTCCCTTAAGACTTGGTTGTTTTCGCAGGCCTATTGCTGAGATCTTTTTGCTTTCATTTTAAATTTCTGTGTTGTGTTCCCCTCTATAGCGCCATGAAGCCCCTGGGCGTACGAGCGCTTAATAAATACATATTAACATAACATAACATAACATGGAGAGTACGGGACCCACGTCTGGGCATACCCACCCAACTCTGGGTGACAAATTCAAAAAAACAATTGATGATAGAATGCTGAATAATGTCAAACATTCACCACAGTACAGAGATCTTGGCCTAAATGCATAGTTGTTTTGCTCCCCGTGCCATTCCAGTTCGAACCCAGCCATATGCAAATCAGTCTTGATCCTGCTCCCTATTGGAACAGTCCAGCCTGAATTGCCAGGCCAGGTTCTACCTGCACCGGAAACAAGAATCCTAGCACCAGTTTCGGGGTTTCACCCCTCATCAGCCAGGAAAGCTTGATTCCAGTGGTATGGAGAGCATAGACCCATGTCTGGGCATACCTATCCCACTCGGAGTGAGGAACGTGCCTTTTAGCCTCATAGAGCATTTAACCAACATGCTTGAGAGAATGTGCATGAAGGGGGGTCACTGAGTTCGTAGAAGTGACATTGTGGTTATCTCCTCTAGTTATCGCCCATAACAAGATGGATGATGTATGAATCTGCACTGATTTACAAACTCTAAATAAATCTATTTGGGTGGACTAACATCCGCTACCTAGAATAGATTATAATTTGACAAGTTTCGCAGGGCGAGTGTGTTCAGCAAGATTGATCTAGCTTCTACCTACCATCACATGCAGTTAGAGCAATCTTTTGGGCACCTCACTGCTTTCATTTCTCCGGTCGGAACATTCAGTTCAGATGAATGCCTTTCGGCCTAGCTACCGCAGCCACCATTTTCCAATGCATCATGGAGCCTGTCTTGAAAGGAATCAATTGGGTTGTCGGGTTTCAAGTTGAAATACTTATAGTGGCAAGAGAGTTACAGTAACATGATCAGACAATGAGTATAGTTTTGGAAAGACTAGAGCAGGCGGGCATTGTTGCCATCTTAAGAAGTGTGAGTTCACTTAATCAAGCATTGAATATATGGGATGTCATTTTGCAAAAGGGAGTAGAACTACGGCAAGGTTTGGTAGATGCCAAGAGCAAAGCTCCTACACCCACAAGTCAAGAGCAGATTTAATCTATTTGGGGGTAGAGGGTTTGCGAATTTTATGCAAAATACATATAGAATTTTGCTGATAAGACGGAAAATATAAGAAAGTTGCTTAAGAAAACTGTGTTTTTTCAATGGAATGAGGGTTGCCAGTCAGATTTGGACAAGCTGAGGGAAGTAATTGAGTCTGCAAGGATACTGGTCAGTTCAGTGCATCATCACAGTGGATGCAAGTAGCAGTGGATTAGGCATGTCATTGTCTCAAAAGTTCATGAGGTGGACAATAGGATTTGCGTCCTGGGTGTTGAGAGAGAATGAGAAAATGATGTTGCTCGTTGAAAAAGAGTTACCAGTGTGCTGCTGAGCAGTCCAAAGATTCAAGAGTTTTATTCGGGGCAGAAAGTTTCAATTGGTGACTGATCACAAACCTTTGGTTTTTAATCCGGTGGGGAGTCATGATCAGAGATCTTACACCAAGGATAGCCAGATTGAGTGCTAAACTGCTAAAGAATAATTTTGACATTCTACATATTCCTGGGGGTAAAAATATTACAGCTGATTATTTGTCGAGGTCACCATTAATGAATGTGGGGTGTGACGCAGGAGAGGAAGATGAAGAGTGTTTGATTGCTGCCATTAATAATGGGACTTTTGAACAGAGTGAGTGGATGGACTGATCGGAGAGAGATAATGTGCTAAAGGTGGTTCGGAAATACGTTATCAATAGTTGGCCTGAGAAAAGGTTTTTACCATCTGATTTGCAACCATTTTTCAAAATTGCGGTTGATTTGTCTTTGGAAAAGGAGAATATAATTTCAAGGGGAGACACCTTTATTGCGCCCAGGTCATTAAGACCAAAAATCATTCAGGCTGGTCAAGTATGCATTAGTTTTAGTTGATTATTACAGCAGATGGTGGGAAGTAGAGTTTGGTCATGAACTAACCACAGCCACAGTGATTTCAATTTTCAACAAAATTTTCGTACGTAGACCTAGATAGTTGGTATTCAATTATGGGGTACAATTCGTATTGAGGGAAATGTGAGAGTTGTTAGCAAAGACAGGACTAGTGCACAAGAGTGTTGCATTATATGACTCTCAAGCCAATGGCTTAGTTGAGAAGATAAATCAAACATTAGTTGAGTGTGTTCCATGGGCAGTGAAAAGCAGAATTGATGTAAGATTGGCTGTGGATTGCATGCTGTTCTCGCATTGTACATGCCCCAATGCTGTAACGGGGAAGACACCATTTGAAGTAGTGAGCGGTCGTGTGCCAGGGCATGTAATGTGTCAGGCTTGGATGAAAGAATTTCAAGCTCTTTCGTTTCATGAGGAAGACATGGATAGAGATATATGTTGTAAAGTTGAAGTCATGCAAAGATGAAGTAATGGTTTGATGAGAAGCATGGTGTTGTTGAGGTCACTGAAAAAATTTGCTTTAGAGACTGGGTTTGATTTAAACAGCCTATTGATGTATCTAAAGGTCAGTCCAGTGGAAGCAGTGAGTGGACATGATATAAAAGTCAAAGGGCATGAATGGTGGAATTTGTCTAGAGTAGTGAAGGTTAATAACAAAGATGTCACAGAGAACTCTAACTGTCAGTGTACCTGTTCGGAATGGCAAAGTGGGTAAATCCCAGAAATATGATAGAGTTAAAAGAGTAATCAGGAAACCAGCAAGGTTCAGGGATTAAAACAGGAATTTTAATTGTATTCATATAAATTATGCAAAATGTATATTGTAGTCTGCCAAATACACATTCTTATTGCATTCCAACACAGGTGAATCGTTGCAGTTTATTTTCTTTAATGCATTAACATCATTTGTTGGTTATCATGCATGTTATATTTTATCTAGTAGTATACCACTTTTCTAAGTTAATTTATTTGCCGTTGTGAGGGAGAGATGTTGTGGTGATTAACTAAATGCGCTGTCTTCACGCGGTAACTCTTGTTTAGTGTTGAAAGGAGTGTCGTTCTAAGTTCACGATGGAATGTGAGGTTTGAATGTGGAGAATCAATTGTTCCCCAGTGGAGCCCTTGGTGCTGCGAGGATTGAAGTGGAATACCTTAATCGCACTATGAAGTCTGTTTTTTCCTCATTATTTCAGTTGCACTTTAACAAAACACTATCCAGGTATAGGGGCCACAATGACCTGTATGTCGATCTATATGTAAGGTCCAAAACTTAATGTAAAATTGTAAGGCAAGGCCCCACATACCAACCTGGGTGTTGAGCGTCATCACCGGTCCAACTCACTTGCCACAAAAAAAAAACTAATAGTTACTGGGTTCCCAGATTAAGCAAGGAGTATTTATAAGGGGTAGTGGAGTGTGGGATGGGATCTAAAATGAGAGTTTAAATTCTTAGTCACTGTTACATATGTAAACCACCACTATGTAGAATAGTTGCTCACCAAATATCCATCTACGTCATTTTAAGTGACTACTGTGAAATGTTTAAGTATTGATTAATTATAATTTCTATTCATTGTTTTCCTATCCACAATGTCAGGTATTGTCCCTCCTCCTTCATTTTTATCAATTTCTGGTGAACCTCCTATGTCATGGGAGGTATGGGAACCTATGTTTTTAGCTTATGTGGAGGTCATGGAGAGTGATGATTGTGAGCCAGAAAGGAAACTTTCTCTATTAAAACACTGTCTAGGTGGATTTGGTCTTAAAGAATTTAAAACTCTCCCCCCTCTTATTAATCTTGGTAGAATCAACGTATACCAATATGCCTCAAATCAACTGAACATCCGTTTTGGTAAAAAGAAAAACATAGTTATGGAAAGATTTATCTTTTATTCTCGTAAACAGAAAGAGGATGAATCTATTGAAGATTATGTTTCTGCGTTAAGATCTCTTGCAGCTACTTGTGGGTTTGAACACATTAATTACGACCAAGTATTGAGGGACCAAATTTTGATGTGCACCAACAGTAAGAAAGTATAAGAAAAATTATGGTCCACATCTGATCTATCTTTAAATGCAGCCATTGATGTTGCTAAGTCTGTTGAGCATTTAGAAAAATTCGTAAAAGAGATCAGGGGTAATGAGAAAAGTGACGTATTTAATGTAAACAGAGAAAACAAGTATAATAGTAAACAGAAGAATACTGTTATTCAAAGGAATGAGAAGAATGTGAATAAGAAAATAGAGAAGCGTAATTACACAGTTTTTTGTTTCAGATGTGGCAGCAACTCACATTTAGCCAATCATAAACATTGCCCTGGAATTGATACAGTTTGTGCTAAGTGTAATAAAAAGGGACACTATACTAAATGTTGTAAATTTCCACCAAGAAAAATCAATTATATACATAATTCAAGTGATGATGAGATTTGTGGTGGCAATAGTGAAAATGAGATTAATACTGTCATTAATGTTTGCAATGTTGACGGTGTTTCGAAATTTCGATCCTGCATTATCAGGTTAGATGGCATCAATTTAGAATTTTTTGTAGACTCATGTGCTTGGTTTACCTTAATTTCACATAAAATCTATGAGGACAATTGGCCTGGAAGGCGTCTCTCACCTCCAGACGTATCTCCTGGTGGATATACTGGTCACAAGATCGTCATTATAGGATTCTTTCTAGCCAAGTTAGAATTTTGCAACAATTTTGCATCAAGCAAGGTTTATGTAACAAAATCGGGGAAGTCTCTTTTAGGCTGGCCACAGCAATTTGACTTGGGGATCAAACTTGACCCTAGAGCTGATCATCCAGTATTTTCAATTGATCCTTCGACACAAAACAGTAGTGTATTAGTTGAAAAATTAAAAAATGAATTTCCTGGAGTTTTCAGTGGGAAGTTAGGTAAATATATTGGGTAGGAACATATCATTAGACTCAATGAAAACTCTGTTCCAGTTCGACACAGGGTAAGGAACGTTCCTATCTCTTACCGAGGTAGATTAAAGGATATGCTCAACAGTCTATGTGAACAAGGTATTATAGAACCAATCGAGTCATCGCCATGGGTTTCTCCCATTGTCATTTCGGTGAAATCGAATGGCGAACTCAGATTATGCATCGATTTACGCAGTTTAAATCGTTCCATTTGGGTAGATGCTCATCCATTACTAAATTTACACGAAATGGTGTCAACTTTGGCGAATGCAAAAGTATTTTCATGCATCAACTTAGCTAGTGCTTACCACCAGGTGATTTTGTCAGAAGATTCTAAGAACATGACCGCTTTCATCACTCCTGAGGGGCTTTATAGGTACTGTCGCATGCCGTTTGGTCTTGCAAGCGCGGCTTCTGTTTTCCAAAGACTGATGAGAGATACGTTGGAGGGCTTAAATGGGGCAGTCGCTTTTCAGGACGACATTTTAGTATATGGAAAGGATGATGTAGAACATGATCATAACCTACATTGTGTTATTGCTGCATTAGCCAAGAAAGGTCTTACACTCAGGTTGGATAAATGTAACATAAAGACAAAGGAAGTAGAATATCTTGGACACACAATTAGTGGTGATGGTATTAGACCTAAGGATAAACACATCAAGAGCATTGTAAATGCTCCACAACCGTCATCTAAAGAACAACTAATTGCCTTTTTGGGACTTACAGAATTCTATGCTAAGTTTATTCCCAACTACTCCGTCAAAGTCGATCCATTTAGGTGCTTATTAAAGAAAAATGCTATTTTTAAGTGGACAGATGAAATGTCCAAGGCATTCAGTGTACTTAAAGAATTTATTGTCAGAGCACCGTGTTTGAAAGCATTTGTCCAGGCAAAAAGTGTATTGTAATGGTTGATGCTAGTAACTCTGGTCTGGGTGGAGTTCTTTTACAGAGAGATGACCATAATGAATGGGTTGTTGCCTATGCATCTAGGACTTTGAGGGAAGCTGAAAGAAATTATTCTGTGATCGAAAGAGAGCTATTAGCCTGCACATGGGGGGCGGAACATTTCAGAAGTTTTCTATGGGGAACAGAGTTCACAATCAAAACAGACCACAAGCCCTTAGTTTTTTTGATGTCTCCAGGAGGTGGTAGGTGCATGTCTGCTTGTTTAGCAAGATTGTCTTCTAGGTTACAATCTTTTCGATATAAAATTGAATATGTTCAAGGGAAGGCAAACTTTCACGCGGATTGTATGTCCAGGTTACCTGTCATAGATGATAAATCATATCAAGAGGACGACTGTGAAGTAGCTTATACTGTTCATGATGTGAATTTGATAAGTAATGTGAACAATGTTTTGAGGGAAGATTTTTGGATGGACGAAATGGAGAAAGATGTTGAGCTGTGTAAGGTTAAGGAGTTCATTATTCAAGGTTGGCCAGAAGTGAAAAGATTGTCTGGAGATTTGATGAGTTTTGCGAAAGTGAGTGGTGAATTAGCCATTGAAAATGGTATTGTGTTAAGAGAAGATAAGATTATTCCTCCTTTTAGCTTAAGGCACACCATCATGGGAATTGGTCTGAGGGACACCTAGGTATTGCTTTCACACACAGACGTATTAAAGAGTGTTTTTGGTGGCCTGGGATCGATTCCTCAATTGAACACTTTGTTAAACAATGTAGTGAATGTACCAGTAGTGATAAATCCGCAGTTTCTTTAAGGGCTGAGTCCCAACCGGTTGATTTTCCAGATGGTCCATGGAGGAAGTTGGGGATAGATATAATTGGGCCATTTCATGTGTTACCCAAAGATGTAAATTTTGGGATTGTGTTAATTGACTATTATTCGAAGTGGCCGGAAGTAAAGATGGTTAAGGAGGTAACATCTCAGAAAGTCATAGAATTTTTGGACGAAGTTTTTTGCAGGGAAGGCATTCCACAGGAGATTGTAACGGACAATGGTCCACAATTTGTGAGTCATGACATGGACAATTTTTTCAATAAGTGTGGTATTACACACAAAAGGATTGCTGTGTTCCATCCTGAAGCAAATGGCCAGGTTGAGCGCTTCAATCGTGTGGTGAAAGAAGCTATCCAGCTTTCTACTAAGAGCGGTCTAAATTGGAAGAATGCTTTGGATTCTATGCTTTTGTCCTACAGGACATCTCCAAACAGTGTCACTCTGACTAGTCCTTTTAAACTTCTAAGGGGGAGGAAACCTAGTACCAACCTTGTGCCATGGTGGTTAAAAAAAAAAGTTTCTAATGATGAGAAATGTTGTGTTGACTATGAATTAGTTAAAAAGAGGGTTGAGAATTATAAAAAGAAAATGAAGTTAAATATGGACAACAAAAGAGGTTGTCCAAGTAGACAACAAATTGTGATTGGCGATTTTGTACAAGTAAAAAAAAATTCTAATGTTTTAAAAGGATCACAACGTTGGTCAGATCCTAAAGAGGTTGTTGAAGTATTCACCAATGCTGTCAGGATTGAAGGGGGTAGTGTGTGGAATTTTAATAGAGTTTCGTTATGTAAAGAGCATTCCAACAAATGCAAAGAACATTTCACCAAAGATTCCTGTAAGACTATTGGAAAAAAAATGTACAACTTAATTCTTTTCCCAGTTTTTCAAATTGTAATGGAAATGGTCAAAAAAAAAAAGAAAATGTCAGATTCCAACTAGGTTCACGATTTTGCTATATAAAAAAAAAAAAGAAAAAAAAAAGGGGGGGGGAAGATGTGTTACATATGTAAACCACCACTATGTAGAATAGTTGCTCAGGGATTCTAGAATTGTTATTACTTAGTTGAGGTAGTTGGAAGTTGATGGAATGTATGTCATTCACTGTTTGACCTGTGACTTGAAAGGATGGATTACATTCTCTTATCTATCCTGACTCCATGTTTGGATTTTGATTACCACCCTGCCACTTTCCCTACAGTCACCATACCACAATATTCACTTTTTGGAAAGGTCTAGGAAATGGTTAAAAAAAGAATATTGTGATGTTCAGGTGTGATAATTATTCCTGCATCTGCTTGATGAACATGTTTCAGACTTGTGTCGGCCCCTGAGTGGGATTCTGGTTTTCATTAAGACAGGCATCTATAGTGTCCTTCACCACCCTTGGGAGAGCTTGTGTGTAACAGTAAGTGCAGCAGAAGAGCAGGTCTTTGATATAAGAATGACAATTAGGCTCCATGAGTTCAATAATGGGGCCCTTCTAACCTTAAGTTAAGGGGCCATCCAAAATTAGGAGGACGGGAGAGCATTTTCCATCCAACATATATTTGGGTACTGTATGTATGCATGCTGGCTTGGAATGAATGTGACTCTTCCATCACACTGCAGTCCAGCCGTACACTTGGCATACTGTATCCTTCGATTTATTAGAGGACTTCCCCTTTGCAGTCAGGAATTACAACATCATCTGTGACATAGAAGACTACTTAACCAAAATAGGACACTTTCATCCCCTAAAAGGGCTCACAACTACATTGCTAGTCACAGTTGTCCTTAGTAAAATATTATGTCTTGATGGAATTCCTTCCATTCCAATTTCAGACAGAGAAAATCAATTGATAACACAATTTTGAGGATTGATGCATGTTATGTTGGACATAAAATGGTCTACAGATAAATAAACCAGGTTGGGGGTAAAAACTGCTTCTGGGAATTTGAGTCATGTAGTATCCTTAAGGAAGAGTGGGCCATGGAATTAAAATGTTGCCTGGTGAGCGGGTTGGGGGGCAACAATTTACAGACAGAATGGGACTTTTATCTTCATAGCATCATTATCCTGTGGACACCCCAATGCTTTCCTAGAGCATGGAGTGTTAAAATATTCCTGCTGTGCTGTCTGGGAAAGATTCTTTACCATGGGATTGAGTACTCACAGTCAATATATTGAAAGAAAGTTAACACAAGAAAAAGGTGATGGAATTAATCACTATCTTGCCATAGGTTTTCTCATCGCCTGCTGCATTAGGATCCACAGAGGGGAAATTGGTCAATCCAGCTGATCAGTATTAGACTTTCCACTTAGTAGGCATTGAGAGTTTCATCAAAATAAAGACCTCAATAAATGTCGAAAACATTCTCACCTCAAACCAATGGAGAAGGGCATGCTTCTGGATGGTGGGACAAGTTTGTATCTGACAGAAGAAGAGGTTTCTGATCTTGGAAGAGCTGGAAAACAGGTACAGAACACTCAGTGCTGTCATATTCATCACCCATCTTACCAGCAACCTCTGTGTCAAAGTTAACCACAATAGTTGGCTCCAATTGCTTTTGGATTTTGATATTTAATTTTATCACACTTTGCCAAATCAACTTCTGCTATATTCTGGGGATGATGACAGTGAGGAAATTCATCTTGCTGAATGTTACTCCACTTTTTCTTGTGATAGCTTGGAAATGTTGAGTGTCATTAGAGCTGAACGGCACAATGTGGTAAGGCAAGGGCCAAGAACGGTTAGAGTCCTTTGTGGCTGCATTCTAGCTGACCACCATATTTTTAATGCAACATGCATCACAGGATCTTCAGTGGTAGTCATAAACAGAAGAGTAGACTAGCCACCTTATTTACTCAGGTCACAGGGAAATTGTCTGAGGCTAAGGCTTTCTCATAGTGGCTAGGCTAGTCTACGTATCTACTCTGCGATCCTTCTCTAAATGCTAGCAGCCAGAGCATTTCTAAATAAGACAGTAGAAGATGCTTATCCTCTTACAGAATGAGCCTTGGGTTTCTCTAGTAAGGTCTTAACACAAAACTTGCACAGTACAATAGAACTGGCAATGGAGTGTTTGGAAACATAAATTGTAATCCTGATGGCACCATAGTTAAGAGATGGATGTTTAGGATTGCTTATGTATACTATTAACCATGCCTCCTCATAGTAATCCAAGATGCAAGTTCCAATAATTTCTGGTGTTCCAATTCCTTTTAATGCAGTGAATTGCAGATCCATTCTAGGCAGCACGTGTTTTGTCACCACTGGCAAGGCTAGTTCATCTCTGTCCATAATCCAAGTATCCTCATAGTGCTGCACCCATGGGGGATTGATGCGTATCTTTTTTCAAAATATCCATAAAGTGTTTTTAGGAACATTTAAGACAGTGAGATGTGTGTGTCAGTGGCATTTTGGGGAAAGTGATGAAAGTACCTCCTCTGGCGGTGTGGCCAAGGCAGCCAAGATGGCGATCACATCTTGAGGCTGCTCCTGACCTCCTTCACCATTTGCAAAAATCCTTACTGGTCTTGCGACACAGCCAAGGAACTGATGCCCCCGGTGCGCCCAAAAAACCTGTGACCAGTAATGGGGGGATGGGGTTGCCGGGTGTGAGAGCGCCCTACTGCCCTTGACCGACGCTTCAAGATCAAAGACGTGGTCGAGGGAGATGTTTCCGATGCATCAGTGAGCGAAGGGCTGGAGGGAGAGCTGTGTTTCTGGTGAGCCCCTGAAACCCGAGACAAGTCGGCATGGGGTTTATTAAATTGCAGCTCCATCCTGCAGAGGTGCCACACTGCGCTGGTTGGGCCCTCTCCTGACCTTGGGACACCTCATTGAACTCCCCTCAGTCTGCAAAATAAATAAAACGAATTTCGTTGCGTGCACTGCATCACCAAATGCGATGCAGTGCGCACAACAAAAATCGTTTTATTTATTTGTATGTTTACTTACCTGTTAAAGTCCGTAATCCATACATTACTACTCCCCATCATGCCCCTCCACCTCCCCACGTCACCGCCCGGCAGGTACTCCCACCACTGGCGGTGGCTGCCTGGTCCCGCCCCTGTGGGATATTTTTTGACCATCTCTGGGTTTTCGGAGGGGGGGGGAGCACTTTCTGCATGTACATGGTGATGGCCCATGGGTGGGCTGAATCATCTAAATAAATTGTTCTATCTAGGCTGATCACTGGAGATATGAACATTGCTGATTTCACCTTTTCCTTTCTCTCGATCTTTGAGGTAGGTGAGTAGTTTCCTATTCTGGCCACTAGCCTGGCACGGCCGCTTGAGGATGTTATTCAACACATCTATAAGGCCACTAAAGCTGAGATTTGTCTAATGATGCTGACTGTGCCATGTTCTGGGCTAATTCTAAGTCAAAAAGAATTTGTGTTGAGCATATTATTGCCAAGGCCATTTCATGGTTTTCTCCAGGAGTTTAATTCTTGGGCGATGCTTGAAGGGCAGCTGATTATGGGGTTGAGGACTCCGTGATCTCAGTAGTGGCTCAGTACTCTTGGCCCCATTGCGGATGGAGCTTGTCTTGCTTTAGGTTAATTTCAATTTTGGTGGTTGCGTTTAGGATTGAGTGGCTCTCATGGAGCAGAGCTCTGCTGGACTGGGGAGAAATAAACCGTTAATCTGTGCCGTGTGGTGTGAGGAGCCGATAGACACAGGAGCCAGAGAGCCGTAGAGGACAGCAGAAGGGAAGGGATAAGGACATATATGTGCTCACTACCTGTCACTTCGTATCTAAGGATGCATCAAACGTGATCCCCCTTGTTTGCATCGTACCATGGGTGCACCATGGGTGCCACGGGTGCACCATGGGTACCATGGGTACCACGGGTGCACCATGGGTACCACTGTGCACCATGGGTACCATGGGTGCACCATGGGTACCATGTGTGCACCATGGGTACCATGGGCGCACCATGGTGGTACCATTGGTGCACCATGGGTACCACGGGTGCACCATGGGTACCATGGGCGCACCACTGTGATATCATGGGTGCACCATGGGTGCACCATGGGAGCCATGTGTGCACCATGGGTACTATGGGGGTGCCATGTGTGCACCATGGGTACTATGGGTACACCATGGTGGTACCATGGGTGCACCAAGGGTGTCATGGGTGCACCATGGGTGCCATGTGTGCACCATGGGTACTATGGGGGTGCCATGTGTGCACCATGGAAACACATTAGGTCCACTTCTGTCTGTAGAAATCTCACTGTATGTTCGATGGTGCACAAGGGAACACATCATGTCCCTTTGGGAATGGATTTCACAGGAGACAGACACCACAAGTGATGATCCAAGAAAAACAGGATAAGTCAAGCTTTTTTAGTAAATTTAAGTGGAAAAAGAGAATCATGAAGATGTTCTTGGAATAAAAGGGACAGGTGATGAATACCCCTGCAAGATATCCTTATTGGCGGTAGAAACTAAGACATAGGGCCTGATGTAGGGTTTGGCTGAAAGGGTTGCTCAATCAGCAGTATGACGGAGATCCCATTCACCCTCTTACCATTCCATTATACCCTATGGAACTTGTAATATGGCAGACAGGATATCCGTCACGTTTGTGATGAAATAACATCTCCTCCAAACTCTAAATCAGACCCATAGTCTAGGATGGACCTGGAGGAGTTTTATATATCTAACATTGGAAGTACATGGACTTCTACTCCCAAAATGTTTCTCGGGATGTGGACGATCAGCCTGCCTTTGAGGGTTCGAACTGTGCCTGATAGCCTCTACATTAAAAATGCCCATAAGGGCTTTTGTGTGAACGAAGCTGTTTGCACGGAAGTTGCACATTTTAAATCCAGGTAGAAAGTGGCCCTAAAGGTAAGACAAGAGTGCCCCCAGTAAGATCAATACTTAGCTGTGTGTCTGTGGGCTTCACATCGATTTCTGCGTTGAGACTCTGCAGTTTCTCTATGAACCCGGCCAACATCTCTTGGAAGAATGCTGAAGGGCCATGGGCTCACTACACTTCTTACCTACTTGCTTCTCTAGGTATATTTACTTTCTTACCTTCTTACTGAATATTATATGTTTCTCATGTCTCTCCTCTCATACTATATGTTTGCTTTCTATTAGCGCCTTCATGATGGAACGTAAAGCGCTCTGAGACCCTGACATGGGTTGAGAAGTGCTACATACAAGCTAATAAATCAATAAAGAAATATAAAACCCTCTGACAGACCATTCAGTTAGGAACTCCAGCACAGACCAATGCTTAGATCCTCCACATGGGGGTCACAAACAAGTGTCACCTCTAGTAGAGTGCCACTTCCATCCTACTCATGGGTCTTGCCCCACAGGCTTGAAACGTTGGAGTGGGCACTATCTACTATGTCAAGAAGTAGACTTTGGGAGATGCTGGTCTGGCACATGAGCTCCTATGCTGTGAAAACTGTACATCCATATAGCCTTATAGCCCGCCATAGCGGGCTATACCGGCAATTAAAGGCCCGCTGAATCGTTAAAGGCTTGAGCCGAAGGCGAGGGACTTTAACGAAACAGGGGACTTTAATAGCCGGTATAGCCCTCCTACGAAGGGCTATAAGGCTATTAGAACATTCTGCCCCTAGAGGGGGGAATGTTCTAGCAAATTAAACAAAGGGTTCTCGAAGCTCGAGGGGATATCAATCCCCTCGAGCTCCGAGAGGCCTTTGTAGAACATTGGAATGTTGCTCTGCGGGCCTTTACCAGCCCGTAGAAGCAGGGAGCACTCTATTGTCTGCAATGGAGCTCCCAACATTCCAATGTTCTAATGTAGGGTGATTCATACGAAGGCACGATCATTTCAAATCACAATAGGTTTGTTGCACATGTGACTTGATTCAATATATTTATTTTCAGGGATTCAGACCGGATCAAACAAATCAAGGACCGTATTAAAGGAAATGAAAGTCTATACAAAGGCCAGTTCAACTTAGTGGCAGCTGATGGGTCTGTTATTCGAGACCAGTCTGAAGATAAGAACTCGCTGTACCGCGCCTTGACACTGGCCAAAGGGGTCCACGCGGATCAGGATATCACAAAGGAGGCAGCGGTTCTCAAAACGAAGGTCCACAAGGAGGTAAAGTAACCTTGAGTACTGCTAAATGAGAGTGATCCCGCTTCAATGCCTGGGCTGAAATATTGAACATAGAAACACATGAATGCGGAGGAATGAATCAATGAAAAATTATTTCTATAGGGAAAAATAAATTAGTCCCTACTGATGAGTACTTAATCTACAAACTGTTTTTCTTTTTTATATATAACTCAGATACCAACTCCAAGTGTACTATCAATGAAATACTTCATCTTTTTTAATATAATGATATCAAAAGAACAGCTGAACATGTACACAAATATATACACACATTATGTTTACATTTACAACTCCTACCTACCCATTCTAAATCAATACGGTTGCTAATCACATACAAAAATAATTCCAAAAGCAATCCAGATAAAGAGGTAGTTCAATACACGCTAGAAGGGGTAAATCAACCCTCCACGTAATACAGAAAGTGTGTATTAGTTATTTTTTTTATATATCAATGGTAGTCTGTGGGGCTGCTCTATGCTGAAGGGTCGACGTGTTTCGACCAATTAATTCAGGCCTCATCATGAGAAGTGCAAATGGAATACAATGCTGCTAGGTCACTTGATCTGGAGAGTCCAAAGTACTGTATGGGTACGCTAAATGGGATCTCCTCTATAGTTTCTCCGTAATGTCTCTATAACCGGTAAATCAATGAAAGATAAATAAAGCTTGAGTATGGACTGAGAGATCACTGGTCGATAAATGGCAGGAACAGCTCACGAAAACTATGCAGATAGGAAATCCGAAAACATCGGGGCACAATATCCATATAGATCCCCCCTACCAAGCCTTTAAAGGCAATGGGGACCCCATAGCTCAGGCCAACCTCTGCAAACCTGAGCATAGAGCTTCTGAATGGAATTATTAAGCGTCTGCCGTATGTCAACTGCCACACTCATGGCCCAGAATAGCTGGAACTACATATAGCTGAACTGGAATATAGGTTACTGCAGAAGAACCCGAACATCGTGTCTACCTTTGTCTCTGAAGCGTTCGCCTGTGTCCTGGAAAGACTTTCATTTAGCTTCAAGCTGCAGTTACCTTGACAGGATACTATGATTGTTTGAGATTTCGGAAGTTCTGGACTTGTTCAGTTTTGCTTCCTTGTGTAGCAATTATAATAAAGATGTTGTTATTGTTAGGGTAGGAACGTGCTGCTCTACATATGCCCTAACACCTTTGATAGTGTTCTACTGTTCTACTCTACACATCTTTCCTGCACCCTTGATAGTGCAAGAGTGTGCTCGTCCACACATACTGCAAGCATCCTTGTTAGTGTGGGAGTGTGCTACGCTACACAAACTCTCAGCCCCTTAGGTATTGTAAGAATGTGTTATTTTACAGATACTTCTAGCACCGTTGTTAGTGTAAAAGTGTGCTAACCTACACATACCCATATGCACCTAGTTAGTATACTAGTGGTGCTCTACACACCTCAAAACAAACTTCTAGGACCAGTGTTAGTGCGTATGTAACTCCACATATACCCTCAGAACCCTTGTTAGTGTGAGAGTGGCTTACTCTATACATGTTTCCACTGCCCTTGTTACTGAAAGACTGTGCTATTCCACACATACTTCCAACACCCTTGTCAATGTCAGAGTGCACTACTCAATACTCATCACTGTACAATGCACATACTCCTAGTACCCTTGCTAATGTAAGAGTGTGCTACTCAATACTCATCACTGTACAATGCACATACTCCCAGTACCCTTGCTAATGTAAGAGTGTGATACTCAATACTCATCACTGTACAATGCACATACTCCTAGTACCCTTGCTAATGTAAGAGTGCGCTACTCAATACTCATCTCTGTACAATGCACACACTCCCAGTACCCTTGCTAATGTAAGAGTGCGATACTCAATACTCATCACTGTACAATGCACACACTCCCAGTACCCTTGCTAATGTAAGAGTGCGCTACTCAATACTCATCTCTGTACAATGCACATACTCCCAGTACCCTTGCTAATGTAAGAGTGCGCTACTCAATACTCATCACTGTACAATGCACATACTCCTAGTACCCTTGCTAATGTAAGAGTGCGCTACTCAATACTCATCTCTGTACAATGCACACACTCCCAGTACCCTTGCTAATGTAAGAGTGCGCTACTCAATACTCATCACTGTACAATGCACATACTCCCAGTACCCTTGCTAATGTAAGAGTGTGCTACTCAATACTCATCACTGTACAATGCACATACTCCCAGTGCCCTTGCTAATGTAAGAGTGTGCTACTCAATACTCATCACTGTACAATGCACATACTCCCAGTGCCCTTGCTAATGTAAGAGTGTGCTACTCAATACTCATCTCTGTACAATGCACATACTCCCAGTACCCTTGCTAATGTAAGAGTGCGCTACTCAATACTCATCTCTGTACAATGCACACACTCCCAGTACCCTTGCTAATGTAAGAGTGTGCTACTCAATACTCATCTCTGTACAATGCACACACTCCCAGTACCCTTGCTAATGTAAGAGTGCGCTACTCAATACTCATCACTGTACAATGCACATACTCCCAGTACCCTTGCTAATGTAAGAGTGCGCTACTCAATACTCATCTCTGTACAATGCACACACTCCCAGTACCCTTGCTAATGTAAGAGTGTGCTACTCAATACTCATCTCTGTACAATGCACACACTCCCAGTACCCTTGCTAATGTAAGAGTGCGCTACTCAATACTCATCTCTGTACAATGCACACACTCCCAGTACCCTTGCTAATGTAAGAGTGTGCTACTCAATACTCATCTCTGTACAATGCACATACTCCCAGTACCCTTGTCAATGTCAGAATGCACTACTCAGTACTCATTACTGTACAATGCACATACTCCCAGTACCCTGGCTAATGTAAGAGTGTGATACTCAATACTCATCACTGTACAATGCACATACTCCCAGTACCCTTGCTAATGTAAGAGTGTGCTACTCAATACTCATCACTGTACAATGCACATACTCCCAGTACCTTTGCTAATGTAAGAGTGTGCTACTCAATACTCATCTCTGTACAATGCACATACTCCCAGTACCCTTGCTAATGTAAGAGTGTGCTACTCAATACTCATCACTGTACAATGCACATACTCCCAGTGCCCTTGCTAATGTAAGAGTGTGCTACTCAATACTCATCACTGTACAATGCACATACTCCCAGTGCCCTTGCTAATGTAAGAGTGTGATACTCAATACTCATCACTGTACAATGCACATACTCCCAGTACCCTTGCTAATGTAAGAGTGTGCTACTCAATACTCATCTCTGTACAATGCACACACTCCCAGTACCCTTGCTAATGTAAGAGTGCGCTACTCAATACTCATCTCTGTACAATGCACACACTCCCAGTACCCTTGCTAATGTAAGAGTGTGCTACTCAATACTCATCTCTGTACAATGCACACACTCCCAGTACCCTTGCTAATGTAAGAGTGCGCTACTCAATACTCATCTCTGTACAATGCACATACTCCCAGTACCCTTGCTAATGTAAGAGTGCGCTACTCAATACTCATCTCTGTACAATGCACACACTCCCAGTACCCTTGCTAATGTAAGAGTGCGATACTCAATACTCATCTCTGTACAATGCACACACTCCCAGTACCCTTGCTAATGTAAGAGTGCGATACTCAATACTCATCACTGTACAATGCACACACTCCCAGTACCCTTGCTAATGTAAGAGTGCGCTACTCAATACTCATCACTGTACAATGCACACACTCCCAGTACCCTTGCTAATGTAAGAGTGCGCTACTCAATACTCATCACTGTACAATGCACATACTCCCAGTACCCTTGCTAATGTAAGAGTGTGATACTCAATACTCATCACTGTACAATGCACATACTCCCAGTACCCTTGCTAATGTAAGAGTGTGCTACTCAATACTCATCACTGTACAATGCACATACTCCCAGTACCCTTGCTAATGTAAGAGTGTGCTACTCAATACTCATCTCTGTACAATGCACATACTCCCAGTGCCCTTGCTAATGTAAGAGTGTGCTACTCAATACTCATCACTGTACAATGCACATACTCCCAGTGCCCTTGCTAATGTAAGAGTGCGCTACTCAATACTCATCTCTGTACAATGCACACACTCCCAGTACCCTTGCTAATGTAAGAGTGCGCTACTCAATACTCATCTCTGTACAATGCACACACTCCCAGTACCCTTGCTAATGTAAGAGTGCGCTACTCAATACTCATCTCTGTACAATGCACACACTCCCAGTACCCTTGCTAATGTAAGAGTGCGCTACTCAATACTCATCTCTGTACAATGCACACACTCCCAGTACCCTTGCTAATGTAAGAGTGCGCTACTCAATAATCATCTCTGTACAATGCACATACTCCCAGTACCCTTGCTAATGTAAGAGTGCGCTACTCAATACTCATCTCTGTACAATGCACACACTCCCAGTACCCTTGCTAATGTAAGAGTGCGCTACTCAATACTCATCTCTGTACAATGCACATACTCCCAGTACCCTTGCTAATGTAAGAGTGTGCTACTCAATACTCATCACTGTACAATGCACATACTCCCAGTACCCTTGCTAATGTAAGAGTGCGCTACTCAATACTCATCTCTGTACAATGCACACACTCCCAGTACCCTTGCTAATGTAAGAGTGCGCTACTCAATACTCATCTCTGTACAATGCACATACTCCCAGTACCCTTGCTAATGTAAGAGTGCGCTACTCAATACTCATCTCTGTACAATGCACACACTCCCAGTACCCTTGCTAATGTAAGAGTGCGCTACTCAGTACTCATCTCTGTACAATGCACATACTCCCAGTACCCTTGTCAATGTCAGAATGCACTACTCAGTACTCATTACTGTACAATGCACATACTCCCAGTACCCTGGCTAATGTAAGAGTGTGATACTCAATACACATTCCTAGCACCAGTGTTAGTGAGTATGCAACTCTACATATACCCTCAGAACCCTTGATAATGTGAGAGTGAGCTATACATTTCTGAAAACTAGAACAAAATGATAGATTTATTAAGGATAATTTGTGTAGATTGGTTGTGATTTCCTGACACAAAAATCTTTTCTGGATGAAATGGGTGCTCCCACTCCTGACAGAGGCATGACCTAAACACTTGGAGATGTCAGACACGTTTGGGACACGGTTGTCATACATTTGCTTGTGATGGCTGCAAGTTCTTGAGCAGTAACCTGCGTTCACCCAGGGAAATTTACCAGCCACAGACATTTTTAAACTTGGAAACGTGTGAGATGTGATTTCCATGAATTTCACACTTTTTAATGAAAAAAACATGCATAGTGCACGATTGTGAATCTCCCATGAATTGTGGTGCCCACCTGTATCACCAGCACTCCCACTGGGCAGGGGCTTGTATGTGAATTATCAGGGACCACAAAACTGACCCAGTCCTCCCAACTGCATATGGTAAATGTATTTCAAAGTGGTCTCTGAGTGACTGATTGTTTGTTCCAACTATTCACAGATCTCAGAAAACCAGGGTCGGTATGGAGCCCTTGTGAAGAGACAGCTAGAGTTTGAGAAGCTGTGCACCAAAGCCGGAAAATACACGATACAAGCCGGAGACGCACCTGTGGGGAACACCACTGGAGGAGAGCCAAAGGACAAGAAGGAAACCTGAATAAACTTCACCTTCATACAGAGCTGAAGCATTCTTCAGGTGAGAGATATTAAAAAGGAAGAATGCTGTCTTTAAAGCCTGAATAAAAAGCTACGTTTATACATGTTGATAGCACTGGTAAGGGGTATTTTGACAGCCATCTGCTTTACTTACATTTCTGTCCTGCAGGCATGGAGTGCAATGTATTCCTATTGACATTGATCACCCAACTGTTTTTCTCACCTTTTATTTCATACACTCTTTGAAAGGGAACCATCCAAACCATCTTTAAATCCAATCAGCTTAGATCAGGTGTGCAGGAGATAATGCTGTAAAATACACCAGTGGGTTCCATGTGATTCAAATATCTGTCACACGAATACTTCCCTCCTGCAGAGTGGGTTTATGTGAAGACCGTGCCCTCAGGATGGGTGCATACGAAGACCTTCTCCTGTGTCATGGGCATGTGAAGACATCTGACTTCAGGATGGGTGCATTTGAAGACCTCCCTCCTGTGGCAAGAGAGCATGTGAAGACTTCCATCCAGTAGCATGGGTGCATGTAAAGGCCTCCCAGGATGGTGCATGAGATGGGTGCATGAGAAGCCCTCCTCCCGTGGCATGGGTGCATGAGAAGACCTCCTCCTGTGGCATGGGTGCATGAGAAGACCTCCTCCTGTGGCATGGGTGCATAGGAAGACCTCCTCCTGTGACATGGGTGTATGGGATGACCTCCCTCCTGTAGCATGGGTGCATGAGAAGACCTCCTCCCGTGGCATGGGTGCATGAGAAGACCTCCTCCTGTGGCATGGGTGCACGATAAGACCTCCTCCTGTGGCATGGGTCCAGTCTGAAGACCTCCTCCTGTGGCATGGGTGCATGAGAAGACCTCCTCCTGTAGGATTGGTGCATGAGAAGACCTCCTCCTGCAGCATGGGTGTATGAGAAGACCTCCTCCTGTGGCATGGGTGCATGAGAAGACCTCCTCCTGTGACATGGGTGTATGAGAAAACCTCCCTTCTGTGGCATGGGTGCATGAGAAGACCTCCTCCTGTGACATGGGTGCATGAGAAGACCTCCTCCTGCAGCATGGGTGTATGAGAAAACCTCCCTTCTGTGGCATGGGTGCATGAGAAGACCTCCTCCTGTGACATGGGTGCATGAGAAGACCTCCTCCTGCAGCATGGGTGTATGAGAAGCCCTCCTCCTGTGGCATGGGTGCATGAGAAGACCTCCTCCTGCAGCATGGGTGCATGAGAAGACCTCCTCCTGTGGCATGGGTGCATGAGAAGACCTCCTCCTGCAGCATGGGTGTATGAGAAGACCTCCTCCTGTGGCATGGGTGCATGAGAAGACCTCCTCCTGTGACATGGGTGCATGAGAAGACCTCCTCCTGCAGCATGGGTGTATGAGAAGACCTCCTCCTGTGGCATGGGTGCATGAGAAGACCTCCTCCTGTGGCATGGGTGTATGAGAAGACCTCCTCCTGCAGCATGGGTGCATGAGAAGACCTCCTCCTGCAGCATGGGTGCATGAGAAGACCTCCTCCTGTGGCATGGGTGCATGAGAAGACCTCCTCCTGCAGCATGGGTGTATGAGAAGACCTCCTCCTGTGGCATGGGTGCATGAGAAGACCTCCTCCTGTGGCATGGGTGCATGAGAAGACCTCCTCCTGTGGCATGGGTGCATGAGAAGACCTCCTCCTGCAGCATGGGTGCATGAGAAGACCTCCTCCTGTGGCATGGGTGCATGAGAAGACCTCCTCCTGCAGCATGGGTGCATGAGAAGACCTCCTCCTGTGGCATGGGTGTATGAGAAGACCTCCTCCTGCAGCATGGGTGCATGAGAAGACCTCCTCCTGTGGCATGGGTGCATGAGAAGCCCTCCTCCCGTGGCATGGGTGCATGAGAAGACCTCCTCCTGTGGCATGGGTGCATGAGAAGACCTCCTCCTGTGGCATGGGTGCACAAGAAGACCTCCTCCTGTGTCATGGGTGCATGAGAAGACCTCCTCCTGTGTCATGGGTGCATGAGAAGACCTCCTCCTGCAGCATGGGTGCATGAGAAGACCTCCCGTGGCATGGGTGTATGAGAAGACCTCCTCCTGTGGCATGGGAAGGCCTCCTCCTGTGGCATGGGTGCATGAGAAGACCTCCTCCTGTGGCATGGGTGCACGATAAGACCTCCTCCTGTGGCATGGGTCCAGTCTGAAGACCTCCGCCTGTGGCATGGGTGCATGAGAAGACCTCCTCCTGTAGGATTGGTGCACGCGAAGACCTCCTGTGGCACGGATGTATGAGAAGACCTCCCTCCTCTGGCATGGGTGCATGTGAAGATCTCCTCCTGTGTTATGGGTGCATGAGAAGCCCTCCCTTCTGTGGTATGGGTGCATGTGAAGACTTCCCTCCTGTGACATGGGTGCATGAGAAGACCTCCTCCTGTAGGATTGGTGCATGAGAAGACCTCCTCCTGTGACATGGGTGCTTGTGGAGACCTCCCTACTATGGCATGGGTGCATGAGAAGACCTCCTGTGGCAGGGATGTATGAGAAGACCTCCCTTCTGTGGCATGGGTGCATGTGAAGACTTCCCTCCTGTGCCATGGGTGCATTAGAAGACCTCCTCCTGTGGCATGGGTGCATGAGAAGACCTCCTCCTGCAGCATGGGTGCATGAGAAGACCTCCTCCTGCAGCATGGGTGCATGAGAAGACCTCCTCCTGCTGGATTGGTGCATGAGAAGACCTCCTCCCGTGGCATGGGTGCATGAGAAGACCTCCTCCTGTGTCATGGGTGCACGAGAAGACCTCCTCCTGCGGCATGGGTGCATGAGAAACCTCCTCCTGTGGCATGGGTGCACGAGAAAACCTCCTCCTGTGACAAGGGTGCATGAGAAGACCTCCTCCTGCAGCATGGGTGCATGAGAATACCTCCTCCTGTGGCATGGGTGTATGAGAATACCTACTCCTGCAGCATGGGTGCATGAGAAGACCTCCTCCTGCAGCATGGGTGCATGAGAAGACCTCCTCCTGTGGCATGGGTGCACGAGAAGACCTCCTCCTATGACATGGGTGCATGAGAAGACCTCCCCCTGCAGCATGGGTGCATGAGAAGACCTCCTCCTGTGGCATGGGTGCATGAGAAGACCTCCTCCTGTGGCATGGGTGCACGAGAAGACCTCCTCCTGTGACATGGGTGCATGAGAAGACCTCCTCCTGCAGCATGGGTGCATGAGAAGACCTCCTCCTGTGGCATGGGTGTATGAGAAGACCTCCTCCTGCAGCATGGGTGCATGAGAAGACCTCCTCCTGCAGCATGGGTGCATGAGAAGACCTCCTCCTGTGGCATGGGTGTATGAGAAGACCTCCTCCTGTGGCATGGGTGCATGGGAAGGCCTCCTCCTGTGTCATGGGTGCATGAGAAGACCTCCTCCCGTGGCATGGGTGCATGAGAAGACCTCCTCCTGTGGCAGGGGTGCATGAGAAGAACTCCCTCCTGCAGCATGGGTGCATGAGAAGACCTCCTCCTGTGGCAAGGGTGCATGAGAAGACCTCCTCCTGCAGCATGGGTGCATGAGAAGACCTCCTCCTGTGGCATGGGTGCATGGGAAGGCCTCCTCCTGTGGCATGGGTGCATGAGAAGACCTCCTCCTGCTGGATTGGTGCATGAGAAGACCTCCTCCCGTGGCATGGGTGCATGAGAAGACCTCCTCCTGCTGGATTGGTGCATGAGAAGAACTCCCTCCTGCAGCATGGGTGCATGAGAAGACCTCCTCCTGTGGCATGGGTGCATGAGAAGACCTCCTCCTGCAGCATGGGTGCATGAGAAGACCTCCTCCTGTGGCATGGGTGCATGAGAAGACCTCCTCCTGTGGCATGGGTGTATGAGAAGACCTCCTCCTGTGGCATGGGTGTATGAGAAGACCTCCTCCTGTGGCATGGGTCCAGTCTGAAGACCTCCTCCTGGGGCATGGGTGCATGAGAAGACCTCCTCCTGTGGCATGGGTGCATGAGAAGACCTCCTCCTGCAGCATGGGTGCATGAGAAGACCTCCTCCTGTAGCATGGGTGCATGAGAAGACCTCCTCCTGTGGCATTGGTGCATGAGAAGACCTCCTCCTGTAGCATTGGTGCATGAGAAGACCTCCTCCTGTGGCATGGGTGTATGAGAAGACCTCCTCCTGTGGCATGGGTGCATGGGAAGGCCTCCTCCTGTGGCATGGGTGTATGAGAAGACCTCCTCCTGCAGCATGGGTGTATGAGAAGACCTCCTCCTGTGGCATGGGTGCATGAGAAGACCTCCTCCCGTGGCATGGGTGTATGAGAAGACCTCCTCCTGTGGCATGGGTGCATGGGAAGGCCTCCTCCTGTGGCATGGGTGTATGAGAAGACCTCCTCCTGTGGCATGGGTGTATGAGAAGACCTCCTCCTGTGGCATGGGTGCATGGGAAGGCCTCCTCCCGTGGCATGGGTGCATGAGAAGACCTCCTCCTGTGGCAGGGGTGCATGAGAAGACCTCCTCCTGTGGCAGGGGTGCATGAGAAGACCTCCTCCTGTGGCATGGGTGTATGAGAAGACCTCCTCCTGTGGCATGGGTGCATGAGAAGACCTCCTCCTGTGGCATGGGTGCATGGGAAGGCCTCCTCCTGTGTCATGGGTGCCTGAGAAGACCTCCTCCTGCAGCATGGGTGCATGAGAAGACCTCCTCCCGTGGCATGGGTGCATGAGAAGACCTCCTCCTGTGGCATGGGTGCATGAGAAGACCTCCTCCTGTGGCAGGGGTGCATGAGAAGACCTCCTCCTGTGGCATGGGTGTATGAGAAGACCTCCTCCTGCAGCATGGGTGCATGAGAAGACCTCCTCCTGCAGCATGGGTGCATGAGAAGACCTCCTCCTGTGGCATGGGTGCATGGGAAGTCCTCCTCCTGTGGCATGGGTGCATGAGAAGACCTCCTCCTGCAGCATGGGTGCATGAGAAGACATCCTCCCGTGGCATGGGTGCATGAGAAGACCTCCTCCTGTGGCATGGGTGCATGAGAAGACCTCCTCCTGTGGCAGGGGTGCATGAGAAGACCTCCTCCTGTGGCAGGGGTGCATGAGAAAACCTCCTCCTGTGGCATGGGTGCATGGGAAGGCCTCCTCCTGTGACATGGGTACCTGGGAATGCCTCCCTCCTGCAGCATGGGTGCATGAGAAGACCTCCTCCTGTGGCATGGGTGTATGAGAAGACCTCCTCCTGCAGCATGGGTGCATGTGAAGACTTCCCTCCTGTGCCATGGGTGTATCAGAAGATCCCCATCTGTGACACGGGTGCATGTGACAACCTCCTCCTGTGGCATGGGTACCTGGGAATGCCTCCCTCCTGCAGCATGGGTGCATGAGAAGACCTCCTCCTGCAGCACAGGTGCACAAGAAGACCTCCCCTTGTGACACGATTGCATGTGACAACCTCCTCCCGTGGCATGGGTACATGAGAAGCCCTCCTCATGAAGCATGGGTGCATGTGAAGACTTACATCCTGTAGCATGAGTTCATGTAACGGCCTCCGGGGTGGGTGCATGAGAAGACCTCCTCCTGTGGCATGGGTGCATGAGAATATATTTTATATTTTATAGCACAGCTACCCACAAAGGGTTTCCCGGCGCCGGACCAGCAAAACACAAAACACAACTGGAAAGAGAACAGTCAAAGCACTTATTTGTCGAACAACCAGGTTTTTACGCTTTTTCTAAATTTCATATAGCTTTCCTCCTTGCGTATATGAATGGGCAATGTGTTCCATAAGGTTGGGCCCAGATAGGAAAAGGATCTCCCGCCCATTCTGGCCCGTTTGAACCTCGGTACCGCAAAGTTCGCTGCTGTGCATGAACGAAGACTGCGATTGGGGAGGTAGGGCTTAGCAAGGTCCTGTAGGTATTTGGGAGCAGTGCCAGCTTTGATTTTAAATAGGTAGCTCAGGGTTTTGAAACGAATCCGGTTTTCAACCCTGAGCCAATGCAGGTCCCTAAGATGTTTAGTGATCCTAGCGGATCTAGGGATTCTGCAAAGCAATCTGGCCGCAGCGTTTTGCACCAGTTGCAGACGTTTTATTACTGCTTTGTTTGAGCCCAGGTACAAGATGTTACCGTAATCAAGCCGAGATGTCACTAAGGCATTGACTACGGTCTTCTGGGTAGTAGATAGTAGCATCCAGACAATTTTGCGTAGCCATTTAAGAATGGTAAAACATATGCCTGCCACTTTATTGGCTTGCTGAGTCATAGATAGACTGTCATCTATGATGACCCCAAGGTTTCTAACCTGAGAGGCTGGAGGTGGGAGTTTACCTAATGACGATGGCCAATGGGGATCACTCCAGAGGTCTTTACTGTTCCCTAAGAGGAGGACCTCTGTTTTCTCCCCATTTAATTTAAGTTGGTTAGCTGACATCCAACTGAATATTTCCTGAAGGCCTATTTTTAATGCAGATGGAGCAGATGATTCAGATTTGGAAAGTGAAAACAAAATTTGAGAATCATCTGCATAGGTCATTAAGATGAGGCCAAAGTTTTCTGCCAGATTTGCAAATGGTCGTAGGTACAAGTTAAAAAACAAAGGGCTCAGGATCGATCCCTGTGGCACACCATGAGGAGAGTGGAATACCTCAGAGCATGCCTCCGAAGAGGAGATCTGGAAAGTGCGGAGGGATAAGTATGATCTAATCCACTCCAGTGCTTTGCCTTCGACACCATTCTCCCCCAGCCTGCCAAGCAGTATGGAGTGAGAAATGGTGTCGAAGGCCGCACTTAGATCCAACAAGACCAATGCTACTGTTTGACCATCATCCATGAGCTCCCTGATCTTTTCTGTGACCCCGAGCAGGGCCGTCTCGGTGGAATAACCACTCCTAAACCCAGATTGGGACGAATGAAGAAGCTCGTTGTTTTCCACATAAGTTGAAAGTGCCTTGTAAATGTGCCTCTCTAAAATTTTAGAAAAGGCAGGCAGTAATGAAATTGGACGATAGTTGGCCAATATCATAGGGTCTGCGGCCGGCTTTTTAAGTAGAGGACTGACCATAGCATGTTTCCATAGAGCAGGAACTGTGGCCTGCTCTATGGAGGCGTTCAGTATCTCTGCTATGGAAGTCATGGCGGAGTCCTCTAATTTACTTATGATACTGATAGGAATAGGGTCACGTGGGGAACCCGATTTGATCGATTTTAATAATTCCTTCAGTGTATCCAGATTAATGGGAGGCCAGGCTTCAAGATGATAATTTCCTCTGGTGACTTGGGGGTGTTATCTTGCTTGTATGTAATCGTGCTGTCCTTTTTAATATTAGAGACAATGTTCTCAATCTTTTCGGTGAAGAAAGAAGCCAAGTCCTGGCATTGCTGGGTATTGAGAGGGGTAGGTTCCGCTCTTGAATTCTCACCAGCCAACTCTTTAACAGTATTGAAGAGAGTCTGGGATTTATTTACGGCCATGTTAATAGTAGTGGTAACATAGCATGCTTTAGCTTTCATACAAGCTGAATGGTAGCTATTTCTGGCCTTTCGGTAAACTTCTTTTTGATGAAGTTCATAGTTTTTTACGCCACTGCCTCTCCAGAGTCTTACATGTGGATTTTTCTTTCTTAAGAGCTTCTGTGAACCAGGGGGCGGGAGGGCGATGTGCTTTTCCTTTACAACGGGACAGGGGCAGGCAGGTATCCACTGCGCCAGTCAACCATGTTTGTGTAGACTCTGCTATGCTTTCAATATCTCCATCTAAACATGGGTGATCTTTCTTCAAAGCATTGTTGAGATCCTCCAAGTTTAGAGATTTCCAATTTCTCCTGAGAGATTCTGAAGGAGTCGTAACAGGACATTTGATAGGTTTAAGTGAGATAGCGAAACGCAATAGGAAATGGTCTGACCAGAGAACAGGAGTAGTGTTGAGCCATGAGAGTTCTTTCATATTTGATATAATAGGGTCTAACAAGTGTCCAGCTATATGAGTTGGACCCCTATTACGTAAAGTCATATCTAAAACCATGAAGTCGTCTATTAAGTTTTTGCAGGTCTTGTTGTTGTCATCTTCTAAATGAAGATTCAAATCTCCAAGTACAGTAAAATTTTGAACATTCAGATGTTGAGGTATGATAAAGTTTACCAAATTATCTGACCAGGAGGGATTATTTACTGGCGGTCGATAGATCAGTAGGCCAGAGAAGGTAAAATTAGGACTGAGGGTAATTTTAAATGATGCCGCTTCACAGTTAGGAATGTCTGCAGGTTCAAAAATGCACACAAAATCTCTACTGTGAATAATCGCAATACCCCCTCCTGTTTGGCCTACCCAATCCCTCCTTACAATAGCATAGCTCGGGGGGAGGGCAGTTGCAACGTCTGGACCTGATCCGTCATGAAGCCACGTCTCAGTTAAGAATATGGCGATGGGCTTTTTTTCATTCAAGAGATGAAAAATATCTAATTTGTGTTGTGGTAGTGAGCGACAGTTTACCAAGTAAAAACTGAAATTGTTAGGACTCTCTCCCTGCTGGTAAGGTTTGAAAACAGTACCATGGGGGGTGTCAGAATAGGGCTGATAATTAGTCAGAGAAAGAGTACATTCAGGGCATATTTGTACGCCAGCTAATAGCGGATTCAGGGTTATACAGTTATCATGGCTATTGGGGCGTAACACCCTAAGTTGGGCACCTGTTAGCATACCTGATAATGAAGGGGCAGAGATTTGTGCCCTTAGTCCCGGCCTGGCCCGGACGGGCACAGACGGGCTGACTCTGGCTGGACTCCGGCGAAGACGAGGCGCGTCCGCAAAAACGCGTCCGCTATCGCGGAGAAGGACTGTTTCCTTTTATCCCTGAGACTAGAGCGCTCTCACCGCTCTGTCCCGCCCTAAGATGGCCGCCACTAAATCCCTGGTGCTCGGTGCCTTGCCCTGAATCGGCAGGTATCGAGCGCGTGTGTGCTGAGAAGACCTCCTCCTGTAGAATGGGTGCATGAGAAGACCTCCTCCTGTGGCATGGGTGCATGAGAAGACCTCCTCCTGCAGCATGGGCGCATGTGAAGACCTCCTGCAGCATGGGCGCATGTGAAGACTTCCCTCCTGTAGCATGGGTGCATGAGAAGACCTCCTCCTGCAGCATGGGCGCATGTGAAGTCCTCCTCCTGTGGCATGGGTGCATGAGAAGACCTCCTCCTGCAGCATGGGCGCATGTGAAGTCCTCCTCCTGTGGCATGGGTGCATGAGAAGACCTCCTCCTGCAGCATGGGTGCATGTGAAGTCCTCCTCCTGTGGCATGGGTGCATGAGAAGACCTCCTCCTGCAGCATGGGTGCATGAGAAGACCTCCTCCTGTGGCATGGGTGCATGAGAAGACATCCTCTGTGGCATGGGTGCATGAGAAGACCTCCTCCTGTAGAATGGGTGTATGAGAAGACCTCCTCCTGTGGCATGGGTGCATGAGAAGACCTCCTCCTGTGGCATGGGTGCATGAGAAGACCTCCTCCTGTGGCATGGGTGCATGAGAAGACCTCCTCCTGCAGCATGGGTGCATGAGAAGACCTCCTCCTGCAGCATGGGTGCATGAGAAGACCTCCTCCTGTGGCATGGGTGCATGAGAAGACCTCCTCCTGCAGCATGGGCGCATGTGAAGTCCTCCTCCTGTGGCATGGGTGCATGAGAAGACCTCCTCCTGCAGCATGGGTGCATGAGAAGACCTCCTCCTGTGGCATGGGTGCATGAGAAGACCTCCTCCTGTGGCATGGGTGCATGAGAAGACCTCCTCCTGTAGAATGGGTGCATGAGAAGACCTCCTCCTGTGGCATGGGTGCACGAGAAGACCTCCTCCTGCAGCATGGGTGCATGAGAAGACCTCCTCCTGTGGCATGGGTGCATGAGAAGACCTCCTCCCGTGGCATGGGTGCATGAGAAGACCTCCTCCTGTAGAATGGGTGCATGAGAAGACCTCCTCCTGTGGCATGGGTGCACGAGAAGACCTCCTCCTGCAGCATGGGTGCATGAGAAGACCTCCTCCTGTGGCATGGGTGCATGAGAAGACCTCCTCCTGCAGCATGGGTGCATGAGAAGACCTCCTCCTGTGGCATGGGTGCATGAGAAGACCTCCTCCTGTGGCATGGGTGCATGAGAAGACCTCCTCCTGTAGAATGGGTGCATGAGAAGACCTCCTCCTGTGGCATGGGTGCACGAGAAGACCTCCTCCTGCAGCATGGGTGCATGAGAAGACCTCCTCCTGTGGCATGGGTGCATGAGAAGACCTCCTCCCGTGGCATGGGTGCATGAGAAGACCTCCTCCTGTGACAGGGGTGCATGAGAAGACCTCCTCCTGTGACAGGGGTGCATGAGAAGACCTCCTCCTGTGGCATGGGTGCATGAGAAGACCTCCTCCTGCAGCATGGGCGCATGTGAAGTCCTCCTCCTGTGGCATGGGTGCATGAGAAGACCTCCTCCTGCAGCATGGGTGCATGAGAAGACCTCCTCCTGTGGCATGGGTGCATGAGAAGACCTCCTCCTGTGGCATGGGTGCATGAGAAGACCTCCTCCTGTAGAATGGGTGCATGAGAAGACCTCCTCCTGTGGCATGGGTGCATGAGAAGACCTCCTCCTGCAGCATGGGCGCATGTGAAGACTTCCCTCCTGTAGCATGGGTGCTTGTGAAGAACTCCCTCCTGCAGCATGGGTGCATGAGAAGTCCTCCTCCTGTGGCATGGGTGCATGAGAAGTCCTCCTCCTGCTGGATTGGTGCATGAGAAGACCTCCCTCCTGCTGCATGGGTGCATGAGAAGACCTCCTCCCGTGGCATGGGCGCATGTGAAGACCTCCTCCTATAGCATGGGTGCTTGTGAAGACCTCCGTACTGTGGCATGGCTGCACGAGAAGTTTTCCCCTGAGGCATGGGTGCTGTTTAGAGGCTACGCTCTGTATGAAGCCTGGAAAATGAACTGGGTGATAAATCAAGAATGGCTAGGTTGGTGTGCAGAGACTGGCGTGGGTGCTGTGAGAATGGTACATAAGGGCAGGATAAGTATAGGTTTGGGTGTTGTGTATAGACTACCTTCCATTGTGACCATATATGCAATGGCATATCAACTACATTGAAACTAGATTGTTGATAAGTACTGGACATCTGTACCCACCAAATCAGTACACTTCTGGACTGGTGAATACTCTGCCAGGCCTGCTCTGCTGCAACACACACTGCTATTCTGCTGGACTGCTGCTTTGAAAGAACTGCTCTTCTGCTGCACTAAACTGCCTGCTGCCATCTCTGACTGGGTGAGAAGGACTGGACCTACATCATTTGAACCTAGAATGACTCCCAGTGCTTGTCTGCTTACCTCCTGTTCTGAGGTCTCAGGGACATCAAAGAATTCCAACAACTTTCTACCAGCACCTGGGCTCTTGCCAACTGTGAGTACTCCCTTCTAAGTGGTGTTCAATTATTCCTGGGCCACTGAAAGTGGGTTTTATTATGCTGATCCAGAAAAACCCATACATTGCCATCACTGGCCTGATCAGAACCGCTGCTTCTCTCCTTGACGCCGACATATCACCTCTGCTACCTGGCGATGCATCACCTTCACACCACCTGCTGCGCAGCTCGGCGATGAAGCATCGTAGAGCTGCCTTTACTGAGTTAAAAAGTGGTAGGCAGATTCTCTGGGTTCTTCCAGTGCAGAACGAGGCGATCCATTTGAGGGTGTCTACTTGGTTTCCAATGTGGTAAAGCTGCTTGATAAGGGTGTTGTGGAATACAGTATTTCACCCCTCCCAAGGAGGGTTCTGATGTCATCAGTGGCAGCGTCCAGGGCGATTTCATTACTGTGGCTGGTGCGGAATCCAGATTGGAAGGAGTCCAGAAAATTGTTGTTCTCCAGATGTTCTGCATGTTGGTAGTTGATGGCCTTTTCAAGCACCTTGGCAGAAAAGGGGAGCAGAGAGATGGGATGGTTTGCTAGTATCTGCAGATGGTTTCTTGATAAAGGGTTTGACTTCTGCATGTTTCCATTCTTCGGGGAAGGAGACCCTGGCTAGGGATGAGTTAAAAATAGTGGCTAGCTCACTGCCAATCATCTTGCTCCCAAAGTTAAAAATTTGGGGAAGAAAGGGGTCCATGGGTGCTACTGAGTGGAAGGAGTTCCTGATGGCTATAGTGTTTTGTGTGTGTCGTGAGCTGGTTCCCGGTGATGAGTAGGTGGTCCGAGTATGCATCGGGCTTTGTGTCTGTGGGTTAAAGGTTTTTAGATCATGGAGATATTGTCGTGGAAGTCTGACAGGGTGTCACTGAGAAGGGGTGATGATGTTTTCAGTGGATGAGGGGTTGGTGAACGTTATAACAATGTTAAAGAATTCTTTGCTTTGTTTAGAGCGGGCTCTGATGGAGGCAGCAAGGGCGCTCCTTTTCATCTCTATCAGTAGTTGGTGCTATTGGTTGAGGGATGACTTGAAGGTGGCTCGGTATGTGACTTCCTTGATGGTGTGCTGGTTTCCAAGAGGGCAGCAACCCAACTTTGAATGGTAAATCAAAACAAAAAGTGAACACACTTACATTGTAAGCAAAGGAGCAGAATGGTTGTAAATTGCAGCTGCTGGGTCCTCTAAAAAAATATATATATACACATTTTAGAAAAGGGTGACAAGAAGGTGTCGAGAATGAACTCAACTCCAGTGAAGGGAGCAATGGAGGAGATGGGAAGGTAGATAATGTAAGAACAAAGCTGAGCAGGCCATAGAGGCCTACGAGGGCTGTAGACGTTAGGGGAAGCAGCACATGGTGGAGAAAGAAGGAAAACACATGCTCTTCCATGGAGTGCTAAAGTAAAAAGAAAAAAAGTGGTTCTCGGAATAAGCAGTGCACATGTACAATAACAAACAGCTTAAAAGGGAAGATAGAAACACAAGAAGAGAAAAAAAGCCCATTGGATAAGAAACACGCAACTGACATCAACAAAAGCTCTAACCAATAAGGGGCAATAGGCGAACCCAAAGCTCTAGTATAGGTATTGTACACAAAAGGTCTTATGACAATAGACAAATAAAAGCTATTTGGAGTGGAGACGTAAACACACAGAGCAACAGGCCTTCTCTATTCACAAACCAAGGATTAAGACTACCTCAAACCTCTGCCATTTTAGGAATGAGCTGGAGGCACACAGCTCTAAAGAAGACTACATCACAAATAGAGAAGCAGTACACTTCTGCGACTAAAACCCAGCTACATCTCCAATCACCTTTGACTGTATTCTTGTCTTACAGTCTGTGCCAGGGTTCATTGCCTTTTGAAATACTGCATACATGCATACAGACAGACAGACATACATACATTCAGCTATACATACACGTGTCTATCTAGATAGATAGATAGATAGATAGATAGATAGATAGATAGATAGATATATCTACATACATCATGTCCATTTGTTTGCAGAATTTCCTGGCCACTTGGTAGAGGCAGACCATGGCAGGGTAGCGCCCCCCTCCCCAATTATAAAAAAACAGGCTCTTCAGCAGAACCCCCTTAGGGTCTGGGGGCTTATGAAAAACCAGCCGTAGTCCAACCTCTCTAGCAAGCAGTGATGTATTCATGTTATGTGGCAAAAATAGAAGCATGACGCGTTTGGGAGACTTAGGGGTCAATTAGGATGACGGGCAGACTTTGCCCGCCCGTCATCCTATCGTAAATCGGGACCGCCCGCCATAAGGGCGGGGGTCCCGGGGGTGCCATTAGGATGTGCCCACCACAGTGGCGGGCACATCCTGTATTTTCAGCATTGTGGCGGGCGGTGCTCTCTGCACCGCCCGCCACAATGCTGAAAATGCACTTTCACATTTTCATTTGCAAAGCGGCAGGCACCGCGCGGTGCCTGCCGCTTTGCAAATGACAATGAAGGGGGGTACCACAGGTACCCCCCATGTGCACCCCCCACCTGTACTCCACTCTGGGGGCCCGCAGGGGGCCCCCAGAGTGAAGACCGCGTGCCTTTCCGTGGCGGCAGCGCCGCCGCGGAAAGGCATCTAACAATGCCCATTGTAATATGGCTGGCGGTGTCTAATAGACACCGCAAGCATATTAAACATTTTCCGCCGCAAGGCGACCGGGGCGGAAAAGTGGCAGGCGGTGTTTTGGTGCACTGCGGTACCCCCGCCATTGTAATATGGCGGGGGGGAATTCAGGGAAGGATGTCGGGCGGATTGCCCCCGCCAGGCTGGCGGTAGCCACCGCCAACCTGGCGGGGGCAATCCGCCCGACATCCTAATGGACCCCTAAGTCTCCTTGATCCATACATATACACCTACATACATGCATATATACATACATGCATACATACACATACATAGACATACATGCATATATATACATCCATCCATGCATATATACACATGCATATATACATACATGCACGCATACACACACACACACATACATAAACACACATACATACAAACATATATACATATCAGTTCTTAAGCTGTCCTCCTGGCAATGTACACCTTCCCTTGAACTGTTCATTCCTGCATAACCTAATGGATTGTATGTGTAATTCTGAGCTGCGAGTTTGTGTTCAACTCACTGCCCCCGCTCTAGCAAGTCTGATGTTAGGCTGATAAACGTGACAGAAGTCGACTGCACTGGCTTAAACTTGCAAGTAGTTGTTTCCCCAGACTATCACTAACAGAGTCTGTCCAGGATCATTATGTCAGACATGGAATGTGGCCACAAAGCACATCAGAGCTTCATCACAAGTGCATCTCTCATACTCAATGTTAATGTTAAGAATGATTTGTAGAGCGCACTTACACCGATTGGTTTCATGGCGCTGTCGGAAAGAAGGTAGGATCCGTTACCCGAGAGAACATTAGTTGTAGGCTTGCTTATAGAGCCAGGTTTTAAGTGCTCTTCTGAATTTCATGAGGTCCAGACAAGCTCGGATTTCCAAGGGCAGGGAGTTCCAAAGTCTAGGGGCGAGAGTGGCAAATCTACAGCCTCCTGTGCGCTTCTGTCTGAAAGAGGGGGTGTGGAGGAGTGAGAGGTGGGCAGAGCGTAGGTTACGGGCAGGGGTATGCCTGGCTATCAGATTGTTTATGAATTTAGGACTTTTGCCGTGCAGGGACTTAAAGATCAGACATCCCGTTTTGAAAGTGCACCGTTGAGACATGGGGAGCCAGTGTAGCTTCCTAAGTAGCGGGGTGGCTGGTTGCCATCTGGGTTTACTTAGAATCAATCTGGCTGCGTGGTTCTGGACCATCTGCAGTCGCTTTAACAGGTAGAGAGGCATGCCCAGGTATAGGGAGTTGGCGTAGTCCAGATGAGACAGGACAGTGGCTATCACCACCTGGGTGAGGGCTTCTGGCGTGGGGAGACGACGGACCTTTCTGATTCTCCTAAGTTGGAAAAAACACTTGGAGACTACAAGACCCACTTGTGTTTTCAGTGAAAGATCACTGTTCAGTGTGACTCCAAGTGTTTTTGCCGAGGGTGAGGGAAAAGGTGGGGAACCCATCTCTAAAGGCCAGTAATGTGGGCCCCAGTAATTGTGACTGTCCCTTGTGAGTACCAGCTCAGTCTTACCATGGTTTAATTTAAGATGGTTTTGGTCCATCCAGAGTTGGATGTACCTCATGGTGGACTGGAAGTCGGTAATTGAGCTCTCAGTGTTGTCTATCGTGAAGAGCAGTTGTAGATCGTCTGCGTAGTTGAAGACCGCCACCCTCCTATCTCTGAGGGACTGAATCAGGGGGAAGATGTAAAGATTGAACAGGTGGGGGGACAGGGAGGAGCCCTGTGGGACACCGCAGGTGATTCTCTGTTTTGGGGCAACCAGATTATTGAGACGGACGACATGGGATCTGTTCTCCAAGAAGGAGCTCAGCCAGCTGGCCGATGTGCCCCGGATGCCGGCCTGGCCGACACGGTCGACCAAGATAGTATGGTCGACCGTGTCGAACGCGGCCGAGAGATCCAAGAGCACCAAGCCCTGCGGGGAACTGTTGTCTGCGCAGTCACGAAGTGTGTCCAGTACGGCAAGAACGACGGCTTCAGTCGAGTGCCCAGGTCAGAAACCTGCCTGATGGGGCTCGAGGTAGTTGGACTCCTCCAAGAAATTGGATAGGCATCTGGCTACGTATGCCTCCATCACCTTTGCTAAAAAGGGGAGCAGGGAGATGGGGCGATAGTTAGACATACATGTGGGGTCGGCCCCAAGTTTTTTCAGGAGTGGCACTACTGTAGCCTCCTTAAAAGCTGTAGGAACTTGGCCAGATGATAAGGAGTTGTTCAGGAGGGTGAGGGCAGGATCTGGGAGAGCAGAGAGGCAGTATTTTAGTATGTGAGGAGGACAGCTATCCGTGGGGGCGCGCCGGATTTGACCTTAACAAGGAGCTCTTGAAATGTCTCCGGACTGATGGTGGGGAAGCTGTTGACTGTGCATTTGTTTTTGAGGGGAGCGGGGGAGATCGTGTTGGGAAGTTTGGGGATACTGGCTTTGATGGACGAAATTTTCTCAATAAAATAATCATTGAGTGAGTCACAGAGAGTTTGGGTGGGGGTGACCCTGGGACGGATACTATCTAGGTTGGTCAGTTTGTTCATGATAGTAAAATTTCTTTCGATTTGTTATTTGAGTTGAGGATACATAAGGAGAAGTGGACAGCTTTAGTAGAGAGGATAGGTCGTCATCTGGGACCAGCAAAGAGGGACATTTCATTTGGGGGCCGCAAAGACTTCTCAGGGGGTCTGCAGTGCTTAGAAAATTAAATAATTTTCACAGACTAGTAATGTGTATAGGGATAAAGAAGCAAAATTGAAAGATAATGAAATGTTTTGTAAAAGTGAAGGGATTTGAAACTAGGAGTAAACACAATTATGCTAGTATACTCAGACTGATTTGTGGGAGCAGTCCAAATGCATCAAAGAGACCATAGTATTGTGAGTGGCCACAACTGAATAAAAAAAAAACGAAAACATTCCTATTTAAAAAATGTTTTTTTAAATTTTTTGTGAATTGAATAAAATATTTCATCTTTTGTGTATTCATTGGTAAATGCTTGCTTTTGTATCTCTTTGCAGTACAAATCATCAAAAAATGCTTAGCCGGACAGTGGCGGCTAAGACGGTACGGGAGTGGTGAGGCAGGGGTGGGAAGGGAAGTATAAATAAAACTTCACTTACCTGAACACCGCATCTCTCCTCTGTCTCTCCCATGTCGTCTCTCCTCCGCTCCTCAACCAGTGTGTCTCTGGCCTGCCATCGCAGAGCCTATGTGCAGTCTGGTAACTGCCATGTCGACTTGGTAAGTGCACCCACGTACCAGTCCCCAAACCTTCCCTTTGCTGCATGTTAGTCACCCCTAAAGTAGGCCTACGGGCAGGGTGCATTGTAAGTAAGAGTGAGGGCATGCCCTGATGTGTGTGGCATGTCCTGATAGTGAATTACAGCCATTTTCGTTTTTCACTATTGCAAGGCTACCTGCTCCCATAGGCTAGAACGGGCAGTTTGATTATAACATCTTATAATCCTAACTGACCCAGGGAACATAGTAGAAAGACAAATTTAGTATGCCTGAACTCAGAGTGATAAAATACATCTGTTAGTGAAGTTGGTTTTAACATTCTGTGTTTGAAAAACGCCACTTTTAGAAAGTAGGTATTTTCTTACCATCCAGCATGCCTCTGCTAGCTTGTGTATTGTGTGTCTGGGTTTGTGAGTGACAGGGGTTGGGGGATCCCAGGAGACAGGGTGAGTCAGCACAAGGTGAGTCAGCCATGAAGCATCCAGGCTCCCCTAAGGCAATCACGACGCTGCAGTGGATGCCATGGTTTGGCGCTCAGACGGGAAGCGGAACACTGGGCATATTCTCCACCCAGCCTCGGTGGAGAACATGCAAGTGCATATGATGGTTTGGGCAGGCCAAGATGGCCGGACAAACCAGTGTGCGCACATTAGAGTGCACCAACTACTCTATTCCCGGATGTAAAGGATCCAAGCCCCACCGCCTCTCCTAACCTGGAGATACTAAAAATAAAATAATAGCTTATGTTATTATCATTTTATTTTACACTGCTCAAAGAGTGGGGCGGCGCTCCTATGCCTTAGCGGAGGAGCCGCCACTATAGCCGGAGGTACTGCATATCAATAATAACTCAGTGGGGTCCCCAAATTCCAATAATGATTCAGTGGGGATCCCCGGATTCCAGTAATGATTCAGGAGGGGCCTGGGGTTCTAGTAATAAGTAGGTGTCAATGTCAATGGAAGTCAACAAGTTAAGACCCACTGGCTTAAAGTATATGGTGCTTCCCATATCAAACTGAACATCAGAAAAGCAAAGACTTTTTTTTCAGATCCTAAAGGGATATCCTTGCTATGCTTAGCTTCGCACAAAAAACCCAAATTGAAATACATAACTAATCTATAGATACACTTTTGTAAACACACTGAAATAGTTCCCCACTAAAATTAAAATATCATATTATCAAATAAACGTAGGTTATTCTGAACATGATGGAAAAGCACAAACCTGCCTGAGAGGAGTTGCTGTGAAGCGCCAAGCAGCAGGGTCTCCACATCATACTCTGGTTCCAACATGAATCTGAATGGCCAATCCTTCAGCAGAGCCCACTCCAGAGATACATGTCCAGTGACTTTCGGAGGCATTCCTTGTCAGCGAGGGCCATCTCTGGCAGGGAGGCACAGGTGCTCAATCTGTTTCTGCATGACTTACCTGCGGTAAGGGAGACTCCCAGCAGCAGGCACAGCAACTACTACACTACACACATATGCAGAGGAACTGCTGACCTCAGACAGGGAGAAAGGGTCGCAAAGGAGGAAAACGTCAGAATGTACTTTAAGCTTCCAAGGTCAACCTTGATAAAAGACAATTAAGAAAGGCACCAGACCTGGAAAGGAGCTGCAAGACTGAAGAATGTGTGTTTTTCATATGAGCTGAAGAAGACGAAATAATCTCTACTAGAAAAAAACATCAGAAGCAGTAGCAAAAATTCGGGAACAGAAGGTGGCATTGAACCCAAAAACGAATCATTCACCTGATCTCACTAACGCTTCCTTTCACACCCTCCATACAGGAAGAATGATTACTAGAAACAGGAAACACGCCACAGGATATGGAGCCACCATCTTGGATTGGATTGGGTGACCAATCAAATGAAGCACTGTTCGGCTGCCATCTTGGATTGGGAAAAGAACCGTGTTGGGAAATGACCCACGTGAAAGAAGACCGCTCATCCAAAACCAAACTGAAAGGAAAGAATCAGCGTATTTTTGGTTCTACCTTCTGCTGCCAAGACTTGTGACCTAGCCTCCACCTCCATCCCAGATTCCTTATCACTTTACACCAGGAGGGGTCGCAATTAGTCTATAGTACACACGTATCCTAGGATGGTGATCAGGAAAAATCAAAGACAATAAGGCTCTGATGCCTTCCTAGAAATTCAGAGAGGCAAGGCTGCCAACAACCCAGCAGGGTCAAAACACAGAGGGGCAGATTTACAAGCCCCGTACGGCACTTTTGAACCGCCGCTGCGTCACTTAAGTGACGTAGTGGTGGCGCAAAGCCATCGCCATGCTGCAGGGTATTTACAACGTGACGCATCTAGGGAGATGCGTCACGTTGTTCCGCACGGGGGGGGGCTTTCCGGTGCAGGAACGCCTCGGAAAAGTGGCTGAGTGAAATGTACAAGATTTCACTCAGTCACTTTTCCGACCCCGCTGTGTCAAAACCTTACGCCTGCTTGTAGCAGGCGTAAAGAGTGATGCAGCACAGCTAGTATAGGGTGCCCCGAGCAGTGCTGGAGTTGCGTCGCGAGTTGCGTCACGCTAGCGACACGACTCCAGCACTGCGTCACCTTTACGGCATCAGATGTGTCACGCATCTATCTATTCTTGCGCCATGGTGCGCTGCATTGTAAATGGATACTTGTATAGCGCACTACTCACCTGCAAGGGTCTCAAGGCGCTTGTACGAATACCGCTGTGGAACCCATCCTGGCTTTCCCTGTGAGGTGTCCACTCCTGGGCACCCCCAAGGTGGAGGCCAGGCATCCTTAGCGTTGTGGGGGCCGTTGTGGAGATTAAGCAAGCTATTGCCCAGAGTTGCAGAGTGGGACTCCATGATTGGAATAGGCACCGAGGCGAGAATTATCAGGTCCGTGGAATTTTTTGAGCCCAAGACCCGCCGAGGCGGGGAATTGAACCCTGGTCCCAGGCTAGACCTCTGCATCAGGGTCTGCCGCTCTAACCATTGAGCCACAATTCTCCACGTCCACGTCCACGTAAATAGGTGCATCCATGGTGGTGCAATAGGTTTCTGCCATGGCGCAAAAAAACTGGCGCATCCCTGCTGATTAGCAGAGATGCGCCAGTTATTGTAAATCTGCCCCCTGGTCTGCAGCTCATTACTAAATCCCTGAGCCTGAGAAGTGTGCAATAAAGTACTGCTAGGGAAATGAAGGTTTTATACCTTTACGCTCTTGTGGACTTCCTGCATCTGAAAAGTGATTCCCAAACCTGCAGCTGTCCGAGGCACTGGGCCGGGGGGAGCATTTTATAGATGCACCGCCCATTGAACAGCCCTGCTTCCGGCACCCTATAGAGACTGTCAGTCTCCCCTCAGTGCATTTAAAAGGCCCCCACCTTACTCTTGATTACCTCTAGATAGCCCTCTGAGGCTGCCAGTGGTCCTTGGCTATCTATCAGACACTAACACACACAGAAGCCGTTGTCACACATCACATATCAAGTCAATGCTTTTTGGCTCACCCACTACTCTCTTTCAAGCAGAGGAGGTAGTGAATACAGCTGAACCCACCCATTATGTATATATTTTTTAAAATGTATAAAACAGGTCCGGTGTATCCTGGTAAATCCTACATGTATGAGGAGTAAAAAAGTGTGTATAATTAGGAAGTGCCTGACGTAAGCCACCACCAGGGAGCAGTTGGCTGGTTCTCGTTAATTGCTCACTCTTTCATCAACACTTTCCTATGTTAGGGATCGAAACCAACACCCAAATTGTGTGGAAGAATATTTTACGAGCGCAACCTAAAAACTTCTATGTGTGTGTGGTGCACATCTAGTGGGAGAGGTGTGGCGCCGCGGCCAGGGCGACTGACGCTGGAATCTGGGGACCACGGTTCGATCCCCGGCGGCAGGTCAGCCCAGCACCATGCGACTCTGGGCAATAGCTTGCTTAATCTTCCCGACGGCCCCCAGCGCCTAGAGACCCTTACGGGTGATTGTGCGCTTTACAAATGTGGATTATTATCTAAAAAAAAAAAAACACCCTGAGTCCCCATAAAGATAGGAAAACAACTTCCTCACAGGCACAGAAAAATTAAGTTAAAAATGAGTTGCGAAAAGCCACTCTGCATACATCTTTAATTTGTGGGACCTGCAATCATTATTGAAAACCATACCATGTTTTAGAACATGTTTCACTGCCAAATCACTTTCTGGCAAATTCATCAGGGCACGGGGACCTCATTCCTCCCTTGAAGTACACCGGACCTGTCTATCAGACACACTAAACTTGTCCTAAAACATTCCAAAGCACATAGGTTTTGACATCTACAGTGACTCAGGTCGCCACCTGACTGGATTGTTACAGACTCCACCTGTATTTTGATGGTTTTGCCAGTCAAACAAGCATTAGCAAAGACAACACATCTCGCCCAAAGGCGAGCTATTGGCTTTGTCAGTCGGATGGGAGCTGTGAAACGGAAGGCGGTTTGGGTAGTCAATGGGAGGGCGTGGGCTGGTGGAGAGCATGACTGTTAAAAAAAATGTGCTATGTGCCTCAATGACAGCAAGCGCAGCGGACGACCATTAATCAACGTGTACTACACGCCAGATTCGAAACTAGAAGTGATGCTGGTCAATCAGGAGCCAGCAAAAAGAGTGACAATGCAGCCAACGAATGGGAAGCAAAGGTGTGGACTCTATTGATTACCCCGTGTAGTCTGCGCACGTTAAGAGGAGTGTTTCTATGTGGCATAAAGCCAGACTGATCGGGGTGTATCAGGTCGCCTATCACCTTCGCCTGACGGTTCGCCAGGAGCTTGGCTAAGATCTTCAGCTCTGCGTTTAAGAGCGAGATGGGTCTAAACGAGGCACATTCCGTTCTAGCCTTTCCTTCCTTATGAATCGCAACCACTGTAGCTATTCTCTGTTCCCTCGGCAGTATTCCCTTGTCTTTGGATTCTACAAACATCGCCTTCAAATAAGATGCGTGTATGTCAGATCTAAGTTTGTAGAGCTCTATAGGAAACCCATTGGGGCCCAGCGCCTTTCTTGAGTTTAATGATCGGATTGCTTGGGCAATTTCATCCGTAGTGAGTGAACTATCCATATAGTCAAGATGCTCAGGGGAAAGACAGGGGAGCTTGATGTCACGGAGCAGCTCCTGGGAGTCCGCCTCCGAGCGAGGGGAGACCGATCTGTAAACCGCCTGATAGTGGTCTGCAAACCTGTCCACTATTTCCTGTGGTTCAGTATGCAAAGTTCCTCCCCCCGCTTTGATCTTCGGGACTAAGCGGCTCCCCCATTCTCTCCTGTCCAGCCATGCAATAAGCTTCTCGGCTTTATCCCCCAAGTCATACAGCCTGCCCTGCTGTTCCCTACCAAGAGCCCTAGCTCTATCCGAGACTAGTGTCTTATAGTCGTGTTGCTTAAGGCGCAACAAATGTAGTTTGGCGTGGGATGCCCCCAGCTTCAACTCACCCTCCAATCTGCACACTTCACCCTCCAGCTCCACTACCTCCCTCTGCTGCTCACTCTTGGAGCCCGCTATCAAGGACAGAGCCTGACCCCTTAGAACAGTTTTGAATGCCTCCCACACGGACTGAGAAGAGGACACTGACCTTACATTATTAATTAAGTATTTGTCAAGCATTTTAATGAGGTCTTTGCGGATCTTGGGGTTGCGCAGATACCATGGATTTATTGGGGCCACCCTCCCCGCAGATACCTGACTTATGACAATGCGGACCCACAGCAGAGAGTGATCTGAGATGCCTCTGGCCAAGTGTCTGACTTCAGCTATATGTGTTGCTTGTGCGGCCGGGACAAGGCAGTAGTCTAGTCTTGAGAGACTGTGGTGAGCCCCAGAGTGGAATGTGTACTGTGTTTGTTCCGGGTGGTGGAGCCTCCAACTATCGACCAGTCCCATTGCGTCTATGAAGTCTGGTAGCCATCGCGTCGCCCCTCCCATCTCCCGCGGGGGATGTCTGTCCGACATACCAGAGACGACTGCATTAAAGTCGCCTCCCGGGATTAAAAGCCCCTCTGGGATGGTGAGTAGAGCCTCCGCCAGATCAGCAAAGGTTGTGCCCTGCAGCCCTGGAGGATCATAGATCGATAGAAACATTATGTGCCGGCCTTCCCACGTGCCCGTGACACCGGAGTATCTGCCTCTCTCGTCCTCCCAAGTGGAGGTCACAGCTAATGGAAATGCGTTTCGAATCAAAATGCCCACCCGTCGGGACCCAGACGTAAACCCTGAGTGTGCGACCATTTTATATCACCCTCTGTGCATAGCTTTACATGTGTTACCAACTAGATGTGTCCTGAAGCAGGACCACGTCCGGAGTATGCCCTTTAATATACTGAAGAACCACACTCCGCTTGATCTTATCCCCCAACCCGTTAACGTTCCAACTCAAACCCCTAACTTCCCTACCCCCCATCGTCTACCTGGTAAGATTGATAATCCTCCATATTATCTCTGTCCGGCCTGTGTACCATGCTGATGTAAATAACAAACCACCGAATCGGTGAACAAGACACCCTCACCCAACATCCCCCCACCCTGCTGCCCTGCCCTCTGGGCTCCAAACTGCCCATTGAAACTGCAGAGTGCCTGTCGCCCTAGAAAAGTTCAAAGAAAGAGTAAACTTAGGGGGAACAGGCCGTGAGCTTCATGCCCGCACCCCAAGCATAATCAATATCCTGTCCTGCCAGCCCTAAAAATTTCAAGTTGTAAACCCACTTGCAGCCCACTAGTCTTTTAAGGCAAATGTCCCACCCACCCCAACCCCCCCAACAAGATTACTCCCACATGCGCAAACCGGTTGACCCCTAGGCTTCCACTCTAGGGTGGTTGACTGTCTGCACTCGTACCAGCGCCACGATCCGCTGGATCACGATTCCCTCGGTATTCGATCCATTCCGCCACTGTCTCCGGATGATGAAAAAACCAAGTTCGTCCCTCTGCCTCAACACGAAGGCGGGCTGGAAATAACATTGAGTATTTCAAGCCTTTTTCCCTCAAGTCACGTGTGACCGATAGGAAGGATCTCCTCTGCTTTTGCACTCTCTGTGTGAAGTCCGGGAAAAAGGAGATAGTAGCATTCTCATATTTAAGCGGGGCATTGGCCCTTGAGTTTTGAAGGATCACATCTCTATCCCGATAGTTCAGGACTCGGGCCAACATGGGCCGCAGGGGAGCGCCCGGCCTGCGACGGCTGCCCGGGATCCCGTGTGCCCCTTCTATCACAAAGAAGTTACTGAGGTCCTTGGGCTGCAGGTGCTTAAGAATGAGATCCTCAACAAACAGGTCAGGAGTCTGCCCCTCTGATCTCTCTAGCACTCCCAGGATACGTAGGTTATTGCGGCGGAGGCTGCCTTCATAGTCATCGAGATTGAGGTCAGCAGAGTGACGGGAGTCCTGAAGATCTCGGACCTCCCTCAGTAATTGCGTAACATCCTCCACCAGGCTAGCGGCTGTTATTTCTACCTGCTTTACCTTCTCATTTAACTTTCCCATGTCGGCCCGAATAAGGTTAATGTCTATGGTCATGGAGTCCATTTTATGTCCCAGGGAGGTTTTCACCCCAGTGATGGCTTCCACCACATCTTTCGGGGAAAGTTCCCGTCCCTCCTCGCCGGGGTCCCCCCTCGCCGCCTCCTCAGACAGTCTGCCCCGCGGCGTCTCCTTAGCAATAGTGTAGCGGTCCAACTTGTTAGTCTGGACCGATTTTGACCCTCTGGTTCCCACTCCTTTAGCGCGATCCATCATTGTAGCTTGAGCCAAAGCAGATCTCAGTTCGGTTCAAGGAGTTCAGGGGTGCCACAGGGCACTCCCACGTATTGCACAGATTCTGGTCTAGGGCTGGAGTCTCGGCAGAACCCACGGTCAGGTGCACTTCACTGCGGGGGTGGGGAGGTACTGCAGATCGGCCTCAGGGGTGATTACAGCACGGGACGTCACGTCCTCAGTCCCCCTTACCGTGCCACAGTCCGGGGGGGGGCCCCCATCTCGTTGTCCGCCTCCTCTGGCGCAGGGTCGCCAACCTCATCACGCATCCCGCTGAGCCTTTCCCTGGATGACTGCGGTCAATATGGAATGTAGCGATATCAAGTCGTCTTCGATGCCCCACTGCAGAAGAGCCGGTCGCCCCGGGCTCATGCCCAGCAGGGAGCAGCCGCCGCAGGTCGTCGGATTTGGTTCCCTTCGGTCTGCAGCACCCAAGGGGACAGCAGGACTTGCAACGGCAGGGCCGTCCTCAGGGCGGTCTCTATTGCTATCTTCATCTCGCTACGGGCCACGTCGTCGACGGGTGGCGCTGCCAACAGGGTCGTGTTATACCAGTCCAGGGGCAACCGATCCTCGCTGCCCCCCTTTGCAGAACTACAGGACGTTCTGGGGCGTGCTGATAAGCTCCAGCTTAGGGTACGTAGGCGGCACAGTTCAGCTACAGGGTGGCCCCTGTCTGCACGGATTACTGCCTCTGGGAGCGCAGAAGGCGAGACTCGAGAGTGGAGGGGGGGTTACTTCCAAGTTCCCAGTCCCGCAACTACTAATTCTCATGTCCAGCCCCCAACACCGACTGCTTCTTGTCACCTCCGCCGAGGCACCACCACAGGAGGGCCAGGACAGTCCTCCTCACCCTAGGGTTACTCCGGTTCGATCTTACGGATCTCTCCCCTCATTCAGGTGCAGACAATAGATCACTCAATGCGCCAGGGGTCCCCCACTTATGCAGATGGGGGGGGAGAAACAAGCCCCAATTGGTACCGCGCCGCTGCCCCCAGGCCCACATTCAGCGCGCCCCACCCGCGGCTGAAATGCCTCCGTTCGTCTTCAATGTCTCTCGGACTCCTCACAGCGAGCGCTCTTCCGCCACCCCCCCGGAGTTCCAATCCGGGCCTCCGAAACCGCGGCTAGCCGGGGGCTCCAGCACCAAAGCCAGCCAGGAAGCTCGGCTACTCGAGTCTGCCCCGTCACTGTGGGCCCCGGCTCCAAGGCCCAGTGCAGGCCCGCCGTTTACGGTGGGCAGATCTCCGCTCTGAGACACGCCACACACACCGGGACAGAGCAGAGGAGTTACGCTTGCTCACAGACGGTAGGGGCTGTAGAAAGGACCGTCGGATAGACAGTCAGGATAGTCGGTGGGGCATTTAGGCACCGGAGCTCACAAACTACGTGGCCATCTTCGGTCCGCGCTAAGCCACGCCCCCCCCTAGACCTGCATTAATGATCCATGACTAATAATGAAAGTAAACGACAGAATAAGTAATGTTACAAATTAATCAAGTAGATTTTGTTTTCAGTCCCATTTACTACCACATCCCCGCATTTGCAGACTTTTAAAAGAAAGAACAATGAATGGCCAGTATATTTCTCTTGGAAAGGTGGCATTTCTAACTGTGACACTCCATAAGGCATCGGCAGATCCCTCAGCCATGCGCTAGAGGTACTTCACCTGCCTGCAGACACCCTAGTCGACTCTCAAACACCCCCTAACTTACCCCAGACACCATTGAGCAGCTCTAAGAGAGTCTCAACATAATCTTCTAGGCCTTAAACCGGAGACATACTCCCATTTATTAAGTGTGTACATCAGACAATGGATACCCTCACTGTCCCTGACAACATCTGAATGACAGTTTTAAAGATCACTAACTGACCCTCAGAGATCTCCAGAATGCTCTCAGCCGGCCCCATTGAATCCTCCATTATGTCTGTAAACAAACCCAATTGTCCCTCAGCCTGTCCCCCAGCAACTTCATATGATATATAAAGAACCCAGCTGTGCTTTTAGGGAGCCCTGGTGTGCACCTCCAGCCTGCTCTTAGAATGTATGTACCTGCTCTTATGGACTCTAAGAATGGTTCCTACCTTCAGCTGCTCCTTAAGCATTCCAATTGGCCCTTGAGTACTGTTGGCCAGTCCTCAGATACCTACACCATGCCCTCACGAACCTGAGACTACCTTTAGTCTCCCCCTGCTGTTCCTAACACTTCCTCATCCTGCACTTAAAGGACACCATTGTGTTCCCATTTCACACTAAGCCAGATCTCTGAGCCCACCTGACAGACACAGCTAGGTGGCTTTCAGGAGGCATCATTTAGGCTTCAGCCACCCTCATGTGGTCCTTTAAAGTCGTCACCTAACTTTAATATTCCCTCATAGGTTCAGTCTTCAACTGCCAAAAACGTCCTGGTCTCCAGGGAGTGTATAATTAAGTTGCCATCGAGCCCACCCCCAGCTTCCTTGGATACTCCCCTGCTTGTAAAAGTCATAATAGCTACAATACTGAGTCAGGTATTTGTATATGTCTTATTTCTAAAAGTGAGTTATACGAAACGGTATCAAAGCGCTATACATGAGGAGGGACAGAGAGAACAGTGGATCACAACAACAGGCAAATCACCTACACAGTCCCTAACAATCTATTTCGCAAACAACCAGGTTTTAATTTGCTTTTGGAAGGTCGTATGAGAGCTCTGACTTTTGATAAATTCAGGAAGAGAATTCCACAGCTTAGCAGCCGCTACAGTATAGGTGCATTTAACCCACCTAGCTTTCTTACAGTGGGTATCCACTCCCTCATACTGTTTCGCAGATCTCAGTGATCTCCGAGGCATGTTATGGTACTCCCAGGACCAGGCAAGCTGTTGTGTTCTGGATTACGTGGAACTTATTCAAAGAAAATGGATAGATGTTTAAGTATAGGGCATTGCTATAGTCTGAAAACGAGTTGATGAGGTCGAAGAGCACTGCATAAAGAAAGCCTAAAGAAAAAAGTGATTTAGGTACTGGGATTGGGTTGAGTACATTAGATGTGTTGATATCCTTATCAGCTTATAACCAGGCTTGAATTGCCAGATCAAGACTGTCTAAGTCTTAATAAGACCCTGATAGTCTTTGCAAGATTAGCTGAAGACTAATAAACACAAACCTATGTGAGAAAGGACTCCATACTAAAACTCCTGGGTTTATTAAAACATATCACAGTTACAGAATGCAAAACATAAGTAGTTAGTTAATCACGAGTTAGCTCAATCAAAATAGTCAAAGTCATAATCAGCCAGAGAACTAACATTAGGTCAGCTTCTAATAGAAGCAAATAGCTTTAACCAAGTATAAAGCTAAAGAAAGACTGACATAGTGTCTGCTTCCAAAGAAGTAAGGCAAAAGACTGGCTTATTTTCAATATACAGCAGTTTATATAAAGTTTGAGGGTACAGAAGCCTAGGACATTTTGTTATTTTATGTTTGTGGCATGACAGGCTAGCATGGTTACAAGAAATGGGTCAGTAAATATTCTTCTAAATCAGATACTTTAATAAACGTCTATTTCCTACTGCGTCTTATTGGCTAAAGAATGAATGACTTATTAAGGAGATCAATTATTATTTTTAAATAATACTTAAATCCAATAGTCTGTTCAGCTTATGACTAGAATATCACAAAGCCTTGCTAGGAAGCCTTCAAAAGTTGCAGACTAAAGGAACACTATGAACATTGCTTCCTTGACATTTCAGAACAAAAAATGACATTGCAGACATCACTATTGCACCTTTTTTAATGAGTTTATTGAAATGGAAAAAAACACAAGCATACAAAGAAAGAGTCTTTGACAATGTGACAATTGCACACTATTGTTCTGCAAATGAGAACAGTTGTCAATACAAGCTAATGGAGGTCTAGTGGCACTAACTGAACCACATCCACTATCTCTTCCTAGTTACAACTTTTCTACAACCCCCTCCATTATACTGAAAGCAATTTTCACACTACACTACTATAGCATCTTCCCCATAATACGTGGTTTGACAACTTTGTCTTTAAATACTTCAGTATATCATAGGCCTTTGCTTTCATCTCTTCAAGCACACTTTCCTCCTTCTTCCTTCTATTTGTTGACACCTTCTTTCTGCTGCAGTTATAGCTAAACTTCTAACTCACATAGCTTCTACAGCCTTACAAATAAGTAGAGCATCCTTTATAGTTAAAATCATATTTAGTAATATAGCTATTAATTGTATTAGGAAGTCCTTACTGAATTGCTAAACCATTCACCGATCTTCTCCCACACACTACGCTCTCCCATAGGATAATTCTCATTCATAATGTTGATTAGGGTATTAATATATTTATTATCCTTTTTATTATTTACCTAGAATGTATGTGCAGCAATGTTGCACCTTAATTAAACAACACATGGCAACTTCTTTTTCTAAAGCATATCCATGTTATGTTATGTTAAGCAGATTTGTAGACTGCATTATCACCTGGGATGTTATCCTGGTGCTGAACAGGTATGAGTCAGTCTATGCTTTAGGAGCATGGTGGGGAAGATTCAACCGCTGGATTTGGTTTCCATACTTGTGGGATATGGGAAATTTGGTGCACAGACATAATATCGACAGGACAGAATATCGACAGCCAAAATATCGTTTTTAAGGTAAGTGAAGTAATATCAACTGTAAATAATATCGAAAGTAAAAAATATCGTTTTTTATATAATATGTAATTATTTATAGTGTTTTTATGTTATAATATGTGTGAAAAGTGTCATTTTATGTTATAATTATTTTTAATTAATGATTTTTTAAAAATTATTGTGTAATTTTATTCTGTAGCGGGTTGTGGGTTTATAGGGGAATAGGGTGGGAAGTAATTTAATTATAATTAATTAAATATGTAAATTTATTAATTGGTAGTAATAATTAATTAATTGGTAATTAAATATTATATGTTAATTATTTAAAATTTAATTGGTAATTAATTTAATTTAATTGATTAATTGCTAATTATGTAAATTAAAATAATGTATTTCCTGTAGCGGGTTGTGGGTTTATAGGGGAATAGGATGGGAAGTAATTTAATTATTATTTATTAAATATGTAAATGTATTAATTGGTAGTAATATTTAATTAATTGGTAATTAAATAATAATTGTTAATTAATTAAAATGTAATTGGTAATTAATTTAATTTAATTGATTAATTGCTAATTATGTTAAATTAAAGGGGTATTGTTAGGGTTCAGGGTCAGTTTTTAGTTTTTGGGTAAAGGGGTATTTTTAGGGTTCAGGGTCAGTTTTTAGTTTTTGGGTAAAGGGGTATTTTAAGGGTTCAGGGTCAGTTTTTAGTTTTTGGGTAAAGGGGTATTTTTAGGGTTCAGGGTCAGTTTTTAGTTTTTGGGTAAATGGGTATTTTTAGGGTTCAGGTTCAGTTTTTAGTTTTTGGGTAAAGGGGTATTTTTAGGGTTCAGGGTCAGTTTTTAGTTTTTGGGTAAAGGGGTATTTTTAGGGTTCAGGGTCAGTTTTTAGTTTTTGGGTAAAGGGGTATTTTAAGGGTTCAGGGTCAGTTTTTAGTTTTTGGGTAAAGGGGTATTTTTAGGGTTCAGGGTCAGTTTTTAGTTTTTGGGTAAAGGGGTATTTTTAGGGTTCAGGGTCAGTTTTTAGTTTTTGGGTAAAGGGGTATTTTTAGGGTTCAGGGTCAGTTTTGGGTTTTTGGGTAAAGGGTTTTTTTAGGGTTCAGGGTCAGTTTTGGGGTACAGGGGTACAGGGGTACAGTGTAAAAATAAAGTAAAATTAAATTTACATTAATTTAATTTAATGAAATTAAAATAAATTAAATTATATTTAAATAATTTTAAATAATTTAAATTAAAAAAAATTATTATATACTTACCAATACTTACGTTGTAATGGTAGTGCGTTGTAAAAGTTGCGTTGTAACGTCATATATCCACTGTTGCACTCTTTGCAGTGCGAATAGTAATTTTTACTCTTTTGTACTTGTACGTTAATAATATTGGCTATTATTTAATTAAATTTTGTTACTATATATATATATATGTTTTAAGAAATATGATTACAAAAATATTATTTTTTTACTTTCATTAATTATTTAATTATTAAAAGTTATTTTAAGTATTGTTAATTATATTTTAGTAATTAATTTTTTACATTAATGTAATTAAACATTGTTTTTATTAAAGTCGATATTTTTTACAACTATATTTTTGTTAACGATATTTTGTACTCGATATTTTTGTACTTACCTGTTTGTACATACAAACTCGATATTTTGGTTGTAGATATTTTCTTGTCGATATTTTGCGTAGTCGATATTTTGGTAGTCGATATTATTTCAGTGATCCGGGAAATTTCAGTCATGCAGGCAATGAACTTAATCCAGGTACAGGGCATTTTGTCATAGAAGGAGAGAGTGAGTTGCATGTTGTCGGAGTAGGGAGGGACATTGATGTCATAAGAGCGGGTGATGATGGCTAGAGGGTTCATGTATACGTTGAAGGGGAACAGCTCAGGGAGGATCCTTGGGGATCTATACAGATGAGATCCGCATAAAGGTAAAACTTAAAAGATAAACTTTTAACAATAGCAACGTGGGCACTAAAAAGCCAGCAGATCATAAGTGTGGGCCCAAAACTTCTCAAAATGTTAAATTGCTAGATGATCTTAGCCAATGAATGTGACAATTTTGATGTGGGTAGTTAAAGAAATATGGGCAAGTAATAAAGAGAATTAATGTGGGCAGAAGTTAAAATCCACTTAAAGCTATGCAGGAATAAAATGTAGTCTCTAAAACCAATTCAGTCCCTTTAAAATAAAAATCAAAAATCTGCAATGCAGAGTTCACTCCTTCACATGAAGTTATTTAGCATCAGTTGTTTCATTTCTCAGTTCAATGACACTTCTAGGGGGAACTGCTAGCAAAAATTTTACATTTATCAAGTCAATAGCTTCTTCTTATGACACCATCTTTGTCACTATGCCCATTCACAAGCTGTGTATTTCTTGTTGTCACTACTACTCGAGGATCTTTTGATTACTGGTTCATCAATATCTTTGTCTATCAACTCTGTTACTGCTTCAGCTTAACTTCCCATCTCTTTTTTCAGACCATCTTTGCAACTCTCAGCTTTCCTCTGTCACTCTTCCATGCTGTTCCGCTTGAATCAAACCAGTAACTTGCAGTTAATTGGCTTTTTTCTGCTTCCTGATGTGTACAGTTTGCAACTGGTGGAGTCTTGTTGTGGTCTAGCTTACACTTTTCAGAGTTTGATATTCTTCTTTTTGATTTTGAAGTTTAATTTTCTCAAATTTGATTATCTTTAGTTTCTTGTTTTTCTTCTTGAACTCTTTGCTCTCCCCTTTTGGATACATGTTGCAAACTCAAGATTGACTCAGTTAATTAACAGTTTGTGTCACTGTGTCTTCTTCAGCATGTTATATTCCATATAGGTACTATAATATAGGCACAGGAAAACTTGTGACCCTTCACCTATATTCTCTCCCTACATTACACTTGTCACGGTTTACAGGGACCGACCTTTTACCTAGATATTACACTGCGTTCAGAACGCAGGTTTTCCCCAGTTCGAAATATCATACATTATGCATGAGGATTCTTGGAAGCACAGCAGGACTGCCATCTCCTGTATAAAATCTAATCTATGTATAAAGTTCATGCCCAGCGTCATCCTTCGGCTGACACAGTAACACAGCAAGGTGGTAACCCTGGGGAGACCAATGGGTATTTATACATCACATCTTCCTAAGAGAGTTAGAGCAGATTGAGACTTGCCGGCCGACACACTGACCAGAGACGCTGAGGTTCCTGCATGCATACACTCCAGCTCGCAGTAGTTGAACATCCCTGACGGGGTGTCCAACTCAAGACCAGGACGGGGTCCCATAGTCTCACTTAAGGTAGCAGGGTTGACTAGATCCTAGAGGAATTCTTGGCTTAACACATTAACACCTACACCTATGCTAGGTACAGTTAGTTACATCTAGTTATGTAGACATCGTAGGAGTATGCATCCTTTTATCATGTATTTCATATACTCAAATGTATTCATGATTTTAGTAAGATGGTAGAACTCTACCATCCTTTTATCTTCCTAGCACTGTTGATCATTTATATCTTATACTGTCTAACGGTTGTTGCAGCACATCTATTCTACTCATGAATAACAACTGTTCAATAAATGATTATTGAAAACGCAAAGTTTGTTTTATTCGGTGTACCTCTCTGAGACATACGATGTGAGCATGAGTGACTTAGTGAAAAGTAGTATATTGTTTCCACGGTCCTGAGGGATCAGGGTTGTCATGTTCTGAGGTTGCCAGAATCTATTCTCTCCTTGGTAAGAAGAGATTATAGTGGCACTGTGAGCTATCTGATACAGACAGGCTAAAATACCCGGTGGGGGTGTACGAAATCAGTCTACCACCAATCCCACAGTTTATGTTATCCACACACGCAGATCCTGTACAGGTCATATAGGAACTACACGACAAGCAGTACACATTCATTTTGTGTGAGATGTGTGGCTCTCTATGGAAAACCTCCACATTTCAGTGCAGGACTCATTACCAGTATGACCTGATATGGTAAACTCCATTTAGCTTCCACCAACATCTTTTTCACATGTTCTTTCACTGGGACCCAGTCCCCAGGCTCTAGGTCATGGGAGGATTCAGTGCTTGTTGATGGTGTTGCAAACTTCCCATGGCGAGAGAGCATGCATACTACATTACTCTAACATTTGCTGTAATCCAGGTACAAGTCATCAGTATTATTCACAAGCAGATGATGGAATGCCAGGAATCCCAGTGGCCCTCCCTATGAGAACTTCATGTAAGCTCAACCCTGTCTCCTTGTTTGGCGTGCTTCTCATGCTAAGTAAGGCCAAATGAAAAGCCTATTGCCATTTCCATGACATTGAAGAACTCACTTTGGCTAGTTTTGCTTTCATTGTAACATTGACCCTCTCTTGGTTTTTCTACATGATATTTACAATGGAACTTCTTCTTGGTGTTCAATGCTATACATAAAACACACACTATTCAATTTTAAGACTGTGTTCCCATGTCTGTCTCTATAGAAGTTGGCAAACCAAATCCTGGGATCAATATCCTCAGCACAAAATGCTACCACTGTCATGTCATGACATCACCCAGTTGGAAACGCCCCAATTCATCTTGAAACACAGAGAATCTCTTGACTTCAGACTTTTGCACAGTGGGATTTTTTCAAACTCTACCTGTAGCCTTGTTGGTTATACAAACATGGCTCATGGTCACCCTACTTCCTTTCCATATAATAACCTTCTGACATATGATAACACAGATTTTCTGCCAGCTTCAGAAATAAGGATTAAGCCAGTATTTTACTGAATGCATCTTACACCTCATCCCATATGTGTAGGCCCATGTTTGTATCTTGGTATCTGTCTGGCAAATCAAACCGCTCATCTGTTGATAGCCATACTACTTTTTTCCCATCTTTTTCTTTCTTCATTTGATACCTCACCCAGTAGATCCCTGGATTCATCCATACTCTGAATTGTCATAGCAAGAAAAACATTTACAGTTTTACCATCTGAATTATCTGTGTCTCAATCATTATCTGAAATTGGCAATATGGTAGACAAAACGCACAGTATTTAGCAGTCTCGTCGGAAAAATTATTACCAAATGTAATAAAGTCACTGCCACTTTTATGTGCAGCACATTTCACACTTTTTTAGATAACTTGTAAACATTCAGCACATCTACGATACATCGGCCATTCTTAATCGGGGTGCCAGTAGAGGTCATGAGCCTTAATTGAGGCCATAACAGTCCAAATCATGGACCACTTCAAGCCCAACTGGACTGACTGTGTAAATTGTCACATACAATGTGTTGGTTCTGCAGCATGCTCTTGTTATCACATTCACTTCACATACCTGTGATGAAGTTACATTACACAAGTAGGATGCTCCACATGTATGTCATGTATGTAGTGTTCCATAATGACCTCACAAGCATGAACCTCCACAAATAAAATAAAATCAGCCAGCTCCTGTGGTGCACCGTGAATTTCTGAACTTGGCTTGGTACACTATTCAATTGGAACAACACAATCATGGCCACCAGTATTTCTTCATGGTCTTTCTCATCTCTGCAAACTGACAATAATGTAGCAGGATTGCATGCACTAGGATATGTTCTCTGCAACCAGAAGTATTTGTTCAGAATATGAGTACAAGAACAGATGGCTACTTCTTTGGATTCCAATATCTCCTTCAAAGAGAAGACACAGTTCACCTGGGGTTATTGCACACTTTATGTTTTTTTGTGTGCCTGCACGGTGAATCTACATCACTTCTGGCTGACTTTGATTTATTCAACAACTACATATATTCATTCCATGGTCTAACCCATCTTTTTTTATCGTTAACAGAGACTGAAGAATGCAAAGCAACCAATCCATGGACAGAAAGCATCGATAAGTGTCCATCAACTCAAGTTCTGGACTTCTACCTCGTGCCTTCAATGAGTGCATGTTTTCATTGAGACTCTGCCTTTCATTCTTGCTTTGCTCGGATTGTATTACTGGTGTTCCTCCATCTTTGCATTTCGTAATGATTATCTCATGTTCCTGTAAACGGTTTGCTCAGATATATCTTTTTCATTGAGATTGTTATAAAATGTGACACAATTGAGACAATCTTACAGAAAACTATACATGGTGCTTACCTGGAGCAGTTACCAGGTGTAGAACTCATTTTTTCCCACACTGAAGCGACTTTAGCATGAAGTAGATATTTTTTGATTGAGACTCAGAGGAGGTCAGTGAAAGAAATGGACTGTAAAGGTGTTTGTGAAAAACAGGTGTATGACCTGTGGAAAACTGGCAAGACTAGCCTGGTCAAGGGTGCAAGTGGTGATGGGAACTTAGAAGGCATATTCCAGGACTCCACTGACAGACTAATACCACCTTTCCTGAGAATCCTCTCCAGTTGCTCCATGGCCATTGAGTACCCACACTCTAGACACAACACGCACACAGCTGCATCCAACTGAAATTCCAGTGCCTTTAATATTGCACTGCATGCATGATTCGGGCACTTGAAGAAACAACCTTTCGAGAGGCAGAGAGCTTTGCTGATCCTGAGATGTGATTCACCTATGCTGATCTTGGAGGTATGGGGCTCCCCATTCAAGAGACCTTCTATTATTATAAAACCTAGTTCCTAGCAGGGGAGGGTGGTTCACAAGGCGCTATCTTTATAACATGATTTCTCCCTCTGTGTTTTATGGAATTGTAACAATGCTGATTGTGTTATTTCTAATCATATGCCTGCTTATGTTAGCCTAAATACTGCATCTTAGAGCACGTCATTAAAAATAAACATTTTAAACTAGATCGTGTCTCTGATTACTCACGTTGTGGACTGGTATGAGAATAAAAACAAAAGAGTGTTCTTGATTCCCACCATTCCTGAGAGTACCCTAATGACCACATGCATCAATGTTCCCATTTGCGAATTCTTAATTGCGAAAATTAAGGAATCGCAATTAAGAATTCGCAAACGGCTATGCATTAAGAAATCGCAATTTCTTTTGCGATTTCTTAATTTTCCTTAATTGCGATTCACAATTTGCGAATCGCAATTAAGGAATCCCTTTTCATTGTTTCCTATGGGCCTAGAGGCCCATAGGAATGAATGTTTAGGCATTCTCATTTTGCAATTCGCAATTAAGGAATCTCATAATGAGAATGCAATTTCAAGGGTGCAGGGGGGGTCAAGGGACCCCCCCCCCCTGCACCCCTGAAATGTACCTTTAAGTACTTTTTACACACACACATGCCCCAAGGGCATGTGTGTGTGTAAAATGAAACTTTAAAAAATGCAATTTTATGCATTTGTGAAAGTTTTCGGAAATTACCATGAAGTTTAACTTCATGTTAATTTACCACTTCCTATTTGCGTTTTAGCAATTTCAAAAAAATCATGCATTGCATTTAAGAAATCGCATAATTCCGATTTCTTAAATGCAACCGCAATTTAAGGAATCGCAAAATTGCGATTTCTTAAATGCAATCGCAATTTAAGAAATCACAAATTAATTGCGATTTCTTAAATTGCGAAAAAAGCAAAAAAGCTTAATGCATCCCAAAGCAATGAATTGCATTCGCAAACTGCCGAATTTTGCGATTGGCACCGTTTGCGAATGCAATTCAGGTTGATGCATGTGGGCATTTGTCTCATGTTCTGGGTTATCTAATCATTGGTAGCTTCGGGGTTTTGTTTTTGAAAATGAAAAAAAGATATTGAAAGTACACCATACAGCATTGTTATGTTGCTGGAGCCGCAAAGCACACTTCAGTGCATTGACAGGAACTGCCAATGTAAGAGATGTCTGTTGGGGCGACAAGCATCTCTACATCCAGAGAACAATTACTCTTTTAGAGCGATGGAGTATTTTCCTCACTCACCCTGATGAGCCCCCAGCTCTTTTGTATGGAAGTTGGTTGTTTTAGCATCTTCCTCTCTACAACCCTCCTTGGACCTTCTTAATACACTCCCATTTAGTAGTAGGTACTCCCTATGTCCCAGTCGCTGTCCCTGAACTCTCCCATTGTTACTACAACAAGTTATGCCCTTGTGTGCTGGTATCTGCATCTTGGTGGTGGAGATCTCCTCATTGAAAAGTTATGAGAGTTGGAAGTCTTTGCACATTGGTTCATCATAACATTTTGTCTCACATGAGAAGTAGTACTGCTTTAGGTACTTCAAAATGCAGGTGGTCTGTGGGCCTAATAATGCCTAAAATCACTTTGTTTTATTGACTAGTTGACATAAGTGGTTGTATACAGTTTTTCAATGGCGGGGTAGCAATGATTATTTTGTTGTGTTTTTGCAATTGGAGGGAATGGACGCCCACTCTTCTCTCATTTCACAAGAGCAGGAAGTGAATAGGGGTCTCTAGGCCATCCTCCTAATGTAGGAAGGCAAGTTATCTTTTGTGTCAATATACCCAAAATACCGCGATGAGCTGTAGGCGTTAAATCACATAAGGCGAACTGTACGTAACAGAGATGTGGTAAGTTTCAGATTAGTGAAGAAGCCATCCATGAAATCCACGTAGCAAAGTTAGGAGAAGTATTAATCTGAGTGATGGAACACGTGAGGAGTGTTCCTCACTCCACAACACTGGGTATTACAGACCACGGCAACGCACTCTACATCGGAATCACCACAAAACCCCTAGAAAGACTTCAGACCATACAGAATGTTGCAGCCAGACTCATCCTTGACCTTCCCGATAAACCTACATCTCACCGCACCTCAGGCAACTCCACTGGCTCCCTGGGCCTCATTTATGAAAAGTGACGCATCGCTGCGTGAAAACAGCGATGCGTCACTTTTCACTGCGCCCTCTTTGCGACACCAATGATCCGTCATATATACAGTATGACACATCATGGTGCAAGGAGTTACAGATTTGTCAGTATTTCTGAAGTATCTGTATGGCGCAAAAGTGACGCATTGCTGGAGTGTGTCACAAAAGTGACGCAACTCCAGCAATGTGTCCTTTCACATGGGGTAAGCCCCACGTGAAAGGGCTTGCGTCAGTCCTACGCCTGCTGTGAGGCAGGCGTAAGAAATTGACGCATTTGCCTCCCAGAAGTGGCGCAGTGAAATCTTATAGATTTCACTGCATCACTTCTACGACCCTTTCTTTTGCTTAGAGCCGCCCTCCTGCATACATTATACCTGGCGCAGGTATAATGTAACATGCATTGATTATAGAAACTTGCTTTTAGAGTTGTGCACCATGAAAAAAAAATCACCCATAAGCAAGAATTCAGTGTTAGTTTTTTATTGACTACTGTATACTGGAATATGATACAAAGCTTAATGACAGAGTAAAATGCCTTCAGACCTAATAGGCTCCTAGAAGCCTGTTGCATGGGAAGTTAGGCGAGCAGAATCTGAAGGAGTTTTTAACCGCTTCGACGCTCATTACGAGCTCAGCTCGTCATGAGTTGTGCCGCTCGCAGGCTGATGACAAGCTGAGCTCGTCATGTAACGCGGGGTTTTTCAAATCGCAGCGCGCATGCGGTTAAACCTCAGCAAAGCCCAGGAGTAGTGATTGGCAGTAGTGACTCTCTGCAGGTCTGTGGTCCATAAGTCCCCAATAGGGGCTGATTTGAGTGGAACTCTGCAGAGTTGATGTGACTAGGACACGAGGGTCTTCTGCAGATGCTGATCCACCTCTGGCGTCTTATCCTTGATGCGGCCTCATGGATCCTCTCAGACGTCTCGAGTAAAAACATTCATCCCAACCCTGCGAGGCATAAATAAAACATACACGTTAGAATTTCAGCAAAGACACTCTTGACACTTTCAAAATCGAATTAACTCCTCTTGGTTTAACCTTTTTATGGTAAAAAATCTTTTTATAATATGATTTGTTTTTTATTGTGCTTTTATGGTTTTTATAATCAAAATCGAATAAAGCAGTTTTTGATTTGATATGATTTGAACTCCTCTTGTAACCAAGTCTGTGTTCTCAATGATTAAACAATGAACAAACCTTACAGCTGTTACTCAGCCAAGGTTGCATTAAATATTCATCTTTTGTGAAAACTCTCACAGATGAAGACAGACTTTGAAGAGAATTATTGACTGCTTTCCCTTTCAACCCATTCAGAAAAACTTCAGTCTTGATTTCAATCAGAAAATCATTTGATTGTGTCACAAGGATTTATCCCTCCCTCTATCAAGTCTGGCCTATTGACTCCTGCCACAACCTATTCAACACCCACTGCAATGCCAATATGTTTGACTAATAAACAAAAGTGCCTTTTGTGTCACTGATGGCTGAAGACGCTCAATCATGCACACATTGGTCACTCATCTTTGTACATCTGCATTCATTCATCAATCCACTGATTTATCCTTCCACTCAACCACACAATCAAAATAAAATAACCCAAAATATTCAAAAGCACATGCTTAAATTATTCAAATCACAAAGGTTTCATCATATATACACAATCCTTCCAAAATACCTACATTACTATTCACCCTTAAAAATACACTCTGCTTTTATACTGGGTGAACCGCTACACCTGTTACTCTTTACACTGGAGAAACAGCCTAATTTTGCTCATAAATATCCCCAAAGCACAGGCTACATCGAACGTTTTCATTTCCACTAGAAGATTAGCAGCTTGCATCCTATTCCTAATTCTATTTTTTTTAATATCGGACATAAAAACTCGTGTCGTATATCTAAAACCGACCGACAGTCTAATAAAATATGTACAATATCGCAGGGGGTACCTAACATACAAGTACATTTACCATCGCTATTTATCATGTCATTTTTCACCCTATTATTTACGTAGCAGGGATTTATTCCCATTCTCACTTTTAGTACCTCACGTCTTAGACGGTAGTTCGGTAACCTGTCTAAATAGGGATACTGTTGTTCTTCTGATTCCCACACCTGGGTCATGTGGGCCACCGATGTTTTCCGTTGGAGGTACTCTCGGTCACCTACACGGGACATGTCGGCTCCCAGGGACCTTAGTTCTTTTTTACCTAATATTGCATGTCCTAGCTGCGGGCATAACTTTAAATCCAGCATTCCATACACTTCTCTTAAAGAGGCTCTTGTTTCTTTTGCCCAGGACAGCTCGCTAAAGGCAATTTCATCTCTACCCCACTGGGAGATTTTTTGAAAATCCCCTGACCCTAGGCCCTGCCAAAAACGTATTAGGGCCATACTGGTGGTTACTGCCCAAGAGGTGAATCCCAACTCCAATCTTGCTGCTTGTACCATTGATGAATTTGGCAACGAAAACAAGCTTTTCAGGATGTTTCCCTCCTCTGTATCCCAACATATTTTCCCACTTAGAAGAAGTACCTCTGCCCCATAAAGAAATTGTGCAGGAACCATTGATAAGTAGGCCTTTATTAATGGCCCATCTGACATTTCCCCATAAACGCTGTTGAATCTTTTTAGACCCTTCACAGTAGCCGTTGCCCTCATTTTTAAACCTTCCAAGTGGGTAGAACATTTCAGATTGCTTGTAAAGCATATTCCCAGGTATATATATTCTGTTACCCTCTCTAATAGGACTGTACCTAGACACCAAGGGAACCTAGTCTTCCTTCCACCGAAATATAATATTTTGGTCTTCTCCATGTTCACTACTAGTTTTTTATTTAAACAGTATTCATTAAACACGTTTAATTTTCCTTGGAGACCTATCTCTGTCTGGTCCCCAATCACCAGGTCGTCCGCATATAGCAGGCAAGATATATGATTACCTCCTAATTTTGGCCTAGCCCCTCTGACCTCTCCTAATTTCCGTGGTGGGTCGGCTATAAACAGAGATAAAAGCAAGGGGGCTAAAACGCACGCCTGCCTCAATTTCCAATCTGGATCCTCCCAGACAATCCTCCCTCCTCATCCAAGATCACCTGGGCCCAGTTATCTGAATGTAAGGCCTGTATAAGGGCTAGCAGATCATTGTGTATTTTATAACCTAACAGGGTTGACCATAGCTGCTCCCTAACCACAAGGGCGAAAGCCGCGCAGAAGTCCACAAAGCAGCAAAATAGATTACCCCTCTGCTCTATCGACATCCGCGCGATCGCCCAGAGAGCGAAGCAATTGTCCTCCTTTGAATGCCCTTCTTTAAATCCACCCTGTTCGGGAGTACTATCAAATTATCTTCTGCCCAATCGTTCAATACCCCTAGGATTACTTTGGAGAATACTTTTTCCCCAATATCCAGAATATTTATTAGGCAGTAATTTTTAGTGGAGTTTACATCGCCTTTTTTATGTATCGGTCTTCTTGGCCATTTGCCATAGATTTCCTCCAGGTAGGTTACCCATTTATCCTCGGGAACTGAGCATTGCGTAGACCCTACCCCTTTCCCTGTGCATTCCTGTATCATTTTCCAAAAACCTTTGACATTTTTTTCTTCTATTGCCTCAAGTTAGTTCATCCAGCATTTTTCTTTAAAGGATATATATTTTTTTATAATAGTTGCCTTATAATTTATCCTCAACTTCTTAAGATCTAGTGATGCTGCGTCGTTGTATCTGTACCTAAGGCATCTTTCGTATTGCCTAATAGCAGCCTTTACTTTCCGGCACTCATCGTCAAACCATGGTTTATTATTTGGATTTAATTTAGCCTTACGTGCTGAACCCTTGTTTCCCCGTTCAATTTTTATCCTCAGGCATTCTACAAGTTGCCTTAATGTATCCTCATACCAGGATACCTAAAGGTAGATTTTCTATATAAACTATTATCTGGAATGCACTCAATTTCTTTATATATTCTTCGGTAATCCGCGTTGTAAGACGTTTTAGATATTCAATATCTACCTGTAACACTTTCTGTCTCGGCGGGTCCCTATTTACCTGCAGTTCCGACCGTAGTGGGAAGTGATCACTACCCTCTACCCTGAGTATTTCAAAGTATTGTATTAAATGAAAGCACCATGCCTGCGTGAAAATATAGTCTATAGGGCACATTTGCTGTACTATTTTAAAGGTGCGCCTTGCCGGCCAATCTCTTTCTTCCCTACCATTTACACAGACTAACCCCATTGCTCCCAGCAGCTGACCGAGCTCCACGTCTTGTTTTGACATGTGACTACTGGTGAACATTGCAAACTCTATATTGTACGCTCTTATCAAGTCACTATGCCAGGCGTCAGTTTTTTGTGGATTTAGTCTATGGTTAAAATCACCCAATATCAGGAGCACATCTCTTGGATAGGTTTTGTATAAATCCTCTAAATCTTTTTTAGGTGTTCCAACTCCGCTTTATACTCATTTATTCCCCTTTTCTGTATATATACATTAATAATGCATAGGCCTCCCTCTCCTACATTGTTATTTGGTGTCAGCACTCTGCTCCCTAATGCCCAGATACACTTTAATTCAAGAAGATGTATATCACTCGCTATCCTTGTGGAGACCAACGTCATCTGTCCATCTGATGCCCTACCTACTTGGTTCTTTCTTGCAGGTTTTACTTGGTGGGTAAAACCTTCAGTAACTGGGGGTTCGTCGCACAGCCAGGTCTCCTGTAAGCATAGAATATCGGTCTTCCCCAGGATATTTTTAAAACCTTCCTGAAACCATATTCTTTTATACCGGTTGACATTCCAAGACAAGAAGGATAGCCTGCGCGACGACCCACATTCCTAATCAATGTTACTCAGGTTCCTCTCCTCCTCACTGTCCATATATGCTAGTTCTCTATACCTATTTCCAACCAGGACATCTTCCTCGCCCCACCTTCACTTTTTAGGGATTATGGTGATTTCCAGGGCTTCCTTATTACCCCGTCCCGCTGTGATCATATTTATTTGCCGTTCTCCCAGCCCCGCATGGTTTCTAAGGAATTGTTTCCCTTGAATATCCATTGTCACATTCTCTCTCTTTAGCAATCTAATTCCTTCCCTTAGCATCTCAGCTTCAGCTTTTTCTATTGCGACTTTTATTAGTGCTGAGTGGAGAAGGACCTTTGTTATTTCTTCCCCTTTAGTATTAACCAAAAATCCCACTTCCTTTAGATCATCTGTACTAACATATTTTAAGCTTGGACACTTTGCAAATGACAGGAGTATCTGAGAACGATTTAGAGGCTTTAATTTCTTAGCCCTTTCCCTGTTCAAAAGGTTCTACAAATAGCCAGGTATCCACTGTTCTGTTTGTCTGTAGATCCTTTCATCCCTCCTATCCGTATTGACTTCTACTCCACCCCTATTCCTACTCCTACAGTCTCTCCCCGGGGTTGGGATACTGGGCCCTGCCCCTATAGAGGTCTCCGTCCCCCATTCGATTCACATATTAAAAAACTGGAAAAAGAAAAAATATGTTATTCTTCAACAGATTCCTGCCAGTTATCTGTACCAAAAGATAGTCGACGTGGCGTTTCTGTGACAACACACATTTTCATCAGCTTCTTAAAGACAATTATTTAATCATATAAATACAATCAATATCTATAAAGAAGCTGGACACTATATTTTATCCATTTTCTCTTCTCAAGATTGGAATGATATTTAATTTATTTCATTCAGAGTGCGTCTTATCCAACAGACAGACAGCAGCTACTTAGTGGTTTTAAAATACATATCATAGATCATTAAAAGCATCTGCAGATCAATAGTCTCCTACAATCATGGACATTTACCTAACATCTGGTCGAGGCAAACTACAAGGAAAAGAAAGACTGTCCTGCTGGAATTTAATATTGCACACAAAGGCCCTGCACTCTGAATGACTGCTTTGGCTGCACAGTTTGGTACTACAACCCTAGTGTTCATGAATACTAGGATGTCACCACAATACGACATGTGTCATAAGTTGCAATATTGACTCATTATAAACTAGCTGTGGCATATTTGCCGGGAGCTTAGCTGATATCGCGCAAAATACGATCTTTTTTAAAATTGTGATAACGTTGTTGTATTTTAATTGTACTCATTCCTACCTTGCTCTGGGACTTTAGTATTGCTTCCCTGATCCCCGCGCAGCCGAGGTAATCGCTGCTGCGGGACAGGCTCTCCCCACTCGCCGCCATCAGCCAACCTCACCGCACGCCACGCCCACCTGCACGAGGCCACGCCCCTAACATCCCCATAAAAACATGTGTCCTCCACGTACGCGCAGCGGACGGGCGCAGCGGGTGCGCCGTTTGCGCGCCGAAGGCGCGCCTATGGCAAGCCCGTCTGGGCCCGTCCGGGCCCAGTCGGACCCAGGCCCAGTCACTCCCCCCGTCTCTTCCGCTGGCCGATTTGCCTACACCAGAGACAGGCTCCGTGCACTCATTCCCTTGAAACACCCCAAGTGCAACTACACTTACACTCATTTAGAAGAAAAACCCTTTACCAACTGTGTCCTATGCAATCCGGCCACTACCAGCACAGGAAATCACGGCCTACAGCTGGGCCTCCTTAACTGTCGGTCTCTCCCTAAACACTCCCACGAAATCAACCTCCTGGTACGGGATCACGACTTTGATATCCTGTTCCTCACGGAAACTTGGCTTACCTCCTGGTCGGATTCTGACATCATCAATGCATTACCTCCTGGCTATCAAATTCAATCCCAGAACAGACCCCTTGGCAGAGGAGGTGGCCTTGCGATAATCTACAGAGAGCAATTCTCATGCAGATCTAGCGACGCCAATATCGACGACTGTGAAAGTTGCCACTTCGCTTTACAAATAGCTCCTGCAAACTCCCTCTCTGGGCTGCTGATATACCGCCCGCCGGGAACTCCAACCAAATTCTCAAGCGCTCTGGTTGACATGGTCACCCAGATGGCGACTACTACCCCCAACTTTCTTATCTTGGGAGACCTTAACCTCCATCTATTAGACCCCAAGGACATAACTGCGTCCGAACTTCTCCTTGACCTTACGTCTTTCGGCATCCGACTAGTTAATTTAGAGCCCACCCATGACAAAGGACACCTTTTGGACCCCATTCTCACCAACATCTCGGATCTCATAACCCGCACTCCTCTTCCCTTACCCTGGACAGACCATTTCTTAATTCCTATCTACTGGCACCTCTTCGTCTCACCCACCCTACCGGCCAAAACCCGGGTCACTGATCGACGCTGGCACAAACTCTCGCCAGAACAATGGGCCTCCACTCTCAGAGCCTCTCCTCCTCCCCCCGTCTCTGACCCAGCCACTGCGGATAATCAGTTCAACTCCTGGCTCACTAACTCACTGGACAAGCTCCTCCCCAAAACTACCACCCTTAGGCGAATTAAAAGAGTGACCCCTGCTCCCTGGTACACCCCTGATCTTAACCTCCTACGTAAGGAGTGCAAAAGAACAGAGCGCTCCTGGAGGAAGGATAAGTCGATAGCCAAAAAAGACGCCTTCCGCACCTCCTTAAAAAACTATAAGATCGCTCTACGCAACACCAAAAGCACATTCTTTGAGGAAAGGATAAAAAACTCCTCCTGCTCCGCCAAGGAAACCTTTATCATTTTAAAAGAATTACTCAAAGTCCCAGATCCGGGACCAGAGAAATTCCCAGATTTCAACACTTCTGAAGAGAAATGCCTCAAACTGGCCAAATTCTTCGATGAGAAGATTCAGAAAATTCTCGCCTCTCTACCTCTTGTCGACTGCAGTCTCATTGAGGAAGACTGCAATAATTCGAACCCATCCACTACCCACCTAAACTCTCTAGGACCAGTAACCTTTGAAGAGGTCTTAACCACGCTAGATACCATCAAAAGCGGATCTCCCAGCGACCCGGTCCCCCTACGCATCCTAAAAAAAGTGGCCCCTACGATCGCCCCTCCTCTAACCGACCTTATCAACGCTTCATTGCTCCAGGGAAAAGTTCCCCCCAGCTGGAAGGCAGCCGTCGTCAAGGCGCTCCTTAAAAAACCTTCACTGGACCCCTTAGATATGGCCAATTACAGGCCAAACTCCCTCCTCCCCGGAATTAGTAAAATCGCTGAAAAGCTAGTCAACAAAAAGCTTTCGCAGTTTCTGGAGTCCAACAACTTGCTCAGAAGCTCGCAAACCGGATTCCGCCCAGGGTCAGGGCACTGACATCGCCCTGCTTGCGGCAGTGGAGGAGGCTAGAGTCCTTTTGGACGCAGGAGGATCAGTGGCAGTGATCCTCCTGGACCTCAGCGCGGCCTTCGACACTGTCAACCACCGGGTCCTAATCCAGCGACTCAAAAATATAGGTGTTGAGGGCACCGCTCTGGCCTGGTTCAAATCTTTCCTAGACCACCGCTCCTTTCAGGTCTGGGAGAATGACACCCGCTCTCCCGAAACCCCCCTCCAATGTGGTGTGCCCCAGGGCTCATCTTTAAGCCCGACATTATTTAATATCTACATGTCCCCATTGGAGGAGGTCGTTATCCCGTTCGGAGTGAAAATCATCAGCTACACTGATGACACTCAACTTGTGGTGTCGCTATTCCATCCCAACCAGGAACCATTTGACCTCCACAGCTGCCTTGCAGAAATACAAGGATGGATGAATAGTTCGTCGCTGAAACTCAATGGCTCAAAGACAGACATCCTCCTCCTCGGACAGAAGGGGCTATCCCTTCCCCCTAACATCTGGCCCCCCTGCTTGGGTGAACCTCCAGTGCCCAAGTCCGAGATTAAGAGCCTGGGAATTTGGCTTGAGAAAGACCTGTCCTTCAAGACCCAAGCCAAAAAAATCGCTGGGACTTGCTTCGGGCTCCTGAAATCCATCAGAAAAATTCTGCCCCTCCTCCCTCCGGTCTCCCAGAAATTGCTTATCCAAGGCCTTATCCTGTCTAGGCTGGATTACAGCAATACCATCTATCTGGGCGCCCCCGAAGCTACCCTCAACAAACTGCAAAGGATCCAGAACACCGCGGCCCGGATTCTTACCAACACCCCGGCCAGAGCCTCGGCCAAACCAGCCTTGAGGCAGCTCCACTGGCTCCCAGTGAGAGAACGAGTCAAGTTCAAGGCCCTCTGTTTGTCACTCAAACTCCTACTGGATAAAGGCCCCCCTATCCTAAACAAATTCATTAGGCCCTATAAAGCCGCAAGACCCCTTCGCTCTGATCATGAACATCTTATCACTATCTCCGGAGTGAAGAGGGCATGCACTGGAGGGCGGCGTTTCTCTGTCAACGTAGCCCGCCTGTGGAATTCCCTCCCCCGTAATCTAAGGATGGAACCAGACTATCTCCGATTCAGGAAACTGCTGAAAACTCATCTGTTTCCCTGATCTCCTTGTCCCCCCCTCTCCCCCTTATGTTAACCTACGGACTGTCCTGATCTCAGCGCTGGGATACTTACGGGTTACTACGCGCTTTACAAAAACCTAATAATAATAATAATAATATTTACTTATCCTATTTAAAACAATCACAATTCCTCAGAGTAGAAAAAGTGTATATGTATATTTTTCTGCAGAGAGACACTGCTCAGCTTTAGGAAAACAATTTGAAGCAATTGCATCTTACTCGAAATGGACATCTAGAAAACATCTTAGGGCACTGCATAAGAGACAGCTATTAAAATCTTGAAGGACTGCAGCCTTGTTAAAGACTGCAAGCAGCTGTTTCTCCCTCAAGAAGGACATGTAGTAATGACTTGAAGCATTGCGACTATGAGAAAGGCTTGGCCTATTGGTTTTGCCAATGCTTGTCCTACCTGCTTGTTCCCTTTTGCATGGTTTTCCCAACGTTTTGTTCCTTCTTTTTCCACCTTTCTCTCTCTTGATCTCAGTCTAAGGGGACGATTATGATGTCATCAGTAAAGGCTCAGAACGGGATTCGGATTCTGTGAATCCGATTGAGGACCTATGTTCCAGACCGAATTTTTCACCTTTCCGGACGACAGAGTACGATGCAAGGAAGCCGTCCGGGCTGCCAGAATCGGTTCCGAATGGGATTCATGCAGCAAGAGTCTTTCGGAGCCGAATAGTACAGCCCAATGGAGACGGTTTCCGAATGACAGAGTACGATGATTCTTTTGGGCAGCCATTCCTAATCGGGTTGGCCTAGACAAAACAGCTTTGGGAATAGGACTTCTGTGGCCCATAGCAGTTTCGTCTTCACCCATAGGCCCCCAGGTGGGGCCCTTGGGGGTGCCCAAGGAACCCTCCTACCCAACCTTGCACAGTGTAGCAGGCACCATGGGACGCACACCACAGGGTGCAAGGTTTTCCCCACCCACTCCTTTTTTCAATGGGAGCCTGTGTTCTCGTTCGGAACACAGTTCAAGTTCAAGTTCAGGATTCTGTATAGCGCACTACTCACCCAGAGGGTCTCAAGGCGCTTGGGGGAGGGGTGCATTATTTATCGAAAAGCCAGGTTTTAAGTTCCTTTCTGAAAGAAATGTGGTTCTGTGTGAGGCGGAGGTGAGAGGGGAGAGAATTCAAGGACTTGGCCGCCAGGTAGGAGAAGGATCTTCCTCCCATGGTGGATCTGTGGATGCGCGGAACTGCGGCGAGGGCTTGATTGGAGGATCTTAGTTGGCGGGTGGGTGTGTAGAAGGACAGTCGTGTGTTGAGGCATTCTGGTCCTAGTTTGTAGAGGGCCTTGTGTGCGTGGGTGAGGAGACGGAACGTTATTCTCTTGTTAACGGGAAGCCAGTGGAGGTCTTTCAGGTGACCGGTAATGTGAGCTTGGCGAGGGATGTCCAATATGAGTCTGGCTGATGCGTTTTGGATGCGTTGGAGTTTTTTCTGTAATTTGGCTGTGGTACTGGCATAGAGGGTATTTCCATATTCCAGTCGGCTGGTGATCAGTGCGTGGGTGACAGTCTTTCTTGTTTCGGTGGGGATCCAACTGAAGATTTTTTTGAGCATACGAAGTACGTTGAAGCAAGAGGATGAGACGGCGTTAACTTGTCTGGTCATCGAGAGGGAGGAGTCTAGGATGAAGCCTAGGTTACGTGCGTGGTCTGTGGATATGGGTGCTGTGCCCAGGGCCGATGGCCACCATGAGTCGTCCCAGGCAGAGGGGGATGATCCTAGGATGAGGACTTCCGTTTTGTCTGAGTTAAGTTTTAGGCGGCTGTTTTTCATCCATTCGGCAACTTCTTGCATGCCTTCGTGAAGATTGGTTTTGGCGGTGTTAGGGTCTTTGGTGAGGGAAAGGATCAGCTGGGTGTCGTCAGCGTAAGAGATGATGTTAAGGTTGTGTTGTCGCGCGATGGATGCGAGGGGACTCATGTAGACGTTGAAGAGGTTGGGACTGAGTGATGATCCTTGTGGTACTCCGCAGATGACTTCGGTGGCCTCGGATTTGAATGGGGGGAGTCGGACTCTCTGGGTTCTCCCGGCGAGGAACGAGATGATCCAGTCCAAGGCTTTTCCTTGTATGCCGATGTTGCTGAGGCGTTGTATGAGGGTGCTGTGACAGACTGTGCCGAAGGATGAGGGCGACTGTTTCTCCGTTGTCCAGTAGTGTTCGGATGTCGTCTGTTGCTGCAATGAGGGCGGTTTCGGTGCTGTGTTTGGCTCGAAAGCCGGACTGCGAGGTGTCGAGGGAGTTGTTGGATTCAAGGAAGGCGGCGAGCTGGCTATTGTCGGCTTTTTCAATGACTTTGGCAGGGAATGGGAGGAGGGAGATGGGGCGGTAGTTCTTAAGTTCAGAGGGGTATGCTGTGGGTTTCTTCAGGAGGGCGCTGAGTACGGCGTGTTTCCAGCTTTCTGGGAAGGTAGCGGAGTTGAAGGAGCAGTTGATGACATCACGGAGATGGGGTGCGATGATGGAGTCTGCTTTGTTGAAAATGTGGTGGGGACAGGGGTCGGTTGGCGAGCCTGAATGGATGGAGTTCATTAGGCGGGTGGTGTCTTCAGTGGTGATTGGGTTCCAGGCGCTAAGGTTGTTAGAGGGCGGTTTAGGTTCCGAGGTGGGAGGAGTGGACTGTTCTTTGGAAATGTTCTCAAAGCTGTTATGTATGTCGGCGATTTTGTTGTAGAAGAAAGCGGATAACGAATCGCAGAGGTCTTGGGAGGGAGTAATGTCGTTTGAGGCTGCGGTGGGGTTGGTAAATTCTTTGACGATGTTGAATAGTTCCTTGCTGTTATGGGCATTGTTGTCGAGTCGGTCCTTGAATGCTGATTTCTTGGTTGATTGAATCAATTGGTGGTGTTTGCGGGTGGCTGTCTTGAAGGTGGTCAGGTTGTCAGTGGTTGGGTTTTTTCTCCATGTTTTCTCGAGAGTACGGCATAGTTTCTTGGATTTCTTAAGGACATCGTTGAACCAGGGGGCCTTTTTGCTACCCTGTCTGGTTTGGTGGTTTTCAAGGGTGCTAATTCGTCAACGCTGTGAGTGATCCATTGTTTGAGTTTGGTGGCAGCTTGGTTTGGGTCCGATGAGAGGGCGGGAGGGTTTTGGTTGAGCGATGTGTGGAGTTGGTCGGTGGTGATTTTGTTCCAGTTTCTTCACGGAATAGGTTGTGGGGGGTTGTGGGTCGAGGTAGTTTTGTAGCTGAAGTGAACGCAGCTGTGGTCCGTCCAATGGAGAGTTGTGGTGTGATCGAAGGAGATGTGCTTGCTGGAGGAGAAGATTGGGTCGAGCGTATGTCCGGCTACATGGGTGGGGGTGTCAACAAGTTGTTTGAGTCCGAGATTGGCCAGGTTGTCCCGGAGGGTGGTGGTATTGTTGTCGTTTTTCTTTTCCAGGTGGAAGTTGAGGTCTCCCAGTAGAATGTAGTTCTCGGAGGTGAGGGCATGTGGGCTGATGAAGTCAGTGATGTCTTTGCTGAATTGTTTACGAGTTCCTGGTGGTCTGTAGATGAGGGTGCCTCTTAGTGTGGTCCTGGGGTCGGTGTGGATCTGGAAGTGGAGGTGTTCGGCTGTTGCAAGGTTATCGTCGAAGCTGGTCGTGATTCTGATGGTGTTCTTATGGACGATAGCGATGCCTCCTCCTGTTTGGTTGGTGCGGTCTTTTCGGATGATCTTGTAAGCGTCCGGGATGGCGATGGCGATGTCGGGTGCTGATGAAGCGTTCATCCAGGTTTCTGTGAGGAATGCGATGTCCGGTGAAGCAGTGTTGAGCAGGTCCCAGAGTTCAGTGGCGTGTCTGTGGACCGAGCGGGTGTTCAGCAGGATGCACTTCAGGTGGTTAGAGTTGGAGCTGTGTTTGGAGTTAGTGGATTTGGTGTGGGTCTTGATGCAGGCGAACTTGCATGAGTGGCAGGCGAAGGGACCGTGGGTTCGTCCTGGGGCAGCTTCGTAGCAATGTGGTGTGCGTCCGGGGTTAAGGGCTGAGAGGGTGGCGGCGTCATACGTTATACGGGAGGAGGTCGGTTTGCGGGGGCCAGGGGGTCTGGCACTGGGCGCCGTCCAGGCGCGGACGGGCGTAGACGGGCTTACCTGGGGCGCGACCGCTCCGCGTGGACGCTGCGCGATGGTCCATCTGTCATAAATGGGGAATGGAGGGGGCGGAGCGTGGGAGGGGCAGCTGGGAGGCGGGAGCGGGGGGGACAGGCTGGAGGCACAACACAAAATGGCAGTAAACAACAACAATAGGCAAACAGGACGAGATTGGGGCACGATGCGCAATAAGCGCTACAGCAGCTGAGCAGGCACAAATTAAGCAGGCAAATAAATTCTAAGTCAGTGCGAGCAAAGTACAGGGTCGATTTTGGCAGCAGTGCTAGCGCTACGATACCAAGAGGCAGGGAGGCAGGGAGGAGCGACCGCGTCTGCAGGAGTCAGGCTGGTCACATTCTCCCCTTGAAGTCAATAGGAGTCCAACCAAACTGAGTCCATAACCATCCGGATACATCGTAATCTGTCAGTAGGACTCCCTGAATACGAATCATTCGGAAAGCATTCCTATCCTGATTCGGTGGGAATGCATTCCTGACAACATCGCAATTGGCCCCATAGTCTGATAATGAAAACATACTTGAGGCTCGTATTGAAAAGGCACCACCATCATAACTTACATTGTCACTTTCCAGTTGTCTTTTCTCTCATCAGCATGCTTTCTGAGCAGCCACATTGTCTCCAAAACCTCCTTTCCATTCTCATCCACAAAGCACTGCCCGGTGAAGACTGTCATTGATTCTGAGGAAGAGAGAGATTACACAGTGTGTTCAATTTCAGTGCAGACAGGGTGTAAATTCTAATTACATTTCAAAGTTATCATGTGTGTTCTGTTCTGTTGATATATTGTGCATTATGATGCTGTGGATGTACCTACCTGCCCGGGAGAGAGGCTGTGGCATACTCACGGAGACACTTACGGGCATATTAATGAGAGCCTTGCGTCACGTTTGCACCACACAAAGTGGTAAATGTGTTACGTAAGGCTCTGAGTCAGCTTTATGAAGCCACGCAAAGCCAGACTGTGTGGCTTTGAGTGGCCTCGTGAATCTTGAGTAAGGCAACGCAAAGCAGTGCAGCGCAAATCGCTGAGCCACCTTACTCTGCACAAAAGGAGGTGCTCTATGGGCATTGTGGTGGCAACTCCAATGGGTTTTGATGCATTCCCACATTTACCAGTCCTTGTAAACCTGGGAATGTGTCGAAATCTTACGCCACTCTAGGGCAGGCGTAACGAGGAGAAATATCTGAATGTTTTTCCTCTTCCTATGTGTGCTACATTCTCTACAGATTGTTTCTGTACAGGAAGGTGCCCCTTCCTGCCAACTACACAGTCTCACTTGCATCAAGGTGCAGGGGTGCCTGCGTTGGCACTAGGCCGCTGAAATAGAGCCAGAGCAGTGTGAAAGGACAGGAATGCATCATATTGGAGAAGTATGTGCCTCTATTAGGCATAGAGGGGACATGGCATATGAGGCCACAACATTATTATGGACACAGTCTCCAAAGCTGGAAACCTCTTGTAAGCATGATCTCTCAAAAGCGTTAAAGACACTTGGGCAGATTTACATCTTTTGGTGCAGGGCAGAGCTGCACAGGCACCTTGTTGGACTGCCCTGCATCAAAGGGAAAGGGCAGGAATGCACTGTTCTATGTAATACAGCGCATTCCTGTCCTTTCCCGCTGCACTGGTGTCATTTGGCTGCTCAGTGACAACGCAGGCACCCTTACACCATGGTGCAAAGGTGTCTGCATTGCATGCAGGATTATTTTTGTGCACAAAGGACACCTTCCAGCACAAAAACAGTCCTGGGAGGCTTTTTTCTTCTTTCTATGTGTGCTACAGAATGCAGCACACATAGATAGAGGAATAAATAAGGTGAAATAAAGATATTTTTCCTTGTTGAACCTGCCTGGGGAGGCGTAAGGTTTTGGCGCATCACCATGTTTACATAGCCCTGTAAATCTGGGGGGGTGTCAAAATTAAGCCTGGGCGGAGTTTGTGGAGTATAACCACTTTCTTTGGCTTGGAATGGCCTCATAGATAAGGAGTAAGGCAAAGCAGCGCAAGTCTCTGGCTGCTTTACTCTGCGCTAGGGAGACGTTCCATGGTCATTGCTGGTGTTAATTAATTTTAGGTGTGGGTTGTGGGGTTTATAGGGGTAAAGGGCTGGAAGTAATTTATGTTTAATTAATTAATATTTAGTTGATCATTAATATTCAATAATTAATCATTAATTAGGGTCATTTTTGTGTGTGGAGGTTTTGGTTTTATAGCGGTATAGGGTGAGGAGTAAATTAATTTTACTTACTTTATAATTAGTTGTTAAATATTATTAGTTTTTTAATTGAAAATTAATTTTCATTGTGTAAATATTTGTTTTACAGTTTATTTTCAGCTGTGGTTTTGGGGATTATAGAGGTTAAGGGTGGGAAATTAATTAATTGTATTGTGTTTTAATTTGTTTTTTAATTAATATTATTTCTTGAATTTAGAATTAATTATGTTAATGATGGAAGTACATTTTTCTTTAAATGTAGATGTGGGCTGTAAATTGTGTTGTGTTATAGGGTAGGAAATAAAAAAACGTATGTAATAATTTATGTTTTTGTTTCTAAATAATTTGTAATTAAAGTAATTGTTTGATTCTTTTTGTATTTTATATAATATATGTAGGCATTTTTCATATGTATTTAACATTATAATATGTGTTTATATATATTAAATATATTTGTATTTTAATTTTGAAAATATTTATATATTTTTTATTTATTTTGAGTTTTAAATATTTTTTGTTGTTGTTGATATTTTGTTTATTTTTTAATTTTGAACTGACCAGGGTGGGAATACAAATATTTATTCCTCCTCAATCCAACAATTTCACTAAATGTTATCCTTCCTCTATCCAACACTTTCACTACTGTTGCACTGACTAGAGTGAGAATAGTAATTTTTACCCGTCCGCTATTCAACACTTTCCCTACTGTTGCACTCACTGGGCTGGGAATAGTAATTTTTACCCCTCCGCTATGCAACACTTTGCCTACTGTTACACTCATTGGAGTGGGAATAGTAAGTTTAATCCTCAGCTATCCAACATTGTCCCTATTGTTGCACTCCCTGGATTGGGAATAACAATTTCTAACCCTCCTTTAACCAACACTTTCCCTACTGTTGCACTCATTGGAGTGGGAATAGTAATGTTTACCCATCCGCTATCCAACGCTTTCCCTACTGTTGCACTCATTGGTGTGGGAATAGTAATTTTTACCCCTCAGCTAGCCAATACTTTCCTCACTGCTGCACTGACTGGCGTGGGAATAGTAAATGTTACCCCTCAGCTATCCAACACTTTCCCTACTGTTCCACTCACTGGAGTAGGAATAGTAATTTTTACCCCTCTGCTATCTGACACTTTCCCTACTCTTGCGCTCATTGGAGAGGGAATAGTAATTTTTACCCCTCCGCTGTCCAACACTTTCCCTACTGTGGCACTTTCTGGAGTCGGAATAGTACATTTTACCCCTCCGCTTTCCAACACTTTCCCTACTGTTGCATTGACTGGAGTGTGAAACTTAAGTGTAAAGATTTTTAGATAATGTAATGTTTTAATTTATAATAGAATGCTTTTTTAATATATTTTATCTTATTGGTATATGTTAATGTAAATATAAATATTAAACATTGCCAATTAAACGTTGGTCCCAGCCGTGGCGCGAGTCAGCCACAATTTATACAAAATTTGATCCATGATTCAAGGAAAGAGGCGGCACACCATTCCACGGTCGGACACTTTTATTCACCAACAACAACGTGTTTCAGGATTGCAATAACTTTGGAGTAACTTATCTTTCAAATATTCAGGTCTTCTATATGTTAACACTGGGACATTTCCAACAGTTTTACCTATTATGGGGTCAGATTTTATGAGGCCCCAATGTTTCCTCATCATGTGTCTCAGTTTGTTGGATCTAGTGTTGTACGTAGTTATCATACGGGGACTGACCATGGCGTCCGTATCATTAGGCTTCTCTTTACTTGTAAATAAAACTTTAGTTTGTGTTACATTGCCCAATTTAGTGCTTGCTTGTTTGAGAACCCTTTCAGAGTATCCCCATTGTTGAAACATTGTTTCATGACATTAACCTCTTTCCTGTAGTCCTCATCAGTATTACCCATTTGGAACGTAATGTTGCAGTATTTCCTCTATGTCACTCATGCTGTCATGAATTTAAAATGGCAACTAATGAAGTATCAAACAATTGACAAAGGCCGTCTTTGCGGCTGAAACGCATCATTGTTGGCGAATAAAAGTATCGGACCATGGAATGGTGGGCCGCCTCTTTCCTCGTGGAAAGAGGCGGCACACCAAGATCGTGGATCGAATGATATATATATATATATATATATATATATATATACCAAATAAATTGCGGTTTTACTGGCGTGCTGCCAGATCGCTGGTGGTGCACACAAGGTAGGTATACCGCCAGAGTTAGAAATGTAGAAAAATATCTCCAAACCCTTCTATGATAAAGGATTCGGCACTCGTCATCATGAGGTTTCTCCTGTTTATTATGTCAGTTGCATCAGACACAAGAAACAGAACAGGCACTGGAGGGACGCGTTTCGGCAGTCATACTGCCTTCCTCGAGAAAAAGAGGCTTAGTATGGGGCCGGGGGTGTGGCTAGCAGCGAAGGGGTTTAACATTAGCTTGGGCCTGTGTGTTTACCTAAATGTCCTATAAAAATATAACTAATACTTGTCTGATGCATATGTGTTTGAACTAGTAATGTCAGTAATGAAATGCAACACACCTGCATCAACACTTATTGTAAACTTTTAGTTAAATTATATTTGGTGGGAGTATTTTTTATCATAAAGAATGCTGGCACCAAAGTAACCCCCATCCCTGTGGCCACAGACCACCAACTTTTTGACACCTTCGTTAATATTAAAAATACTGTTAAATTCCAAACCTATCATCTTCTTCAGATAAGGGATGGTTTATTCGTTTTTTTTAAATAATTGAGACCATATTCATGGCTATGCAATCACTGGTCAAGACGAAAGGTGTAATAACTTATATTGAGTACCAAAGTCAAATAGCATACACATTTTCAAGGTCAAGGTATCATAGCAACATTCCAGAATCTATTAATAGAGCAAAGGATATGAACAGTTCAATTAGAACATGCTCTGGTGGTCCTGGAGTGTGAGGAGCACACATACATTTGCATAAACAAAAGCCATCTTGCTCAGCGGTTTCTCCATCAGGGAACAGCCGACGCCCTGGTGCCGGATGTCCCGCGCTTGTCTTGGGGGCTGCAGCGGCACTGATAATGTCATGAGTCGAAGAAGCTCTGAGCTGGATTAAGGAAAGTGTAGACCCACTGGCGCCCCAGGTCCTAGCGGCATTCCCGCTTCTCTAAAGAATATCTGATTGATAGAAACTTGCGGTCCTATTTATCAATATCTCACTCTTTGTCACCTTACATGTTTACCTTGTGGGGAACAACCTTTACAACGAAGGTTTTACAACGCGGTACTGTTACCACGCAACTTTTACAACACAAGACGTTACAACGACTTGCGCTGGGGGGCGCTCCAGGATAGTAAATAGTTTAATTTACTATCCAACTCCTTCCCTACTATCCACGGGGACTGGAGTTGGAATAGTAAATTAAAATATTTACTATCCAGCGCCCCCCAACACAAGTCCTTGTAACGACTTGCGTTGTAAAAGTTGCGTAGTAACGGCACGCGTTGTAACGTCGTACATCCTTACCTTGTATATGAAACATTTGATTAAGGCCCTGATTACTTTTGGAAATATTGTATATAATTGCCAGGTGGTTCTCAATGACTTTTCCATAAGGACAATACTCCTCATTCTCTTTATAGGCCTGGGTGGGAATTGCGGAGTTTAACTCCGCGGAATTCCGCAGAGTTACAAAAAAATTACACGAGATTCTACGGAATCCAGCGAATGGGCAGAAATAGGCATGTTGTGCTGCTCACCCTGTGATTTAGTGCCGGGAGCTAGTTACACAGAGAACAATCAGCGTGAACTGCACCATGCCAGAGGGCGCACTTCTTGAGCTGATTTAGCTACCGCTCGAATAGATGTTCTACTCGAGCGGCAGCTCCATGGCCGAGAACTATCATGGCTGCCCGCGACCACCTGCGGTGGGGAAATCTCCCCGGGTAGCCTCCTAGCTACCAAAAAATCATGCTAGGGGACGCCAAATCTCTATCACTCTTGCCAACTTACTGTTTTTGAGCCACATGCAAGAAAAAAACTCTGTCACGCTGCAGTCGGCGGAATTTGGACGAAACGACATTAACGCAGAGTGGCCAAAATTCCATCAATTCCACCAGCGGGCTCACCCCTAATTTTCACATCAAATTTGAGTCAAAAATCAGTAATCAGCAGACCAATTATTAAAGAAAATTCTTTTGCTTATCAACAAGATTGGATGAAATGATGTTTGCAATGCTGCCTGAGTAATAAACTGTTTTTTAAACAAATATTGTTAGTAGATTTACAACCTTGAAGAGGACAGCAAGGTGTGGGATGCACAGGGTAATGTTTAGGAAAAAAGATGCCCTGGAGAAAGGATGCTGGGAGGAGAGCACACAATGGCTGAACATTTCATGTAAATAAATAAACACATAGAATAAAGCCGTACCTGAGAAGGCCCACTTCACCGTGAAACCCACGGTGGGCTCGTCGTCTAGCTGTTGGGCGCCCACCAGAGGGGACTCTACGATGGTGTTGTTTGTTGTAGAAACAGTCGTCAGATAGGATCCCCCGAAGGCGCCCTTGGAGTCGACACTGCCGATGGACATGGTGGAACCAAGGTCGTTCTTCCATGTTCCAGAGAGATGACACTGCGGAGAGACAGACACGAGCCATGTTGAGGTCCCAAACCGTGTAGGAATCCATCCTGGTGGTCGCTCCACGAGAGCCGAAGGGACCACAGCCCGTGACGCGCCACAGCATCTGTGGATGCAGCGCCTTGCGGATTCAGCAGCCGCAGAACACAGGACCCCTCAACCCCCACAGCGTAGGGGGCCCCCCTGGCGTATCCGTACTGGAGAGCAGGGCTCGAGTCGGGCTACCACGGGGGTGAACGGCGTCCCCCCACCTATTTTACCAGGAGCTCGATAGCTGGAGCAAATGGAGCCACACATTCACTCTTTGGCCTCTCTGGGGCGAGATCGGAGCTCACAGTAGCTGCTCACGCGCTGGCTTCTCTGATGCAATCGCATCTAAGGGGTGAGTGAGGGGAGGCTTCGAGTCTGATGGTGCAAGCCACCTTTCGTGACGTCACTTCCTGTCATGACGTCAGTGTCCCCCCACTTCTTTTTTTAGGACTTGTGCCCTGCTGGGGAGGCCCCCTCAACCCACACAGTGTAGGGGGACCCCTACTGGAGGCCTTCTCAGCCCCCACTGATGCGAGTGTGGGAGGCTCCTTCAGGATATCTTGCAGGAGGGCACGTTTTGTTATGCCACTGGGCTCGAGTGATGCAGAACTACACACAAAACCACTTATCATAGATACTAATGCATTGTCATACATAGAGGTTCTTCTCCAGAGAGGAAGATAGTTAGATTTACAATCCAGCCTGTTGTGCATACTGCTTCACATCACACAGACACTGCGCACCCATTGTAGACTCATACACTGCTGTGATTCACGAATCTCAGCTGGTGGGAGCTTGTTTGAGTGGCTTGACTTCATTATGTAACTCATGTCCCAAAATGTATGACCCTGGGTGGTAAGGCATGTCTCGCCATTGGCCTTAGCTAAGGTGTTGTCTTATGTGCCTTGCCACAGTCCATTTACTGCGGAACCGTACCATGTGCCCAAGGGTCTCTCTACCCGATGTACAAAGGGGAATATTTACAAGCCTCTTGCCCCACCGGTGCGCCCCTTTGTACGACACACGGGAGGCACGGAGTGCAGACCCATATCTGCATTTCATAGTGGATATGGTGTTGTTAGGCGATGCAGCGCAAGCCGCTGCGTTGCCGTACACTGTGTCGTGGGGGCTTTAAATAGGCGTTGCAAGGGGTTTTCCCATACAACACCAGTGGGTTTTGCCAAATTCCCAAATTACAAGGACATGTAAACCTAGGGATGCGTCAAAAGGGTGTGTCTCACAGGGGAGGCATAACAAGGAGAAATATCTTTATTCATCTTAATTTTTTCCTCTTTCTTTGCTTGCTGCACAAGCAACCATGAGTTGTTTTGGTGCACGAAGGTGAGCCGTCCTGCACAAAAACAATCCCGCAAAGAATGCAGACACCCGTGCACCATGGTGCAAGGGGGCCTGAGTTGTGCCTGCGCTGTGCCTGCGTTGGTGCTAGGCACCACCTGGTGCGCCACTGCTGGTTGAAAGGACAGTATTGCACTGTATATCATGGATGCAATGCATTCCTTCCCTTTCTAATTGGCACAGGGCAGCACAGCAAATAGACTTGGGGCACTGCCCTACCTCAATTATTTTCAAATATGGCCCAAGTATACATTTAGGGGCATGTTTACTAGCCTCTGGTGCGTCACTTTTTATGATGCATCGGCAGCGCAGACCCATATGTACCAAGCCGTGCGAAGCCACTTTGCGTGGCTTTTCATGGCCTGGGAGATATGGCACAAGGCAAGTTGCGGCGTTGTATTACACTTCGTCAAGGGGGCGTTCCATGGGGTTTGCAGTGGGTTTTTGAACACAACACTAATAGATTTTGACGCATTCCTGCAGGCAGTGGTGGTGAAAGTCCAACGGGGAGAAGGACTGGGGGGCTTGAGAGATTTACAGGTTACACCCTCTTACCTTGCTGCAGACAGAGGTGGTGAGAGCCAGTCCCACAGGGCGGACTGGGAGCCTATAGAGATTTACAGGTTACACCCCCTTACCTTGCTGCAGACAGAGGTGGTGAGAGCCAGTCCCACAGGGCGGACTGGGAGCCTATAAAGATTTACATGTCACACTTCCTTTCCTTGCCACAGACAGAGGTTGTGAGATCCAGTCCCACGGGGAGGGCTAGAGGGAATAGAGAGATTTACAGGTTACACCCCCTTACCTTGCTGCACACAGAGGTGGTTAGAGTCAGGGAGAAGGACTGGGGGGCTTGAGAGATTTACAGGTTACACCCTCTTACCTTGCTGCAGACAGAGGTGGTGAGAGCCAGTCCCACAGGGCGGACTGGGAGCCTATAAAGATTTACAGGTTACACCCCCTTACCTTGCTGCAGACAGAGGTGGTGAGAGCCAGTCCCACAGGGCGGACTGGGAGCCTATAAAGATTTACAGGTTACACCCCCTTACCTTGCAGCAGACAGAGGTGGTGAGAGCCAGTCCCACAGGGCGGACTGGGAGCCTATAAAGATTTACATGTCACACTTCCTTTCCTTGCCACAGACAGAGGTTGTGAGATCCAGTCCCACGGGGAGGGCTAGAGGGAATAGAGAGATTTACAGGTTACACCCCCTTACCTTGCTGCACACAGAGGTGGTTAGAGTCAGGGAGAAGGACTGGGGGGCTTGAGAGATTTACAGGTTACACCCTCTTACCTTGCTGCAGACAGAGGTGGTGAGAGCCAGTCCCACAGGGCGGACTGGGAGCCTATAGAGATTTACAGGTTACACCTCCTTACCTTGCTGCAGACAGAGGTGGTGAGAGCCAGTCCCACAGGGCGGACTGGGAGCCTATAGAGATTTACAGGTTACACCTCCTTACCTTGCTGCAGACAGAGGTGGTGAGAGCCAGTCCCACAGGGCGGACTGGGAGCCTATAGAGATTTACAGGTTACACCTCCTTACCTTGCTGCAGACAGAGGTGGTGAGGGCCAGTCCCACAGGGCGGACTGGGAGCCTATAGAGATTTACAGGTTACACCTCCTTACCTTGCTGCAGACAGAGGTGGTGAGAGCCAGTCCCACAGGGCGGACTGGGAGCCTATAAAGATTTACATGTCACACTTCCTTTCCTTGCCACAGAGAGAGGTTGTGAGATCCAGTCCCACGGGGAGGGCTAGAGGGAATAGAGAGATTTACAGGTTACACCCCCTTACCTTGCTGCACACAGAGGTGGTTAGAGTCAGGGAGAAGGACTGGGGGGCTTGAGAGATTTACAGGTTACACCCTCTTACCTTGCTGCAGACAGAGGTGGTGAGAGCCAGTCCCACAGGGCGGACTGGGAGCCTATAGAGATTTACAGGTTACACCTCCTTACCTTGCTGCAGACAGAGGTGGTGAGAGCCAGTCCCACAGGGCGGACTGGGAGCCTATAGAGATTTACAGGTTACACCTCCTTACCTTGCTGCAGACAGAGGTGGTGAGAGCCAGTCCCACAGGGCGGACTGGGAGCCTATAGAGATTTACAGGTTACACCTCCTTACCTTGCTGCAGACAGAGGTGGTGAGGGCCAGTCCCACAGGGCGGACTGGGAGCCTATAGAGATTTACAGGTTACACCTCCTTACCTTGCTGCAGACAGAGGTGGTGAGAGCCAGTCCGAGAAGGAGCAGGAAGGGGGTCTTAGAGCAGTGCCCGGGTGCCATCCTGCCTTCTAAGGGGTGCCACTAGTCCTATCCTTTGGTTAGATGTGGTTCCTATTTATATTATAGGAGACAAGCAACCTGCCTCCCCCCAGTGCAAAACACTCCCCTTGAGCTGGAGGAATGGTGCAACTTGGGGCTTTTCCTGTCAATTAGTCATTCCTTGGTAATAGGATATATTTGTTTATCCTCCTGTGAATCAGGCAGGTTCCCAGGAGAGGGCAGGGCCAAGAAAAGGTCAGGAGATCTTATGTTTCATAGGAGGTGGCAGCAGCATGCCAGCACACACGACACTGGGTATGTGTGTGGCCTGGAGAGATTTACAGGTTACAGCACCTTACCTTGCTGCATGTGGAGGTGGTGAAATCCAGACCCACAGAGTGAAGGGGGGGCTGGAGAGTTTTACAGGTTGCACCACCGTCCCTTGCTGCAAAGAAAGGTGGTGAGAGCCAGACCCACAAAGAGAAAGACTGGGATCCTGGAGAGATTTACAGGTTACACTTCCTTACCTTGCTGCAGACAGAGGTGGTGAGAGCCAGTCCCACAGGGAGGGCTGGGGGCCTATAGAGATTTACAGGTTACACCACCCCTTACCTTGCTGCACACAGAGGTGGTGAGAGCCAGTCCCACAGGGAGCACTGGGGGCCAATAGAGATTTACAGGTTACACTTCCTTACCTTGCTGCAGACAGAGGTGGTGAGAGCCAGTCCCACAGGGAGGGCTGGGGGCCTATAGAGATTTACAGGTTACACCACCCCTTACCTTGCTGCACACAGAGGTGGTGAGAGCCAGTCCCACAGGGCGGACTGGGAGCCTATAGAGATTTACAGGTTACACCCCCTTACCTTGCTGCAGACAGAGGTGGTGAGAGCCAGTCCCACAGGGCGGACTGGGAGCCTATAGAGATTTACAGGTTACACCCCCTTACCTTGCCGCAGAGGTGGTGAGAGCCAGTCCCACAGGGCGGACTGGGAGCCTATAGAGATTTACAGGTTACACCCCCCCCTTACCTTGCTGCAGACAGAGGTGGTGAGAGCCAGTCCCACAGGGCGGACTGGGAGCCTATAGAGATTTACAGGTTACACCCCCCCTTACCTTGCTGCAGACAGAGGTGGTGAGAGCCAGTCCCACAGGGCGGACTGGGAGCCTATAGAGATTTACAGGTTACACCCCCTTACCTTGCCGCAGAGGTGGTGAGAGCCAGTCCCACAGGGCGGACTGGGAGCCTATAGAGATTTACAGGTTACACCCCCCTTACCTTGCTGCACACAGAGGTGGTGAGAGCCAGTCCCACAGGGCGGACTGGGAGCCTATAGAGATTTACAGGTTACACCCCCTTACCTTGCTGCAGACAGAGGTGGTGAGAGCCAGTCCCACAGGGCGGACTGGGAGCCTATAGAGATGTACAGGTTACACCCCCTTACCTTGCTGCAGACAGAGGTGGTGTGATCCAGACCTACAGGGTGAAGGACTGGTGGCCTATAGAGATTTACAGGTTACACCCTCTTACCTTGCTGCAGACAGAGGTGGTGAGAGCCAGTCCCACAGGGCGGACTGGGAGCCAATAGAGATTTACAGGTTACACCCTCTTACCTTGCTGCAGTCAGAGGTGGTGAGAGCCAGTCCCACAGGGAGCACTGGGAGCCTATAGAGATTTACAGGTTACACCTCCTTACTTTGCTGCAGACAGAGGTGGTGAGAGCCAGTCCCACAGGGCGGACTGGGAGCCTATAGAGATTTAGAGGTTACACCCCCCCTTACCTTGCTGCACACAAAGGTGGTGAGAGCCAGTCCCACAGGGCGGACTGGGAGCCTATAGAGATTTACAGGTTACACCCCCTTACCTTGCCGCAGAGGTGGTGAGAGCCAGGCCCACAGGGCGGACTGGGAGCCTATAGAGATTTACAGGTTACACCCCCTTACCTTGCTGCAGACAGAGGTGGTGAGAGCCAGTCCCACAGGGCGGACTGGGAGCCTATAGAGATGTACAGGTTACACCCCCTTACCTTGCTGCAGACAGAGGTGGTGTGATCCAGACCTACAGGGTGAAGGACTGGTGGCCTATAGAGATTTACAGGTTACACCCTCTTACCTTGCTGCAGACAGAGGTGGTGAGAGCCAGTCCCACAGGGAGCACTGGGGGCCTATAGAGATTTACAGGTTACACCCTCTTACCTTGCTGCAGACAGAGGTGGTGAGAGCCAGTCCCACAGGGCGGACTGGGAGCCAATAGAGATTTACAGGTTACACCCGCCCTTACCTTGCTGCACACAGAGGTGGTGAGAGCCAGTCCCACAGGGCGGACTGGGAGCCTATAGAGATTTACAGGTTACACCCCCTTACCTTGCCGCAGAGGTGGTGAGAGCCAGTCCCACAGGGCGGACTGGGAGCCTATAGAGATTTACAGGTTACACCCCCCCTTACCTTGCTGCAGACAGAGGTGGTGAGAGCCAGTCCCACAGGGCGGACTGGGAACCTATAAAGATTTACAGGTTACACCCCCTTACCTTGCCGCAGAGGTGGTGAGAGCCAGTCCCACAGGGCGGACTGGGAGCCTATAGAGATTTACAGGTTACACCCCCCCTTACCTTGCTGCACACAGAGGTGGTGAGAGCCAGTCCCACAGGGCGGACTGGGAGCCTATAGAGATTTACAGGTTACACCCCCTTACCTTGCTGCAGACAGAGGTGGTGAGAGCCAGTCCCACAGGGCGGACTGGGAGCCTATAGAGATGTACAGGTTACACCCCCTTACCTTGCTGCAGACAGAGGTGGTGTGATCCAGACCTACAGGGTGAAGGACTGGTGGCCTATAGAGATTTACAGGTTACACCCTCTTACCTTGCTGCAGACAGAGGTGGTGAGAGCCAGTCCCACAGGGCGGACTGGGAGCCAATAGAGATTTACAGGTTACACCCTCTTACCTTGCAGCAGACAGAGGTGGTGAGAGCCAGTCCCACAGGGAGCACTGGGAGCCTATAGAGATTTACAGGTTACACCTCCTTACCTTGCTGCAGACAGAGGTGGTGAGAGCCAGTCCCACAGGGCGGACTGGGAGCCTATAGAGATTTAGAGGTTACACCCCCCCTTACCTTGCTGCACACAAAGGTGGTGAGAGCCAGTCCCACAGGGCGGACTGGGAGCCTATAGAGATTTACAGGTTACACCCCCTTACCTTGCCGCAGAGGTGGTGAGAGCCAGTCCCACAGGGCGGACTGGGAGCCTATAGAGATTTACAGGTTACACCCCCCCTTACCTTGCTGCACACAGAGGTGGTGGTGCACAGACATAATATCGACTCCAAAATATCGTCTGGACAGAATATCGAGTTTTAAATATCGTTTGGAGAAAATATCGACTAGACAGAATATCGACAGCCAAAATATCGTTTTTAAGGTAAGTGAAGTAATATCGACTGTAAATAATATAGACAGTGAAAATATCCAAGTATATAATCTAGATAGTAAAAAATATAGTTTTTTAAATATTATTTAATTATTTATAGTGTGTTTATGTTATAATATGTGTGAAAAGTGTAAAAAATTTTTTTTTTTTTTTAATTAATTATTTTTTTAATTATTGTGTAATTTAATTCTGTAGCGGGTGTGGGTTTATAGGGGAATAGGGTGGGAAGTAATTTAATTATAATTAATTAAATATGTAAATTTATTAATTGGTAGTCATAATTAATTAATTGGTAATTAAATAATATATGTTAATTATTTAAAATTTAATTGGTAATTAATTTTATTTAATTGATTAATTGCTAATTATGTCAATTAAAATAATTTATTTTCTCTAGCGGGTTGTGGGTTTATAGGGGAATAGGGTGGGAAGTAATTTAATTATAATTAATTAAATATGTAAATTTATTAATTGGTAGTAATAATTAATTAATTGGTAATTAAATAATATATGTTAATTATTTAAAATTTAATTGGTAATTAATTTTATTTAATTGATTAATTGCTAATTATGTCAATTAAAATAATTTATTTTCTCTAGCGGGTTGTGGGTTTATAGGGGAATAGGGTGGGAAGTAATTTAATTATAATTAATTAAATATGTAAATTTATTAATTGGTAGTAATAATTAATTAATTGGTAATTAAATAATATATGTTAATTATTTAAAATTTAATTGGTAATTCATTTTATTTAATTGATTAATTGCTAATTATGTCAATTAAAATAATGTATTTTCTCTAGCGGGTTGTGGGTTTATAGGGGAATAGGGTGGGAAGTAATTTAATTATAATTAATTAAATATGTTAATTTAATAATTGGTAGTAATATTTAATTAATTGTTAATTAAAAAATGTTTGTTAATTAATTAAAATGTAATTGGTAATTAATTTTATTTAATTGATTAATTGCTAATTATGTTAAATGAAAGGGGTATTTTTAGGGTTCAGGGTCAGTTTTTAGTTTTTGGGTAAAGGGGTATTTTTAGGGTTCAGGGTCAGTTTTCAGTTTTTGGGTAAAGGGGTATTTTTAGGGTTCAGGGTCAGTTTTCAGTTTTTGGGTAAAGGGGTATTTTTAGGGTTCAGGGTCAGTTTTCAGTTTTTGGGTAAAGGGGTATTTTTAGGGTTCAGGGTCAGTTTTCAGTTTTTGGGTAAAGGGGTATTTTTAGGGTTCAGGGTCAGTTTTCAGTTTTTGGGTCAAGGGGTATTTTTAGGGTTCAGGGTCAGTTTTCAGTTTTTGGGTCAAGGGGTATTTTTAGGGTTCAGGGTCAGTTTTCAGTTTTTGGGTAAAGGGGTATTTTTAGGGTTCAGGGTCAGTTTTCAGTTTTTGGGTAAAGGGTTATTTTTAGGGTTCAGGGTCAGTTTTTAGTTTTTGGGTAAAGGGGTATTTTTAGGGTTCAGGGTCAGTTTTGGGTTTTTGGGGTACATATACAATATTGCCTATTATTTAATTAAATGTTGTTACTATATATATATGTTTTAAGAAATATGATTAAAAATATATTTTTTTTTTACTTTCATTAAATATTTAATTATTAAAAGTTATTTTAAGTATTGTTAATTATATTTTAGTAATTAATTTTTTATATTAATGTAATTAAACATTGTTTTTAGTAAAGTCGATATTTTTTACAACGATATTTTTGTAAACGATATTTTGTAGTCGATATTTTTGTACTTACCTGTTTGTACATACAAACTCGATATTTTTGTAGTAGATATTTTCACCTCGATATTTTGGGTACTCGATATTGTGGTAGTCTATATTCTTTCAGTGATCCACCACAGGGCGGACTGGGAGCCTATAGAGATTTACAGGTTACACCCCCTTACCTTGCTGCAGACAGAGGTGGTGAGAGCCAGTCCCACAGGGCGGACTGGGAGCCTATAGAGATTTACAGGTTACACCCCCTTACCTTGCTGCAGACAGAGGTGGTGTGATCCAGACCTACAGGGTGAAGGACTGGTGGCCTATAGAGATTTACAGGTTACACCCTCTTACCTTGCTGCAGACAGAGGTGGTGAGAGCCAGTCCCACAGGGAGCACTGGGGGCCTATAGAGATTTACAGGTTGCACCCTCTTACCTTGCTGCAGACAGAGGTGGTGAGAGCCAGTCCCACAGGGAGCACTGGGAGCCTATAGAGATTTACAGGTTACACCTCCTTACCTTGCTGCAGACAGAGGTGGTGAGAGCCAGTCCCACAGGGCGGACTGGGAGCCAATAGAGATTTACAGGTTACACCCCCTTACCTTGCTGCAGACAGAGGTGGTGAGAGCCAGTCCCACAGGGAGCACTGGGGGCCAATAGAGATTTACAGGTTACACCCCCTTACCTTGCTGCAGACAGAGGTGGTGAGAGCCAGTCCCACAGGGAGCACTGGGGGCCTATAGAGATTTACAGGTTACACCCTCTTACCTTGCTGCATACAGAGGTGGTGAAAGCCAGTCCCACAGGGAGCACTGGGAGCCTATAGAGATTTACAGGTTACACCTCCTCACCTTGCTGCACACAGAGGTGGTGAGAGCCAGTCCCACAGGGCGGACTGGGATCCTGGAGAGATTTACAGGTTACACCTCCTTACCTTGCTGCATACAGAGGCGGTGAGAGCCAGTCCCACAGGGAGCACTGGGAGCCTATAGAGATTTACAGGTTACACCTCCTCACCTTGCTGCACACAGAGGTGGTGAGAGCCAGTCCCACAGGGCGGACTGGGATCCTGGAGAGATTTACAGGTTACACCTCCTTACCTTGCTGCACACAGAGGTGGTGAGAGCCAATCCCACAGGGCGGACTAGGATCCTGGAGAGATTTACAGGTCACACCTCCTTACCTTGCTGCAGACAGAGGTGGTGAGAGCCAGTCCCACAGGGCGGACTGGGGGCCTATAGAGATTTACAGGTTACACCCCCTTACCTTGCTGCAGACAGAAGTGGTGTGATCCAGACCTACAGGGTGAAGGACTGGTGGCCTATAGAGATTTACAGGTTACACCTCCTTACCTTGCTGCAGACAGAGGTGGTGAGAGCCAGTCCCACAGGGCGGACTGGGGGCCTATAGAGATTTACAGGTTACACCCCCTTACCTTGCTGCAGACAGAGGTGGTGTGATCCAGACCTACAGGGTGAAGGACTGGTGGCCTATAGAGATTTACAGGTTACACCCCTTACCTTGCTGCAGACAGAGGTGGTAAGAGCCAGTCCCACAGGGAGCACTGGGGGCCTATAGAGATTTACAGGTTACACCTCCTTACCTTGCTGCAGACAGAGGTGGTGAGAGCCAGACCCACAGGAGGGGGGTCTTAGAGCAGTACCCATCTGCCATCCTGCCTTCTAAGGGGTGCCAACGGTCCTATCCTTTGGCTAGATGCGGAAGATAAGCCACCTGCATCCCCCGGCCCTGCCCTGCCCCCCCTCCCCCCCCCCCCCCCCCCGAACTGGGGGAATGATGCAACCTCGGAGTTTCCCAGGCGATGAGCAGTTCATTATTCATAGGATACACTTGTTTATCCACATGTGAGTCAGCCAGGTTCCCAGGAGAGGGCAGGGTGAAGAAAAGGCCAGGAGATCTTCTGTTTCAGAGGAGGTGGCATTCGCGTGCCAGGTATGCGTGTGCCCAGTGTCGGTGCCAAGGAAAGGACCACGCCCCAAAGGGAAGGGCGGGAAAGAGTCCCGGTGAAGCCGGAACCTGAGACAGGCATGAAAGGAGCGAGAAAGGTGTGAAGGGCCCGGCTCCCAGCACAGGTGGGTGAAGGGGCCTCCCATGGCACAGAGACGGTGATTGGACACGTCTGCCTGCAGCCTTGCTGTATTCACTCTTCCCATTGGTTCAGCAGTCAGACTCCCTGCCTGTAGGGTGAGGGTGATACATCATGACATGGGCTGAGTGTGCCAAGCCAGTGGGCCAATCCTGGGGTGTGACACCCCTCTTCGGATGAGAATGGCTCACTCCTGCCGTGCCTGGAGCTTGTAAGACCCCCACTCTGTGTTCTTGCTGACAGTAACGTCCCATCTCCGAAGGGCCACAAAGGAGTCCTTTCCAGAGGGCTGATATTTGGGGCCTCACAGGTCAGTGTTAAATGTGCCAAACAATGAGCGCCGTTGCCCGAGGCCGTGCCCAGATGCCCACGTCCGGTGCTATTAAATGCCAGCGCGCCGAATACCGATGCCCGAAAGTTATTATAAAATGTGACTTGTGTTGCTGCGGAGTGGATGGCCTATTGCAAAAGTTGACTGATCACCTTTCTCACTGCTACATTTGTATGTTACATTAGTACTAATAAGGCAAAATCTTTCCAGAGACGGTTAGTGTGGGTACGCATGTCAAAATAATAAAATATCAGAAAATACACTGCATTATGCTGCAGCCTTTTTTTAATGCATGATTTAGTCAATACTGCTACATACTTTTGTCCTCCTTCGCTGCATAATTAATTCCAGTGGCCCCACAGCAGGCAGCACATGTTAATAGTGCTTGTGAATGAAGCAGAGAGATTTTAAAGATTGTGAACTTGGTTTGGTGTGCGTGCAAATCCTGCATTGCCGATCCCTGTTGAGTTGCAGCTACTACTGCTGAAACAAGGCCAATGGAGGTACCTATGGGTGAGGCAGACTGCCCTCAAGGGCAAGGCCGGCGTCAGCACTGGTGGCGCCCTGCTGTGCATTAATGTTTGTTGGTGCCCCCCAATGACCACCTCCACCACGGATTCCCTCACTACCCCCCTTTAACAGTGCCCCTCAAGTCTCCATAACCACTCTCTCTCAGTTGCATTTGATTTGATTTACAGCGCCACTCATACCATTGTAGGGTGTCGGAGCACTTTACATCACACACATTACACAATCAATATGTGTGTAAATCACTGTATAGAAAATGTTACATAAGACTAAGGACTACAAGGTGTAGGAGTCACATGCCAACCATACTAGTAGGCTGTATAGTTTAATAGTGATTGGTCTGGAGAAATACAAACCCATTATATAAATCATAATACCATGGTTGGGGGTTCTCTTTAATAATCAGAATTGATTTCTATTGAAAAGAACACTCTTTGCAGCATTAGGATAATGAAAGATTAGGGGAAAAAACATAACGCTCTAATTTATACCTTGCAGTTTGCATGCAGCTCCTAGATGACAGTTAATAGCTCACTGTTCTAAGTTAGGATTTTAACTTATAAACTGCAAGTAACAAAAGGATTTCTCTGACAAAAGCAGTAGCCCACTGACCTATTTATAATATGTGCACTTTGTGATCTGCATGGTACATGTTCTTTGAAGCAGGCACATTAAGCCTCTGAGCTACCTTTTACACGAGTCAAAACTTCTACTAGACAAAACTCAGATCTCTCTCTAGGAAGAACATTAATCACCAGAGTCATCATGACATTTTTATTGTTGCTGAAAATTGCTGGAGGCAGCAAGCTCTTTCAAAACCATAATATACTTGCAGAAATGATGCCTCCACCCAAAGTCAGCACTCCGGTGCATTCACACCAGTTGCACACCAGTTGCACTGCCCTAGAGCTGGCCCTTTTCGAGGGTCCTGTGATCTCAGTGACAGAGTCACTGTTGTTCTAGGGTGTGCTGCTTCATAGGCCTACCTCAAGACTGGAGGTGAACTTCAGTATGTATTGTGGTGGACACGCCTTGAAGGTTAACTTAAACTTGTCATGCTAGGGTCCACCTGCTGGTGCTAAGACACCAGGGCTTCTAAGGTCTTGCGAAGCCTTCTAAGGTCTAGCATGGGATTGTGCTCCCTCAGTAGAGTGGTCTGCTTAACTGGTTATTAAGGCTGAACCTGGTTCCCCACTTCCAAATTCAGGAGCTCTGGCCATAGTGCCACATCCTCTCCCCCATTGAACACCATACTGCCCCACTGAGAAAAACTCACACTGCCTTCAATTACAACCCCCAATTGTTGCCGGCAATAAACACCTGGATGCAGCTCAATTTAAATTAGGCACTAGACAAGAGCAATATGCGGCCTACAAAAAAAAAGTAACATCATCTTGGAAAAAAGCAAACACTCATAGGGAATGCTAAATTTAGCAAACCATGTGAAATGTAAGCAGGAACAACATGGTTACCTTAACCCTTTGGCTTCGGGGGTTATTCCCCCGCTGTGCTGGGGGCGGAGGGGGCGTGCACAGCGCCCCGGTGCTGATGGCGAGCTAAGCTCGTCATCAGCCACGGAGCTCGTGTGCTCATGACGAGCTGAGCTCGTCGCGGCCACACCCGTGCTCAGCTTGTCATCAGCATACGAGCACCGTGGCTGATGACGAGCTCAGCATGGGAGGGGTTAACGCTTTTACACTCACTATTCCAAAGCCAGTGAGCGCTTTTCCCTGAAAAGTAAAGGACATGACTACAGGGTTCATTGCTTATATCCTTACAACATGTAAGCAGTATGGTAAAAAGACCACATCCCTGACTGCAGAGCTGCAGTACACATTTTGTTTCCCCATCCATGCATTGCAGTACCTCCAGCACTAGTTCCAAGCCCGTGGAAAGCAAAGGCAAGAAAACAAAAATAGTGCTTTACCAGCAAACTCTGCAAAAGTGGCGCTAATGTGTTTGGGTGTGAATAAAATCAATCTGGCCAGTTTGCTACCACTCTGCCTTACTTTATTTATTTTTCATTGTTTTAACCTTTTATTTCCGATGCTTACTTAGGAATTAAAATGTCAAAAGGACACTTCCAGTGAAAGTCGTTTTCTTGTTTGGATCCATTTCACAAGGGGAGCAAATAAAAGAAAGGGGAGGAAAGAGAGGAGAGCCCCTTTTTGAAGTCACGGTTTTCTGAGAGAGGAACTGCTAGACAGAAAGAGAGGGAAGAGGGAAAGAGTGAGGGCGCAGCTGAAGCAGCAGAGCACAAGTGGACACGGTCTTTGTCTTCTCTGGGCAAGAATAAAAGACAGAGGGCCCGATGTAGGTGGCTAAATACTGGTCGGTAACGGTGGAATTCGGTAAATTTCACTGTTACCGACCGGTATTTAGCCATTCCCAATGTAGGTAAGGAATCGGTAAATAAGAACTGGCAGATGCATCAACGTAGCCTTTTGCTATTCCTAAATAGTGATTTTTAAGGAATCGCTATTTAGGAATCGCAAAAGCCAATGCATGTAGGAATCGCTATTAAAATAGCGATTCCTAAACATTCCTTAATTGCTACTTGCTAATTGCTAGTCGCAATTAAGGAATGCTGTACCATTCATTCCTATGGGCCTATAGGAATGTATTGGAGATTGCATGAGCAATTTGCGAGTACCAGTAGGTACGCTCAAATTGCTCATGCAATTTCAAGGGTGCAAGGGTGTCAAAATGACACCCTGTTGTACCCCTGAAATTGATCTCTGCACATATGTTGCACAAACACATGCCCTAAGGACATGTGTGTGCGCAACATGGAACTTTGAAAATTGCACAAAAGTGCTTTTTTTTTAGGTTTTAGCAAATTACCATGAAGTTCCACTTCATGGTAATTTGCTACTCCTATTAGTGAATTCGCTATTTTTTTTACTTTCATGCATTGCATTTAACCCCTTCAGCGCGGCGCGAATTTTCACGCTGTGCTGAAGGTTCTAATGAGCCTATGGGCTCATGACGGAACGGTTCCGTCATGAGCACAGCTCAACCGACGCTCATGACGGAACTGTTCCGTCATGAGCATGGAAGGGGTTAAGGAATCTCAATTTGGGATTCCTTAAATGCAATCGCAATGTAAGAAATCTCAATTTAGAGATTCCTTAAATTGCGATTTTTAAATTTGGGAAGATTCATCCGAAATGCAAAAATACCAGTCGCAAAGGGGCAGATTCTGAGAATTTGCCCATTTGCGACCGGTATTTACTTTGATGCATTTGCCTGTAAATCGGTAAATACCGATTACTTAATACTGATTCCTTATTGCCGTTGTATTTAAGGAATCGGTAATACCGATTCCTTAAATGCAATGTAGGAATCACATAAAAGAGTACTTCCGGGCCTTAAGAAATCGGTAATTACCACCAACTTCAAGTTGGTGGTAATTACCGAATTACTTTAAAAAAGCACTTTCTTGCTTTATTAGGGCATGGATGTGTGCCACATGTGCACACATGCACATTTCAGGGGTGCAACAGGGTAAATACCTCCCGGAATTACCGATTCGGTAATACCAAATCAGTAATACTGATTGTCTTCACATTCAAGCCCATAGGAATGAATGGGTAGGTATTCCTTATTACCGAATCTCAGTTACCGATTCGGTAATAAGGAATATTAAGGGTTCAGTATTTTCTACCGAATCTTTACCTACATAGGATATACAGATTTCTTAGTACCGAATCGGTAAAATTCGGTTTTAAGAAATCGGTATTTGGCAATTACCTACATCGGGCCCAGAGTCTTGTTACTTCTCTGCCGCCCCGCCCACGACGAACACCAGGAATGCTGACCTTTATTTATAGGCTATGGCGATTTCTTGCGTCCTGGGACGGATTTTCTAAATAAATAAGTAGGGGAACGGAAGCTTTGGAATTTAAGAAGTAGGGGCACGCCGTGCCCTGCCGGTCTCACCCATTTCGACCACTGGCCTCTTCCACCCTCCACAAGACACTGCCTGACTTTATCTCGCTATTCCTGGCTTCTTCTTCCTCCCTTTTTGATGGTGTACTATCTTTCTCTTTCTCTATCTTTTTGACTTGTGGGGTTTCCCCTCCTTTGTGCTTGTTAAGAATCTGATGCGGGAAAATAGGTGTTGATGGCTCCCCACAAGCAAACACCGGCTCAAATTAAGCACTGCTACGGGTTCTCTAACAGTTTCCTTCCTCAGAATTGGAATCTATTCTCTGTTATGAATTCTCTGAGAAGGCAAAGCTGGTTTGCATCTCTCTTCAGAAGGCTACCTGTGGAACCCTCAGTGAATAAAGGAGATGGGCACAAATCCACTGAAGCTGGAAGGGTTGGACTCCGAGGACTTTGCTTCCTTTCACCGAGACTGAAGCAGTGTGATACTGGGACCAGTCCATAGTGACCTGGGGTGCATGTCCAGGACTCTTGCTTAGATCTAGTGTTGGTGACCTACATGCGGGGGAGTTCGGGAGGAGGTGGGGGTATACCGGGATCGATGAATTTCTAGGAGACCCACCTCAGGAGGACTGGTGCTCTGTTCCAGGCCTTGAGACTTAAACGGTTTATTTACTTCCCAGCTCTGCGTCATGGAGATGAAATTCACTGGTTAGGATCAGTGTAGCTTCTCTTTTCACCATTGTCAGTGTCATTTTGTTGTTTGGCTGCATTAGAAAATATATCAAACGCATCTTTGAAAACAAATTAAACACTACATTTTATGGGTGCCTTGACCCTACTATAATCAGTGTCTCAAAAAACACAACCCGATTGGTGAAGGAGGGAGACTCCAGTTATGAAGGAATCTCAACGCGTCAACTAGTCTTACCCCAAATTTGGCTAATTGGTAACACAGGGCGATTAGAGAAGTCGATCACTTATTTGGGACTGTAGGGTCAAACCCTTTCCACTGCTTGAAGAATAATCAGAACTCCTCTTTTAAATACTTGCTTTATTAATCAAAGGTTGGAGTTCTGAGCAGCCATTGAGACGGCCTTTAGGAAGCAAGCCAGCACTGACCATCGGGCGCGGGTGCAGTGAATGCTGTATATGCTTACAGAACTGAATGATAAAACGCAGGCACGGTGGGGTGGATACAGAATGACGTCACCCAAACAGGGTGTAAGCAGTTAAATCAAAAATACACTTACTTCCAGTGAATTTTAACCATAGAATGATGCAATATTTCTCAATTTAACAACTGTATTATATTAACCTATGCTTTTGTAGAAATTCTCGCATAGATGAATGTGGTGTGGACAAAAGTTTGGATTTGGCTTTCTTAGAAAACTGTCTGGTGATCAAGCTTCTTAGAAAAACTAAAATTGGTCGAATTAATTTTCCAGACCTGTGTGTGGTCTTGGTGGGCTGCACCCGCAAGACCACTCTCTCTCGATAATGGTGGCAATTCTACATTTTTGAGGACATTCATAGAAAGGTTGTTTTAGCACAGAATTGGAGTTCCCAAGAAGAACTTATACAGGCAAAATACTGAGGAAAATTGGAATTAAGAGACGACTGAGAAAGAACGCATTGTAAATTGTGATTTAAGTCAAGACACGTGTGAATATACAGGTAGACTTTGCAAATGGCTTTAACAACAATCATATGTTCTATGAACCCTGAACATCAAAAAATACTTAGGTAAAAGTGTCTTTATTCTATTTTTTTTATACTTAGTAATTACTTTATGGATTTTCTATATTTCTTGTCCATTTTATCTTTGTATTTATTACAAAAAAGGTGAGCCAGCAATAAACAATTGGCTTAAAGACCTCCAGAAATGATTCCTGTTAGAGGAGACACATATGTTCCCCCTGATGCCAGGACAACTCACTTCTTTAGTTTGTTGACGGCGTTTTGACCCTCAAAACAATGTGGGGTCTCTTCAGGACTATTGATGAAGGGACATCTGAATTTATGATTGCGCAGCCTTGTGAAAATGATGTGCCATACGTGAAGAATAGAGGAAACGGGTTTACTCACATGAGGACCCGTCCGAGTACTCAATGTGAGGACCGGCTGTCAATCCAATGGGTATGTAGGTGGGCCAGAGGGGCTTAATTCATTTTACGCCACAGCCGTAGCGTTGTAGAATCCCTTAGTGGATTAACAGTGACAATGCACTGGGAGTTTCTCTTGGTAGAAGATTAGGAAAGCGGGACAGCGCTCCGCGTGTAGATTCAGAAAAAGCCGCATCAGTCAGCTTGATCGGGTATAAAAAGGTCATTGTATTTGATCAAGTACATCCTGTACGGATTCAGACATTTGAGTCACATGATTACATTTTATAAATGTGAATTATCGGTGCAGCGATTTCCCCAGAAGCACACGGAGTTAGACCACTTCTGAAGCCGGGATTTGAGTTCAGCTCCCCAGGTTTCAAAGTCAAAAGCGTAGACCCCGTAGTAGTGTAGATGAGACCCCTGGTGATGGCATCAGCAGGAGGCTGGGTGAGGGCCCTGGCAGAGCCGTGCCTGGTCAATCAGTTAAATGTAGAATCTCCTGGGTGATGATTAAATGTTACATTTCTGGAAATATTGCGTTTGTCTTGTCGAGTGTACAGCGGTCAGACACCTCTGGGTAGGTTAGTGATTACTACTGACATTAAAACTTACAATGGACGGTGATGGACCACACCGCTGTGGATGCTCGGTTGACAGGGAGGCCGGGGGAACGCCCATGAAGTTTGCAAACTTTGTGAGAGCGTCTTTTCGGGCAGAGCAGAAATAACTTTGGACCAGAAAATAATTATTTCTGGGGAACTGCAATGAACAGTCCAAACTCTTGCGGCAAAGGATCGTTCGGATATTTGGGGTCCCCCCGCACTTGCTTCCCAGAATGCCATTGGTTCAAAATCGCATCTGTTCTATCCTTTCTGCATGTTGTTTGGCGTGTGGCTGGCGATAAAAAACAAAGGGGCATATTATCAAGGGATATAATTATCGCTGCATTAGCGTCCATTTTTGGGTGAAAAGCGGCGATAATTATATTGCATAATTTACGAGGACACGCTATCGTGTGTTTCCTTGATTCAGCTCCCGTTTTGTTCACAACTCGCTTTGCATCTCATGAGATGCAAAGTAGGCGTTCCCTGCGAAAACTAATGGGAAATGATCACTAACTGTCCTTCTCCGTATTTACAATACGGCCCAGGACACCCATAGCGATATTAAAAACAGCGCTAACAACTGTTATCGCTGGGATTGTACGTCTGCTTTATTTATGACTACCCGATCTTTGACATGGGAGGTGGATTCAGTGGCTGAATCCACATCTCCCTATTAACACGACTTCCCCTATCGCTGCGGGAATATCTATGGATATCCAGCGATATTCCCGCATAACGCCGCTTTTGCTGGATTATTTATCGCCCTGGAGAAAGGCGTTGTTGATAACATGTTAACCGGGTGATAAATTCCAGCGACAGGCGGCGAGAAATATACAACCGCTAAGCGCACTTTGCGATATTTATCGCTGTCTGTTGCTAATATGCCCCAACTTGTTTAAAAATGCGTCTGCCTATCCGCTATTTTTAGCCAGCTTTGCACTGCACTCTTTTGTGCGATATCCAGCGGTGGCTTCAGTTGGAGACGCTTTTGCCTTTATTGGGGGGGAGGAGGAGGTATATACTTTATGAACCTCTCACTGGTCAGTAGCTAATCAGCTCACACTTATCTGCGATGGTCTAAAACAAGTGTCAGAACCACTGCAAGTTCCACAGATGTGCTTTCTTCATAGAAGGCGGTGGGCTGTCTCCGCTATCTGCCACTACTGTACCTCCAGGAGAGTTTTGGTTTAAAACTGCTCTGAAAGACAGGTGAGTTCCGCAGGCGCCTCAGTGGGATATGCAAGGGACAGAGCACAAGTCCTAAAAATAGAAGTGGGGGGACAAACCTGGGGGCATATTAACAAGGGCTTTATCTCCGCTTTTTTGGCTTTAAAGGCCAAAGAAGCGGAGATAAAAATATCGCCCTATCAACAACAGGGTGCTAACATGCAAAATCGCATGTTAGCACCCTTTTTCACTACGCTTCCCTTTGCATCTCTAATGAGATGCAAAGTGGACGTTCCAGAGCAAAATATTAGGAGAAATGTCGCTAAGCATTTCTCCTATTATCAAGCTTCACGCTAACCTTGTTAGAGACAAAAAAAGCAGCTCTAACCACGGTTAACGCTGCTTTTTTACATCTGCTAATTTTCAGACTTAACCATGTAATCCAACCGAAGGTGGATTACATGGCTAAATCCACCAAGGGCTATCAACAAGGATATCCCTATCCTTTTAGTTTTATCGCTGCATTACCAGCGATAACCTCCCAAAATGTCGCTATCGCTGGATTTTTTATCGCCTAAGCGGTTAGTGTTGTTAATAACGCGATAACGAGGCGATATTATCCAGCGATAGCGGGCGTTAAAAAAATTAACGTTAAGCGCCCTTAGTGTTAATTTTCACTGTTCCTTGTTAATATGCCCCCTAGTTAGGCAGTATGCAAGTGACATCACGGCACGCGACATCACTGCGCATGACATCCCGACACACAACATCACAGCGCATGACATCACACATGGCATCACAGGAATTGACATCATAGAAAGTGGCATCACAAGCCACGACTTTACAGGAAGTGGCGTCACAAGAAGTGACATCAGATCTAAAGCCCTCACAGATATGTTTAGCAGCTCTATTGTGTATGCGTGAGCGCATTCCGAGGATAATAGCACAGTGAGTTACAGAAGATGATATGTGACTTCTACACCTTTTAACACCCCCCAGTTTTATGTAACACACCCTGTACATTCATTTACAAACCTATATAATTTATTGTACATGTAAAATGCACATGTTGATGTAAGGGGAAGTAAGCTCTATATAAATGCAATTTGTTTTGTGTAAATACTGGGAAAGACCAACACATCTGACATTCTTACAGTGCATGCATATCTGCCTGTCTTAAGTATGTATGAAGTGCTAACAAGGTGCGAGCCTTTGTTTCCCCTCCCCTTCATTTGCATCAGGTGTGAGGCTCCAGACTGCTCCCATCCAGGAGACTAGAACAAAAGGAGCCCTGATGACCCCTCAGATTGGGCCTTTGTTATGGGCCCAGCAGGAGTCTTAAATAAGAAAGCCCCCTCCCCGCCTGCACTTTGTTGCTTGTTGCAGATGGGAAGCAGACAACGTGCAGGGGCTGCTGAAAGTGTCCCGTTGTTTGGAAATGGCACAGGGATGAGTTCAGCAGATTATTCAGTCGGGCCCAACTTCTTGGCAGGGTGGGCAGCGTGCACCCTGTGAAAATAGTGGGTGGATGCGGTGCACCCCCGACTCGTGCCCTTGTAAAGGTTTCACACTCTAGCGGGGTACACTCAGCCTTTTATCCTTCCTAGGTGGACGCAAGTGCCCAACAAAATGGAATGGCAGCCACATGTGACTGACAGTGCTGTGAAGTCACTAGTCTATGGAATGTGTGCAATATAAAATAGTCATTATCACAGTAACCCACGGACACCTGTTTGACTCCAACGTTTGAGCGCCCCCTAGCGCCTCAGCTGCACACACACTGTGTACCTTTAATTACCGTGTTGACACGAGTAGACAGACCACCACAATGCTACATATAACCCAATGAATAAAGGGAAGGACACTTTGAATCATCCCACTCTTATTATTATGAATTAAAGAAAAACAAGACAACGCCTGCAGAGTCAGCTGTAAGGGCATGCACTCTCTGTTTCATGCCGCATTTTCTTACCACTTCCAGCTTTTAATGCCAGTGTTTACGTATCCCTCAGCCGCATTGCTGCTTTTCTCTTTCATCCCTCTGCCCCCGTCTGTTTCTTGTCTCCCCTCCCTCTCCTCACCCCTGCCCTGCATTGCGTTTGCCGTTTCCCCACCCATCTGCTTGCCTTCTATCACACTTATCGCTGTGTGGCGCCCAGTCGGGGGTGCACGTCACCTAGGACCACTCCAGACCGCTATGGGTAGGTAGGTTACTTCCGCCACTTTAGAGCCACTTGTGCAAGTGCAGCTGCCCGGAGCCTCAGGGACGTGTGGTGTGGTGACAACTGCGGCTGAACATCCTCGTCGCCACTGAAGAGTCCCCTGTGGACCCCAAACATGTGCCTGGCTGCCTAGGCAAATAGTAAGAAACATTCATACTAGCAGGTTTTGCCATGTCCGAGACGCCGACTGCGCAGGAGTCCGCTCCTTTATCACCAGTGTCCGTCACTGGCGCAAACATTTGGCCAAACAACATGATGAGGGGGAAACGAGTGGAGTTTCCCAAAAGTGTCGTCCCTGACACAGGACTTTTCCTGCGTCCGAAATATAATGGATAAATTATGAAAAGCAAACGTTCATAATTCCTCATTCAAATGAGTAGAACAGACACATTTGAAAGAATTGATTGAAACTTCAAATGTAATCATGAAGAAGTTATATTTTATAAAACACAACAAATAAAATTCGTGTTTTATGCAAAATGGATTTGTATCGACCAAATTGAGCACTACAGTGTAACATCCTGTTGTAAGAGGCACAGGCATGTTTGCCTCATCTTGTCCAAGCATTAAGGGACTCACACATTTTAAAACAAGTATTTGCAATGCAACAGGTCTCGCATTTACGCGAGTTTGAACTATTGACATTGCAAACGATAATGTCTTTTATTTTTGTTTTCGTCTTTAAAACATAAATAAAAGGCATAGTCATTTGCAATGCTAATAGCTTAAATCCGCGTAAATGCGAGACCTATTGCATTGCAAATGCACAAAAGGTTTTTGCCAAGGTCTATCCGCCTATAACAACCTGCATTTTGGAGTCTGGGGGTGTTTGCGGATGTATTTTACGATATACTGAAAATCGTGTGAAGTGTTTACACCGGCTTTCCCTTTGCATTATTTTCGGGCTATTTACTCAAGCACTCATTCACACTGCCATACATGACCTGAGAAGGGCGTGGTTGCGCTGGTGTCAGCAGGGTTTTCATCGTTCCACCTGGAAAGTCCAGTTCTACATACTTGCTGGGGGTTTGGGGCTACGTTCACATCGACTTTCAACTCTCATGCCAGAAAGTTGATTGCTAAGGACAGTGCTAACATTATATACACTACACCCGAGCACACCCAATCATTATTTCTATGATCCAATTATAGCATGTAATACATGTTAGCACATCACAAGAAGAGTCCTTTCTCATCATCAAATAAGTCCCAAGGAAGTCCTTAGTCCAATTTCCTGAAATTCCACTCCAAAAAGAGCTCATGTCATACTTCACAATCAGGTCTTTGTGTACTTTATTTCAAATACAAGAGTGTTGACATAAGCAGCAGCCGACACGCGTTTCGCCCACAGGGCTTTTTCAAGGCTAAAAAATGAAGTTTTGTTTCAAGGATTGAAGTTTATGACTATCATGTACAGTTCGATGTATTGTTGATCGGTATTCTTTAAAGATTCACTTTCCCTGAAAGAGCAACTGTGTATCTTCATTGTTGAAGAAAATTTCCTACGAAAATCGAAGAAACTGAACGCGCCCTAGAGAACGCCTTTCATATTACAGGCTATTGGACTTATCAAGGTCCGAAGGGCCGGTGTGATGTACTATTGGATTACATAATGCGCCAGATAGCGGCGACTATACATATATATACAAAGCCGGGGTCAGTCTATCCTTCCCCGATTTGGCGGTCTTTGTTTGACAGAGACTCGGGCTGAAACGGCATTCACTGGCTCCACCTTTACCACATTTTGAAGGGCAGCCTCCATTTGAGCTGCTCTAACATTTGAAAGTTCTTTAGACCTGTCACGGGTCAACATCTCAGCCATAGGCGTCCCTGGCACCTGCAGGATTGCTTCACATAGTTTACTGGAAAAGCAGCCTCAAATAAACCGAGCCCGGATCTCATCAGCAACATCGGGCGCCTCCGTTCCTCCACCAAATCAATAGCATCAAAATAAGTCTCCAAGCGGTCCACCCACTACTTCCACCGGGCAGCCTGGGCAGAGGTGGGACCATCCAACAGTACTGGGCTCCTGTTGATGCTCAGGTGAATGACCATATGGCACCGTCGGATACTGGGTCTTTGGTATCTGATGAGGAGTTCACAGATGTGGATCTGTTTCCTGATCCGGTGCTGGACCATGACCGTCCAGGAAAAGATTATGAAGTGCCTGGACAGTGTGGTGTATCTCCATCTGCCAAAACTTCTGGTGTGGCTCCGGAGCCTGTTCTGCTGCCCCCTGTAATATTGTGATGCATTCTAGTAGTTGGGAGTGGGCGGAGCTAGGGGGTCAGAGGAAGAGGAGGAGCGGAGACAGGAAGGAGTTAGTTAGTGTAGGGACGAGGAACAGGACAGTTGTGGAGAATAAAGCTCTTTTAAAATAATACTAGTGTCGGTCTAGTTAATGAGCGCCGACACTACACCCCCGTCTGGTGAATGTCAATTGCCTGATTCTGGCTCCCTGCGGAGGGGTGTTGGGAGATACCAGCTGCGGCCATGTCCAGCCAGGTCTACACGTCTAAATAACTATGTAACTTATTAAAATGGACTCAGGACTTATGTTTTTTTTGTTTGATTTCACTTTGATTTTGTGGAGGAGTGTGATGTGGTCCCCGCCGTTTCCAGCAACCCAGAAGGGGTAGCGGCGGATCACCTGTTGTATATATAGCACGTGACAGAGGATTGATTGTTGGGGGCGGGGCTTAATTTCTAAATAAAAAGATCCTGGTGTGGACAGGATATTGAACGGTCTTACCTGAATACTGGTGTTTTCTTTCTACCTGGACATAACATGCGTGATGCTGTATCCCTTGTGATGCGTACAGCTGCCTGTGATGTAATTCTGTTATGACTCTCCCTTTTCTATATGTACAATTTGCCGTATTTCCCGTGGGGTCTCGCGAGGATTCGTTGCAGATGTACCCGCCATGCACTGTCATTCACAGACACTACTGTGTTGCCGGCAGCCCTACGATGTTAGCCCCTTCATGATTGAGTGCGACACCCGCAAGGATTGGTTCCAAGGCGGGTGAGGACCTGGGGATGAAGGATGTGAGCTAAGGGTTCAGGGAGGGCGCAGGATCACCAGAGAGGGTGACATGGCCCAGGGTAACCTCGCCTCACTGCAGGGATCTGGGATTCACATGAAGACACCACAGCGCTGAAGAGCCTATCTTCAATGCTGTTTTGTTGTTTTTGGCTCAAGGTGTTTCTTCTTCACGCTGGTGACTTATTTACACAATTGCACAGTCGTAGCTGCCAAGGTTTCAGAGTGCGTTGTTTTCATACTTTCAGTGTAATTATGAGTGACAGTCACGCAGTCTGACTCTGCAGTGCTCAGTTTTCAGCTGCCGGCCCTTAGCGCACTTCAGTTCAGTGACTTCTGAGAGGTTCTCGTTGCTCAGATGGGTGTAATCTCTTATTTTTATATGTTCCTCTCATCTTCATTCTTTGGTTTTACTTGCGAGAAAGTGCCACTCATAGTTGTTGAAATGTCACTCATAAATACACTGAAATTATGAAAATGTCACAGATAGCCTCTAAAACCTTGGCAACTATGTGCACAGGCATATATTGTAATTAGGGGCTGGTGTGTGACGTATGAGTGTATGTGTGTTGATCAGCACATCTGGGTGTCGACTTTGCATTCTGCACCCCTCCTGCACAGACGCGTACAGACCTTCTGACCTAAGACAGTGATACAAGGAAGCAGTGTGGGGGGCAGCGACTAGTGAAATTTGAAAGTGGTAGACTTATTATTATTATTATTATATTTAAATAAAGCGCGCAGCTACCCGTAGGTTTCCCGGCGCTAAAACCAGATGAGAGAGGGAAAAACGAAAGAGGGGCAGTTACAGGTTAAATAACCAAGTTTTTACCAATCTGCGAAACTTGAGGTAGCAGGGTTCAGTACGCAACAAAAGGGGAAGGGAATTCCAAAGTGAGGGGGCCAGCCATGAGAAGGAGCGGCCACCCATTCTGGATTTTTTGATTCTAGGAACCAAGAACAGGTGCTGGTTAGATGATCGGAGAGTGCGGGGGGGGGGGGCAATAGTGCTGAACTAAAGATTTAAGATAAGGTGGGGCCAGACCAGCTTTTATTCTGTGCATGAAGCAGAGAGCCTTAAATTTTGTACGGCTTTCAATGCGGAGCCAGTGCAGAGTACGTAGGGAATTAGAGGTAGGGGATGTATTGGGGAGTTTACAGAGCAGTCGCACCGCCATGTTCTGGACTGTCTGTAATTTACGAGTCACCTCTTTGCAGGCTCCCAGGAGAAGAATATTCCTGTAGTCCAGTCTAGAGGTGATTAAAGCCTGGACCACGGTTTTTTGAGTATCCTGGGGGAGCATCCAGATGATCTTACGCAACCACTTAATGATGGTAATACAAGTGGAGGAGGTTATAACCACGTTAAAAGCGCCCTGATGCCCTTGGGGCAGATTTGCGCTATTGAAAAATGGTCAAAAAGGGTTCTCTCTAATTTAGCTGTCTGTTGATCTTGAACGCTATATCAAACGGCGGAAATATTGCAGTAAACGTATGCATGTGAGGCGTACAAAATAATTTGGGTTCTCTTGCACCTTCAATGCACTTGCACACCATGCACTGCTGGCTCGCGAGGCACCCACGCGAGACATGAACGAAAAGTCGAAAACCTTTGACCCCCTTCGATTTGTACTAATGCAGGGTTACAGGTTGTTGGTGTAGAAAGCACATTTTCATCCTTCCCTCCGTCCCCAAACTGACTCCTGAAAGCATGAACAACACAGTGGTGTCAGGAGTCCAGTTGGGGGGTGCTGCATAGCTGTGCACGGGATAAGGCATGATATGTGGCATAGGATGTGGTAAGGGATGTGGCATGGGATGTGACACAGGATGTGGCACAGGATGTGGCATGGGAGGTGGCACAGGCTGTGACACAGGATGTGGCACAGGATGTGGCTGGTTTGTGGCAAGGGATGTGACATGGGATGTGACACATGATGTGGCATGGGAGGTGGCACAGGATGTGACACAGGATGTGGCTGGGTTGTGGCACAGGATGTGGCATAGGATGTGGCATGGGATGTGGCATAGGATGTGGCACAGGATGTGGCATGGGATGTGGCATGGGATGTGCCATGGGATGTGGCACAGGATGTGGCAGGGAATGTGGCATGGGATGTGGCAGGGGATCTGGCACGGGATGTGGCATAGGATGTGCCACGGGATGTGGCATGGGATGTGGCATGGGATGTGGCATCCGATGTGGCACAGGATGTGGCATGATATGTGCCATGGGATGTGGCACAGGATGTGGCAGGGGATGTGCCATGGGATGTGGTATGGGATGTGCCATGGGATGTGGCACAGGATGTGGCAGGGAATGTGGCATGGGATGTGGCAGGGGATGTGGCATGGGATGCACCATGGGATGTGGCACAGGATGTGGCACAGGATATGGCACAGGATGTGGCATGATATGTGCCATGGGATATGGCACAGGATATGGCAGGGGATGTGGCACGGGATGTGGCATAGGATGTGCCACGGGATCTGGCATGGGATGTGCCATGGGATGTGCCACGGGATGTGGCATGGGATGTGGCATGGGATGTGGCACCGGATGTGGCATGGGATGTGGCATCCGATGTGGCACAGGATGTGGCATGATATGGGCCGTGGGATGTGGCACAGGATGTGGCATGATATGTGCCATGGGATGTGGCACAGGATGTGGCAGGGGATGTGCCATGGGATGTGGCACGGGATGTGGCATGATATGTGATATAGGATGTGGCACTGGATCTGGCATGGGATGTGACACAGGATGTGGCATGGGAGGTGGCACAGGATGTGGCAAGGGATGTGGCACAGGATGTGGCATGGGATGTGGCATGGTATGTGACATATGATGTGGCTTGGGATGTGGCACGGGATGTGGCATGGGATGTGTCACATGATATGGCACAGGATGTGGCACAGGATGTGGCACAGGATGTGGCACGGGATGTGGCATGGGATGTGGCTTGGGATGTGGCATGGGATGTGGCTTGGGATGTGGCATGGGATGTGGCATGGGATGTGTCACATGATATGGCATAGGATGTGCCATGGGATGTGGCACAGGATGTGACATAGGATGTAGCATTGGAGGTGGCATGTGTGGCATGAGATGTGGTATGCGATGTGGCAAGAGATGTGGCATGGGATGTGACAGGATGTCGCATGGGAGGTGGCACAGGATGTGGCAAAGGATTTGGCATAAGATGTGCCATGGGATGTGGCATAGGATGTGGCATGGGATGTGGCATAGGATGTGCCATGGGATGTGGCATGGGAAGTGCCATGGGATGTGGCATAGGATGTAGCATTGGAGGTGGCATGTGTGGCATGAGATGTGGTATGCGATGTGGCACGGGATGTGGCATGGGATGTGACACAGGATGTGGCATTGGAGGTGGCACAGGATGTGGCATGGGAGGTGGCACAGGATGTGGCATGGGATGTGGCATGGGATGTGGCATAGGATGTGCCGCGGGATGTGGCATGGGATGTGGCATAGGATGTGCCACGGGATGTGACATGGGGTGTGGCATGGGACATGGCACAGGATGTGGCAAGGTGGTGATGGGTGAACAGCCATGAGGGCATGGGCTGTAAAGTTAATGATTTAGGGTTCAGGTGTGTGGGAGGTTCACTAAGTCACATGGCTGTAAGGTTTGCTTGCGATATATACACTGCCAACTCATGCTAATCGCATTGTAAAGTATTGTAGTGTTCGGTGTGCACCATTTGTATATCCCCTCATACCCATGACAAAACTAAAACGAGAACGTCTCTGAATTTCAGCTTACTCTCCTCAAACCCACCCTGCAGGACTAAACACACTTATAATACAAATTGGTAGGTAAAGAAATTAAATGAAATGAAAAGACAATTTGTAAAGCGCGGTGGCTACCCTAAGGCATCCCAGAGCTGCAAGAGGTAATGCTTGAGACAGAGCCGCTGAAAGCTACTCTGGTTTGTTAAAGAGCAAGGTTTTTAGGAGTTTTCGGAAGGCGAGTAGTTTGGGCTCTGATCTGAGTGTGAGAGGAAGGGCATTCCAGAGCCTAGCGAGATTGTGAGAGAATGAGCGGCCTCCGCTTCTGGCTCTCTTGAATCTGGGTATTATGGCAAGGTAGGAGGATCCTGATCTGAGTTGTCTGTTGGGATGGTAGGCGGTTATCAGGGGGCGATTGATGATGGGTCCTGTTCCCCAGTAAGAACGATGTGCAATGCACACAGCTATGAATTCTATCCTTGCCCTTACTGGGAGCCAGTGAAGATTTTTTTGTCTGGATTTAACCGAGACTTGCCAAGGGATTTGGAGAAGGGTTCTTGCGGCACAGTTCTAGATTATCTGTAGCCTATTTAGGGTGGACTGGGGGGCCCCGAGGTATAGGACATTCCCACAGTCCAAACAGGACAGAATTAGACCTTGTACCATAATCCGTCTGACATGAAAGAGTAGCAGCGGGAGGATTTTGCGCAGGAGTCTTAAAAGGCCAAAGCAGGTGGCCGATAGTTTGGCCGCCTGGTGGTTAAAGTTGAGTGACTTGTCTAACCATATGCCGAGGATTTTGATTGAATCTTTGGGTGGAGGGGGAAGACCCAGACAGGGGGGCCAGATTGGATCTATGGTCTTATCAATAGTGTTCCCAAGGAGCATAAGCTCCGTCTTGTCCCCGTTTAATTTTAGGCAGGAGGATGTCATCCAATCGGTGACTGCTTCCAGACATTTTTTCAGGCCATGGTGTGAGTTAAGGGGGGATCTAGAGCCACCACTAGCTGGGTATTGTACGCGTAGGTGACGATTTTTACTCCGAAGGGGCAGACGATCTCAGCCAGTGGGCTCATGTAAACATTAAAAAGGGTGGGGCTTAGAGAGGAGCCCTGTGGTACCCCACAGTTCAAAGGTTTGCTGGGGAGGTGCATTCCCTCTCAAATACCTGGAAGGAACAATCAGAGAGAAAGGACCTGAGCCAGGTAATTGCCATTCTTGAGATTCCTATCCCTCTGAGTCGGTGCAGTAGGATGTTATGGTTTACAGTGTCGTAGGCGGCACTTAGGTCAAGGAGAATGATGGCTGTTGAGCCTCCATTGTCCAGGATCCTTCTGGCCTCCTCCGTCACTGCGACCAGGGCGGTTTCAGTCCCATGGAGGGGGCGGAATCCCGTCTGGGACGGGTCCAGACTTATTTTTGACTCCAAATAAAGTAGAATGGGGACCCCCTCTCAAAATGATTTCAGGTCAGGGAGTAGAGGGGAAAAGAAATGCCAAAACAACTGAGAAACTCCCTCTTGACCTATAAATACTTTTATCACAGGGATTACCTCTTAACCACAGGGCATACAAAAAACATATCTGCACTTATTTTTGGATTTTACTCATTTATTTCATTTTTCTGTAGAAAACTTTTTTCATTTCTTTATGTCTTTTTTTCTTAATACAAAAGTTAAATAGATGTGCATTATTCAAAGAAACTCCAGGAGATATTCTATCAACACACTAGAGCCATCAATATATATCTAGGTCATAAGTTACACAGATTCATATATTCTAAAAACAAAATCAATTTTGCTAAACCAGGTAGAGAACCACACACACACACACATACTCATACATACATTCTAAACATACATGCCATCAAAAACAAACACTAAGCATCCTATCACATTGTATCTGTTGTCCAATATGTGACCAAAGTCATTAGATCTAAATATGAAGAGAAATGGTATTTTTGACTCCAGAAAGTTTGTCAGTACGGCGTTAACATATTTTTCTACGAGTTTGCTAAGCCAGGGCAGTAGGGAGATGGGTCGGTAGTTAGAGGGGTTATTCTGATCTAAGTTTGATTTTTTCAAAAGGGCTTTCACCATGGCTTGTTTCCTGGGCGGTGGGACAGTACCAGTGTAGAGGGAGGTGTTGAGTAGATCCAGAATGGTGGGTGAGATGTGATGGATGACTGGGAGAATGATGCCCGGGGGCGCGGGGTCTTTTGGTGAGCCAGACTTAACCTGAAGCATGATTAACTCTAAGTTGGTGGGATCTAGAGGAGGAAAGTGCACAAGTGTGACTGGGGGAGGAGGGGGCGGGGTCTGGGGACTTACCGGTCAAAGGGGAATGGTGGGAGAAAGAGGTGTTGATTGTTTCGATTTTGCGGAGAAAAAACTCAGCTCGGTTGTCGCAGTGGGCATGGACATCCACGTATTCTTTGGGCGCCTCAGGTAGTTGAAGGAGGGATTTCGCAATGCGGTATATTTCCTTGGGTTTAGTGGCTGATTTGGCAATTTTTTCCTCAAAATATGTTGCCTGTGCTAGTTTAATGCAGGCTTTGTAGGTTTTAATTGAAGTTCTATAGGCCAGTTTTTTTGTGGGTGAGTAGTGCAGGCGCCATTTCTTCTCCATTTTTTTGCAGTTACGTTTCGATTCCCGTAGATCGGTAGTATACTACGGGGCAGTTGTATTGCTGCGTTTGGGTTCCGTGGTTTTGAGGGGGAGCACCAGATCGAGTGAGTTGGTGATCCAATTATTATAGTTCTCATTCCCCTCGGTGGGGTTGGAGGTGTTGGGTGGTTTGGTGGATTTGAGCCTCTCAACCCATTCTGGTTGGGGGAGTTTTGACCAGTTCCAGGATTTTGGAACTGCTATGGGCTTGGGTGGGCGAGGGTTTGGGGTGGTCCACATGAGAGGAATAAGAAAGTGGTCTGTCCAGGGGAGGGGGGAGGGATTTCCAATTTGAAGGTCCGAGCAGTTACTGAAAATAGGGTCAAGGAGATGGCCCTTGTGATGGGTGGGTAAGAGCACTCGTTGTGAGAGTTCGAGGGCGGATAGACTGGAAATTATTTCTCTAGCGTTGGGGTCGTTGGGGTCATCGAAATGGGTGTTGAGATCTCCTAAGAGAGTGAAATTTGAAGGACTGTCGGCAAGATTTGCTATGATGGGTGAAAGGGCGAGAGGGAATTGTCCCTGTGGGCCGGGAGGGCGGTATATAAGTATTCCTGAAAAAGTGCTTGTGTGAGTGAATTTAATAGTATAAGGTAGACTTTCACAGTCTGGGATAGGGGTAGGAGAGCTGCGTATTACATAGCAGTTTTTGTAGATTACTGCCAGTCCACCCCCCCTTCCTGTTTTGCGGTCGTTGCGCAGTATTTGGTATCCTTGGGGGAGGGCTTGGATGAGGTCAGGTTCTGACTGATCGTGCAGCCATGTCTCTGTGAGGAATAGAACGTCAGGTTTTAACTCCTCTATTAGCATTGAGATTTCTAGGGTGTGCTTAGGGAGGGACCTGCTATTTAGGAGGTACATAGTGTGTTGACACGTTTTGATTGGGGGTGCAGGTAGAAGTTGAAACCCACACTGAGGGCAGGTAGTGTATTGCTCTGCTGGGTCCCAGGAAAAGTGGCACGAGGGGGGTACTTTCCCCTTTAGCTTGTATAGGAGGTTTGGACTATAGCTCCTGATGCGGATGGGCGACCGGACAGCAATCGGGAGAAATCCTGTGGTGGACCGGGGAGGTGCGGGGAAGCAGGGTGTTCAAGGGTGCAGGCAGGAGTGCCGGTGAGTTGCTAGTAAGCAGATTGCTTTTTTGTTTTTAAAATGGCGCAAGATACAATTTTTAAAATACAGTTCAACAACAATTTTTTTTAAAAGGTGGCAGTAGTGCCGTCGAGAGCAGTCGCTGCTCTGCCTAAGCGTGCCTCCGCTGTGCCATTGGAAAGTGGCAGGTTTTGTAGAGCGCTGCCGGTGTGGTCTGTCCCCTCCTCCCCTCTAGCCCAGAAGTGCTTGATGCTCCGCTCCTCCCTCCACAGAGAGAAGGGATTATTAGCTGTGAGGGTTAAGACACATGCTGTCGGGATCTTTGTCTGACAGGAGTGTTCAAGGGAATTGCAAGAGTGGTGACACAACTCTGGTAGCTAATGTTGTTCTGGGAGAGGTCAGTGTTCTGTCCAGCAACAATTTTGGCTCATAAGGTAGCACAGAGGGCTAATGTACCTGCTGCAAAGCACATCATGCAACATGCAGGTCACAGATTTGTATTTTATGCAGGAAGATAAGGGGTGACTGCTTTTGACACTGTTCATTTTGTTCCAGTTCATAAGTTGCAATCCTTCTAATATAGCACAGGGATCTATTTATTGGCTTCAAGGAGCTGCATGCAGACTGTAAGTCATGTGATTGTGTGCTATTTGCAAAGCAGGAATCCCACCAAAAAAATGCAGCGGAGTTTTGTACGGGTAAAGCTAAGCACACAGTCAAGGAGTGATAGGAGTGGGAGCTGGTTTTACAGCATTGTGATGTACTGTTCTTCAAAGAAGTGTGTCTTCAGGGCCAGACTGGGAAACCAAAACCGCCCCTGGCAAAGTGGTCGGCCGGCCCAATGGGGGTTGGGGTGCCAATTTCAGCCGATTTTGTTACAGGGGTCGCAATATTGCAGCTATGCTACACAAACCCCCCTATTACAAAAACTGCCTCCCAGGTGCCCAAAACCAGCCGCCACCCTGGCGGCCCACCGGGGAAGCGCCCAATGCCTGCTACGGTCATCCGGACAGGTGTGTCTTTGAATCTTTCCTACATTGCAGCAGTGTTGGGGTGGTGTTGATGTTCCTGATCCTGGGTGCAGAGATGGAAGGGCCTGCTGTCTTGTGTTTTTTTCTTTTTTACACTTCTTAGTCTTCAGTCTGATAGTATCCTGGAGGGCGCCCCGGGCCTCATGTGCTGACTCCCTGCTTTAGGGGGTGCTCTGTGAAAACTAGTGGCGAGCAGTGGCGGGACCCTGTTGAAGCCCCAGTTTTTTCCCTACAATGGGGAATCATTTCACAGACCCGGATTTACTAAGGGACAGATTCACAAGCCCCTTGCGTCACTTTTCCCATGTTAAATGTGACGCAAAAGTGGCGCATGGGGCTTGTAAATCTGCCCCCAAGTGCTTAGGAGTTCGTTTCTTGGGTAAAGAATGCAGACATTTCTGTCTGCACTGAGCAGGGGAAAACTGTCAGTAGCCCTTCTCTTGGGTCAGAGGTAAGGGAGGCAGGGGAGCCTGTCTGTGGTAACAGAGACGTTTTAAGGCATGGGCAAAGGGGGCTGTGGCCCAGGGCCCCAGCCTTTCTAGAGGGCCCCTAGCAGAGCCAGCTCTGTTCTGCAGAGAATCGCGCACTAATGACTTTGCAGAATCCTAAAAAACAATGTTTTAAATAACATTTTCTTTTAATTTAGTTTTAATGTGGGCGATTGGTGAGAATCTATCACAGACACTTTGCAGAAAAATATGTTTGCTTCATGCAACATCCATAAAAAAAAGTTCGTTTTAGATCAAACAGGCCATCACATTTGAGAAATGGGAAGGTGCCGCAGAGATTATTTGCAGTCATATTAGTAAACTGCTGCTGTGTTACAATATTGAAACCCAGGTCTTTTTTGCCTGAAGGTTAGATCAACCACATCAAGAATTTGGACAAGTATGCCAATGCTCTACCAGTCACCAGGCCAAAGAGGGCATGAAAGAGCTGAAATTGGATCATAAATTCAAATCTGTTCCGAACAGGGGCCCCCAAAATACGTTTGGCCCAGGGCCCCAAAAATCCTCAAGATGTCCCTGTGTGGTAAACATTATCTGCTCTCCTCAGACTCATTGTTGCAAAAGTTTCAGAATTCTTATGAAGAGACATTTTCATGGTTTCATTGCCTGCAGGAATAACGTTTCAAGGCCAAATGTGTGGCATTTGATGTGACATTTTATCATGAGTAAAAGTAAGCCATTACTGTCATGCAAGGAGATAAATATTAAAAGTGAGTCCCTTATGAGCAATACGATCAATAATAATTGGTAAATGCAATAGATTTGGCTATGTAATTAATATTACGTTTTTTTTGTAAGTTTTAGCTTTGAGCAGTTGAGTAAGATAAATTAAAGAAACTGTAAATGACAATAATAGAGAACTTACTTATTTCTCCACCTTAAACACACTTTGGGCACCACAAGGGATTCTAAAGTCCTATGTAAATGCAAAGACAACACAATACAATAAGGCTAACATCACAAGTTCACTAGGGCACTGAGCAAGAAACAAAAAGGATCCCACAGGCATGCACAGGCAGTAATTATTCAACTTCTGTGACACATCTGGAGTGTAGCATGTATCTCCTATAAATCCGATAGCCTGTGCAATAGTTTGAAAAGCCGGCTGCCTACATGTGTGATCTTGCACACAGATTTTCTCTTATGGGCAGGTATATAGAAAACCTGGCTTACTGACATAAACCTACAGCTGAAATGGAAGCCCCTGTGAATATATTAGCTAGATAATTCTAGGACACTGGGTTATTGTTGAAGTGCCCCCCTCCCTTTAGGCCTGGTGCCTGATGCAACTTTGAGAATGTGCTGGGTCCCTGCTACCCAGGTCCTCAGCACTGGTGCTCTTTCCCTGAAACTTTTCAACAATTGACACATCATCAGTCCCCCTTGTAAGACCCCTGGTACCTAGGGCACTGGACTGAAGAGGGACCACTAGGGCTGCAGCATGAATTGGGCCAACCCAGGGAGCCCTCATCAAGACCATGCATACTGCCACTGCAGGCTGCATGTCTTGGTGCAGAGACAACTGAAGAGTCGACATGGCACCTAGCCCTGTGTGCCGTGCTCCCATACACTGCAAGAGGTATAGGTAAGTCACCCCTACTGCAGGCAGTACTGCTCTAAAGCAGGGTGCACTATATCACATGTGCGGTCATATGTGTATGAGCAGATATGACCATACAATATCTACGTCCATTTCTGGATATTGTAAGTGTCTAGTGTATCCATAGAGAGAACATGGGATCAATACGTGATACTTTGCTGTTAGTTAGGACATTTCTTCAATGTTCCTAATGTTTTAAAGTTGTGTATTGCACATTATTAATGTTTTAAAATTGCTTATTGCACACTGCACCTTACCGTGGGGGGCTCTGTCCCACAGACCTCCTTGGCGTTTTCTCCCCCATGACCAGCGGTGCCTGTAAGAGCAAGCTCACCCATAGCAAGGTCGGCGTGCTAGTTGTTCTAAGCATGAGGGGATAAAACCGGCATGCTGACTCGACTGCACCGCCAGCGCACCGAAGGCGCGTCAAAGGCAAGCCCGTCTGCGCCTGGAATGCGCCGTGCTCCAGGACCCCTGCCCGTTTTTCTCCCAGACATACTTTAGGGTTCCACTACTGGCATATAGTAAGGGTAAGAGTTGTAACGTTACCACTTGGACTGGGGAAAGGGATTATCTCCCAATTCAATGCACTTCCTGCAACCTCTCATTTACGATCACAAACCATCCCTCTATTACTTTCACCCACGGTTCTCCGAAAAAGGATAAAAATTCACAAGACTTAGTTACAGATGCCTCTAAAGGGAAGACTATTCAACATGAATGTATTGGCAGTTTGTTAAATGCTATTATACTTAATACTAGATCAATGATTAATCAAAAGTACGAATTTGAATGCCTACTGCAGATGTCAAACCCGGATCTAGTCTACAGAAACTTGGGCCAATGAAACATCCGAGCCTGACTGGATTATTGCGCCACCGGCAGGCTATGCATTAGCCGCTGTAGACAGGAAAGGGCAAAAGGGGGATGACATAGCAATCATTGACCGGTCTTGGTTTAAAGCAACCTTTAAGACCATTCAGCTGCCTGGGGCAGAAGCTAAGACCGTTAACATTAAAATTGCCAATATTTTGTCCCTCCCCGGTCTACTTCTCTATAGCCCACCAGGGCCGAAATCCTTGTTTATTCAAGGTCTACAGTCCTTCATGGAATCATGCCTGGACTATCCCAACTACACGATACTAAGGGATTTACATTTTCACCTAGAAAATGATAAGAATGCAGACACCTCCATTTTACTAGATAATCTGGAGGGTTTCGGACTGACACACTTAATCATGCATGAGGCTCACCATACTATTGACGGCATTTTCATTAGCAATCCTAATATCACAGTGGACAAAGTACTACCCTTAGCTTGGACAGACCACATGGCCATCTTCCTCAAACTGTCCTTTTTGAAGAATAGCATGTCTCAGTAGAAAAACCTGCCCCCTGCCAAATTCAGACCCTGGCATAAAATCAAGAAAGACGATCTATTGGAGACGATTAATAAAAGTCCACCCATACTAGCGCCAGACAACAATAAGGTGTCTGACAGCTATGAATCAGTTGGCACAAGAAAGAATTATAAGCAGCGGAGAAATAAAGCCTCAGCCCCCTGATACGATTCAGATCTTAAAGTTCGCTCAGAACGTGTATGGAGAATAGATTATATCGAGCGAAGGTAAACTTACCTACAAACTAGCACTAGCCAAATGTAAGGAAGCCATTATAAGCTCCAAAAAAAATTACATTACAAGCAAAATTGAGACTGCTATAACCTCCTCTAGAGAGCTTTTTAAGACCGTCACTGCCTTATCCAAAATGCAAATGGAGACTCAATTTATTCCTGATCAATCCTTGTGCGACAAAGTGGCCAACTTCTTTCAGACTAAAGTTAGAACGGTCTATGAGGAATTGGCTAGGGGGAACCCTGTCCCTCCCTCCCCCTTGTTACCCCCGTCGGAGGACTCCACCTCCTTTGCCATTGCCTGCCAGTTGACCAACTTATCACTTTTAACTGTGGACAAAGTAAATGATCTGTTACTATCTACAAAATCAGGGTCCCCGACAGATCCCTGTCCCCCCGCTATTATACACTTGGCCTCGGAATAAATTAGTACTCATCTAGCCCCACTTCTGAATAATGTCATCAGGTCAGGAACCTTCTCTGCCTCTTGGAAGAAAGCTTGTATCAGGCCCATACTAAAGAAACCTTGTTGACCTTTCCGAGGTGAAAAACTACCAACCTATATCCTGCCTGCCACTGGCGGCCAAAATCCTAGAGAAATCTATTAACCAAGAGCTAACAGGCTATCTAGACGCAAGTGACCTTCTAGATCCCACCCAACATGGCTTCAGACCGCAGCACTCCACTGAATCAGCTCTAATCATGGCCATGGAGGAAATACGCAGGCAGCTTGACCAGGGAGGAAGAGCCATCCTAATCCTACTTGACCTATCAGCAGTATTTGATACTGTGAAGCATCAAGTATTAACACAGCGGCTGAAAGCAATGGGGTTCAAAGAGTCGACCCAAACCCGTCTCACCTCAATCCTCATGGCGAGGAAACAGAAGGTGTGTTGGGGCAACTTTAAATCTGAGAGGTTCTCCCTCCCCTGTGTGTTCCCCAAGGCTCAGCACTGTTGCCAACCTTATTTAACATCTATGTTGTGTGTCTGGCCACGCTGATAAGGGTTCACGGTTTCTCGTTGCTATCATATGCCGACGACACGCAGAGTGTTATCTCCATTTCTCGAGTGTGGAAACCGTGGCGGGGAGATTTCACAGCTGTCTGAAGCACATCAAGGGTCAGATGCATCAGAACTATCTTAAATTAAACACAGACAAAATGAAAGTCGTGGAGTTTTGGGAATGGACCACCACTCTGGAACCAATCTTGGTGGCCTGTAGAAGCAGGTCAGTCTCTCTCGACTGCGCCTAAAGCAAGGAACTTAGGATTCCTGTTTGATGTCCAATTACATTTTTGCAGGACAGATCAACCTTTTGACATCATCCTGATTTTTTCTACTAAAAACCTTGCGCAAAAGTTTGCCTTTTATTCTACTAGACCTCGTAAAATCGGTTGTAGTCCCTCTAATTCTCTCTCGAATTGATTATTGTAACACCGTCTTCCTGGGCTTAGACAAACGACAATTGCTAAACCGTCAATCACTGTAAAATGCAGCAGCGCGTGTGCTGTTCAATACTCCAAAATACCACCATATCTCTAGCAGCATTAGGGAGCTTCACTGGCTACCGATCAAACAGCGCCTTGAGTTCAAGGCGCTTTGCCTGGTGCATAGCGCTTTGTATGGTGGAGAATAGATGGACTTTTAGAAACTTTTTCAGTTCTATTCCCCTTGGTGGAATCTTGGATCTGCCAATAAAGGTCTGGTCCAGGTCCCCAAAATCCATAAAGCCAGAAGAGGAGGTAGAAGCCTTTCCTATCGAGCATCAATGCTCTGGAATCTGCAGCCAGGCATCATCAGGCTTCAACCTACCAGACCCCGGTTTAGGAAGATGCTTAAGACCTGGATATTCCCTTCATAAGAATTATGCTGTATCTCTCTTTTTTCACTTGTTCCTTACTACACTCACCACCAAGACACCTTGGCATTCGTGTGCTCTGCAAGCTCTTTTTCTTACTTACTTTTCAATACGAGTTCCTCAGCACCATGGTGGCTTCACTGTACCCAGGGATGTTTGGTACCAAACATCTCATCTTAATAAATCCACACAGAGGGTTTCTTAGAGGTGCAGAGGTGCCCCCTGAAAAGCTACCAAGTACTGGTGCGGTTTCTGATTAGTCTTAAAACAAACACAAGGAGATGATGGATGGAGAGCTGCAACTTCCATCATCCTTCTTTAGCTCACTTCGCCACCCCAGTTTGGACACAGTGGTATCAAAATCAGTCTTGACCAAGTGCCTCTTGGGAACAGTGCAGCCTGAAGTGGCAGGCCAGGTCCCGCATGGACCGGAAAAAAAACATTCTGGGACCAGTTTCGGGATGACACCTCTCATCAGCCAGGCTAGCTTGAATCCAGTGGCAAAGTGAGCAAAGGACTCACGTCTGGGCATATACTGCCAATTTAGGATGAACAAAGCAAAGACAAGGGGATGATGGATGGAGAGCTGAAACTTTTCAGACACTCACCCCCAGTCACAGGTCTGGGTTGAATCCATCATCTTTCTTTAGCTCACTTTGCCACTCCCAGTTTGGAACCAGCAATAGGCAAATCAGTCTTTACCCTGTTCCTCATGGGAAGAGTGTAGCCTGAACTGCCAGACCAGGTCTTCCCTGGACCAGAAGCAAGCATCCTGGGACTGGTTTCGGGTTAAAACCCCTTATCAGCCAAACTATCTTGAATCCAGTGGCTAGGTGAGCAAGGGACCCAAGTCTGGGCATACCCTATCAACTTAGGGTGAACAAAGCAAACACAAGGAGATGATGGACGGAGCACTGAAACTTTTCAGAAACTCACCCCCAGTATGTTTTGTTATTCTCCAGTTAGTTGGGGTTGCCAATCCCCCTGTCCTGACCCCCTTTTGGTGGAAGGACAGGTGGGAAAAATAGGTAGATGAGGATGTGTGACACATTCAGCCAGCACTACCCTTAAAGTGGGACAGGCAATGTGGACCTTACTTTTCCAATTCCTCCATCTTGGGATGGGGGGAATCAGCCTACCATGGCCAGGGTTGTGCAACTTTACCCAGGAAGTGTTCACATAGCTGGTACAGTCATCATAAAGGTATGTAGCCCATTGGCTACTACCTGTCTACTCATTTAAACCCCTTACAATTAGTATTTAGGTGGCATCCCTAGACCCAGATCTTTAGATCTGATGGACCTAAGAAGAAAACAGACAAAGACGAGCTGCTGATCAGAGAAAAGAGGTCCTGCTGCAGAATATTGGCACAAAGACCTTCCTGCTGCCTCAAGGACTCGACTATCATGGTGTGCTGCATCATCCTGCCGCTGTGAGGCTTCCAAGAACCCCGGAGCCCCTCCAGCCTTTCAAAAATTGCCAGAGAACTCCCATGAGTAGAGGAGCTACTCCCCTGCACTACACAAGCATCTAACATGCAGAGTCCGACTTACAACTCCCCAGTGACGGCAACGCTGCAGCCAAGTCGGAAGTGGTAAACTAGCTCCACAGGATCAGGAATGTCCCCCCACCATGTGAGAGGACACCAGGACCTACCAGAGCTGTGCCATGGCAATACCTGCGGTACAGGCCCACCTGCACCCTACACCCAATTTGGACTCCAACTGCCAGGGAGCAGGCACTCATCAAGGAACATCGGAATCCCTTAGACCCACTTCATGAGTGGCTCAGTTGTCGAGAAATCGTCCCTGCAACCTGCCTGGCCTTGAATGCGAATGCCACCTTGATGCACAGAGCCAATCTGCTCTGCACCCAGCCCACCTGGCCTGGGTACCGGCGATCCAAGCTGTGCTCCCATGGTCTTGAGGCCATTGCGACCCAATCCGTGGTTTGGGATCCCCGGCATTACTTGTAAGTCCTATTGTGCAGCCTGTTTTGAGGTTAACCCCTTCTTTGTAGCACCTGCTACCAACAACATCAGCCCCCTGATCCCCACCGAATCCGGGACGCTCCTAATGATCAGCTTGTGGAACATTGGACCTGGCCTTCCGACCCTCCTAAAATCTGAAGGTAACCCCCCAGATCCAACTGTACAATTTTTTATGCATTTTTGTATTTTTCTCCATAGACTTCTGTTGTGCATAATTGCGCACAACTTTGAGTTATTTTCTGAACTGCTAAAATTCATAACAAAATAGTACATACCCACGAATGAAGTTCTTGGTCTTAAAAATTACATAAACATCTTTGTTATTTTTATAAATTGGTGTTGGAATTATTCTGGAGTATGTGTCTCATTTATTGCCTCTGTGAGTACAACAAATGCTTAGCACTACCCTCTACTAAGCCTAACTGCTCACCCACACTACCGGAAATAGAGCGTTAGTAATATCTGCTTTTGCCTCTGTGTACCAATAAGGTACTCACTGGACTCCCTGCACAGTGTACTTTATTTTAGTGCATTATATAGAGAGTCAGCTTCCTACAATAATACTTACATTAAAACATCAGAACAGCTTGCTGTGTCCAGGTACCAAATGTCCTTGCAGTGAATGACGCTTTGCTTATAGCACTGGCAGGGTTTCTTCTTAATAACTAAATACAAAACTAGAAAAAGTGTGCACCCTGGGGCAATGTAATGAGATAGTGCCTGTCAGCCTTATCTTAAGAGCCCAATATGGAATAATTGTGGCTGCAAGGTTCATTAACAGGCTGCCATCTCGGTGAGACATCTGAAAACGGGGCGAGAAAGAATGCGGGAAAGGGATGCGGGGTGGGTGGGAGCAAGAATAACACAGGAGAGAGGGAGAAACATCAACAGGGCAGGCGATGATGGGAGAGCAACAATGGGAGAACAGCAGCAAGGGAAGGGTGGGAGAACAATGACAGGGCAAGCACTGATGGGACAGCAGCTACAGTGCAAGCAATGATGGGAGAGCAACGACAGGGCAAGCAATGATGGGAGAGCAACAATGGGAGAACAGCAACAGGGCAAGCAATGATGGGAGACCAACAATGGGAGAACAGCAACAGGGCAAGCAATGATGGGAGAGCAACAACAGTGCATGCAATGATGGGAGACCAATGACAGTGCAAGCAATGATGGGAGAGCAACGATGGGAGAACAAAAACAGTGCAAACAATAATGGGAGAGCAACGATGGGAGAACGACGTCAGGGGAAGCAATGATGGGAGAGTAATGACAGTGCAAGCAATAATGGGAGAGCAACGATGGGAGTACAACGACAGGGCAATCAATGATGGGAGAGCAATGCCAGGGGAAGCAATGATGGGACAGCAACGACAGGGGAAGCAATGATGGGAGAACAACGACAGGGGAAGCAATGATGGGAGAGCAACGACAGGGGAAGCAATGATGGGAGAGCAACCACGGGAGAACAACAGTGCAAGCAATGATGGGAGAGCAACGATGGGAGAACAAAAACAGTGCAAACAATGATGGGAGAGCAACGATGGGAGAACGACGTCAGGGGAAGCAATGATGGGAGAGTAATGACAGTGCAAGCAATAATGGGAGAGCAACGATGGGAGTACAACGACAGGGCAATCAATGATGGGAGAGCAATGCCAGGGGAAGCAATGATGGGACAGCAACGACAGGGGAAGCAATGATGGGAGAACAACGACAGGGGAAGCAATGATGGGAGAGCAACGACAGGGGAAGCAATGATTGGAGAACAATAGTGCAAGCAATGATGGGAGAGCAACGATGGGAAAACAACAACAGGGGAAGCAATGATGGGAGAGCAACGACAGGGGAAGCAATGAAGGGAGAGCAACGACGGGAGAACAACGACAGGGGAAGCAATTATGGGAGAGCAACGACAGAGGAATCAATGATGGGAGAGCAACAACAGGGGAAACAAGGATGGGAGCGCAACGATAGGGGATTCAATGATGGGAGAGCAACGACAGGGGAAGCAATGATGGGAGAGCAACAACAGGGGAAACAAGGATGAGAGAGCAACGATAGGGGATGCAATGATAGGAGAGCAACGACAGGGGAAGCAATGATGGGAGAGCAACAACAGGGGAAGCAATGATGGGAGAGCAACGACAGGGCAAGCAATGATGGGAGAGCAACGACAGGGGAAGCACAGGGGAAGCAATGATGGGAGAGCAACGACAGGGGAAGCAATGATGGGAGAGCAACGACAGGGGAAGCAATGATGGGAGAGCAATGACAGGGGAAGCAATGATGGGAGAGCAACGAAAGGGGAAGCAATGATGGGAGAGCAACGACAGGGGAAGCAATGATGGGAGAGCAACGACAGGGGAAGCAATGATGGGAGAGCAACGACAGGGGAAGCAATGATGGGCGAGCAACGACAGGGGAAGCAATGATGGGAGAGCAACGACAGGGGATGTAATGATGGGAGAGCAACGACAGGGGAAGCAATGATGGGAGAGCAACGACAGGGGAAGCAATGATGGGAGAGCAACAACAGGGGAAACAAGGATGGGAGAGCAACGACAGGGGAAGCAATGATGGGAGAGCAACGACAGGGCAAGCAATGATGGGAGAGCAACAATGGGAGAACAGCAACAGGGCAAGCAATGATGGGAGAGCAACAACAGTGCAAACAATGATGGGAGAGCAACGATGGGAGAACAACAACAGTGCAAACAATGATGGGAGAGCAACGATGTGAGAACGACGTCAGGGGAAGCAATGATGGGAGAGTAATGACAGTGCAAGCAATGATGGGAGAGCAACGATGGGAGTACAACGACAGGGCAATCAATGATGGGAGAGCAATGCCAGGGGAAGCAATGATGGGACAGCAACGACAGGGGAAGCAATGATGGGAGAACAACGACAGGGGAAGCAATGGTGGGCGAGCAACGCCAGGGGAAGCAATGAAGGGAGAGCAACCACGGGAGAACAACAGTGCAAGCAATGATGGGAGAGCAACGATGGGAGAACAACAACAGGGGAAGCAATGATGGGAGAGCAACGACAGGGGAAGCAATGAAGGGAGAGCAACGATGGGAGAACAACAAAAGGGGAAGCAATTATGGGAGAGCAACGACAGGGGAAGCAATGATGGGAGAGCAACAACAGGGGAAACAAGGATGGGAGAGCAACGATAGGGGATGCAATGATGGGAGAGCAACAACAGGGGAAACAAGGATGGGAGAGCAACGACAGGGGAAGCAATGATGGGAGAGCAACGAAAGGGGAAGCAATGATGGGAGAGCAACGACAGGGGAAGCAATGATGGGAGAGCAACGACAGGGGAAGCAATGATGGGAGAGCAACGACAGGGGAAACAAGGATGGGAGAGCAACGACAGGGGAAACAAGGATGGGAGAGCAATGACAGGGGAAGCAATGATGGGAGAGCAACGACAGGGGAAGCAATGATGGGAGAGCAACGACAGGGGAAGCAATGATGGGAGAGCAACGACAGGGGAAACAAGGATGGGAGAGCAACGACAGGGGAAGCAATGATGGGAGAGCAACGACAGGGGAAGCAATGATGGGAGAGCAACGATGGGAGAACAACGACAGGGGAAGCAATGACAGGGAAAAAATAACGGCCAACAGCAACATACAGAGGGAGGTGGGAAACAACCTGGAAACACATGCACTCTTAAGGAGTGTATAACTAAAAAGTAAATAGGTTTGCAGCGGAGTTGGCGTACCACTGAAGTTGCTGGAGCGGGGGCAGACTTTGTAGGTTAATACAGAGACACACGTGTCGATTTAATCTTACTGGTGCAGAAACACACACACAATTCCACATGTGCGTCATTAGTATGAGTGCCAAAACGTATTCTCCTAAGAGTGAAAGCTTTAAACTGCACATCTGTACATTTCACAGTAAATGGCGTAACAGATACAAGACGTGAATAGGACACACTTCTAAGAATCAATACATGCATGACTCGTTCGTGGTTCTAGAGTCTGCACGTGTTAATTCCTGCATCTTTCCCATGGAATAGGATACAGGTTGATAAAAAGCATCTCAAGGTAACTCTTAGGGTTATGTCACCTTGAAGCAGATGCTCAAATGATTTAAGCCTCATCAATAAATCAATGCTCCTGCCTCCGGCAGGGCTGGCAGGTTAACTGTTACTTTAATGGTGGGACGTCAAAAGGAATGTTCTTTTAACTAGGAACCAAAAGTTACCTAGTATCTTGCCGCAATGCCTTCTTATCAGGTTCCTTCCCGTTGACACAACCAACTTGAATCTGCTGCTTCTCCGTGTACGGCTAACTAAAGCGAGGAAGGGCAGTCAGTCAACACCTTTGTGCTGACGTCACTTACCTGCACCCATAGACAGAAGTCAGGGACAGTTGTAGCAAGTCACTGAGCCACCGGCACGTGCATTCTCCGAGATTCTGCAGCCAATGAACGAGCTGATATTCCATCAGCCAATCACGCTTCAAGAGTTCCTCAATCACTGCTAGTCCCATAACTTACCGCTACTTGTTGAAAATGGTTCCACTTCTCTGATTGGATATGCAAGCCCTTTCTGGCGTTACAGGGCCAAGGAGTTTATTCAGAATACTTAAAAGGTTGTTCAAGAAACAAAAAAACTTTTTTATATGAGTGCAGACAGGAAACGTTAAGTAAATGCTTGATTAACTAGTGAAACTAGAAGACAAAGAACTATAGCTGTGCGTGCTGCCACAAATAGAATCCGACAAATGCACCAGCGAAAGCACGCGAACAAAGGCCCAATTAAACTTTAAAAAGTGTCAGAGAAACAAAGAAATGTAGTCGTGCGTGCTGCCATGACAAGAATTCTTCAAATGCATCGGAAAAAGTACACAAACACTAGTTAAGAGGAGCCGAATCCCAGTCTTAACCTAAAAAACAAGCATTGGCACAGCCAATAGGTCTCGCCTTTGGGACCTTATAAGTGTTTAGCCATGCAGCACATTATCCTGAGTGGTTCAATTATATTAAGCTAGAATTGGAATGGGTAGAAGCTCGTGGCTTTGGGAACAGAGTCGGGTAGCTAGCAGTGGTCTAGGGGCAGCCAATGGAAGCTTGCAGAAGTGGGCCCCTGTCAGCAAAAATACAAAATCATTCCCAAAAAGAAAACAATACAGATTCCGGGAATGTCTGCAGCACAGACCCCCTTGTGTACCTCTGTATAAGTGTTTTCCTCCTCTTGTGTTTCCAAGAGAGAGGTGGGCACAAAAGAGCTAGCTTTTCACACCAGGGAGCTAAATTGACACCTCATTGAGATTAGATCACTTGCAGGCAAGTCTCTGCTCCTGCTATTGGTCTTAGTCGCCATCTGAAATAGAACAAAGACAGCAGCCAGTGCCGCATTTCACTTCAGGCCGCGCCAGGCTGGAACAGCAGAGCGCATAAGGAGAGAGTGAGCATCAGGACAGAAAACCAGTCAACTGCACAGATAAAGCAATTTCTGCTTAAGTGAGAAACCCTACAACGCAAAGCAAATGAAGCCAGCAATAAGTCTCGTACAGATGTAACACTGGAATGTGGGAAACAACCTTTATAACGCAACTTTTACAACGCACTACCATTACAATGAAACTTTTACAACGCAACATCCATTACATCGCATGCCATTACAACGCAACCATTACAACGCATGACACTACAACGCATACCACTACAACGCATGTCATTACAACGCAGTCATTACAACACATACCATTACAACGTATAACATTACAACGCATAGTTCCCTTACACTATCCAACACTTACCCTATTGTTGCACCCCCTGGAGTTAGAATAGTAATTTTTACCCCTACACTATCCAACACTTACCCTACTGTTGCACCCCCCTGGAGTTAGAATAGTCATTTTTACCCCTACACTATCCAACACTTACCCTACTGTTGCACCCCCCGGGAGTTAGAATAGTCATTTTTACCCCTACACTATCCAATACTTACCCTACATGCAATGTAATGTTATGCATTGTAATGGTATGCGTTGTAAAGGTAGTATGGTTGTAATGGAATGCGTTGTAAAGGTAGTTTTTAAAAATTCGTTGTAATGGAATGTGTTGTAATGGATGTTGTGTTGTAAAAAATGCGTTGTTAAGGTATGCGTTGTAAAAGTATGCGCTGTAACGTCATACATCCCTGAAATGTATCTCTTGTTCTCACGTTCATTGATCTGCGTTTTATGTGTAGTGTGCTCACGGTGTGTGCGTGGACTGAGATGGGTAATAGCATGGATGAGACCTGAGCCCCGACATGATCGTGGAACATGCATTGGCAAAGCCAGTGCTCTTTGCCTTTAGTAGATGAGTGGCGACTTATTGGCTTTGCCAGTGTTCGTTTGTATTGACACTCCTCCAAAAGCCAAACTGGGCAGTAACATGTCATGATGTGCATGCAGAAGCCATCTTGGAATAGAAAACATTCAAAGATTCCACTGGCCATCTTGGAACCGTGCCCAATCCCAGACTGCCACCCTGTGCGTAGATGCTGGTGTCCATTTTGAATATTTAAATTTTACAATTCTCACATGGCCTACCTAACAGTCGGTTAAAGATAAAGAAATGCCTGCAGAGGCCAGCAAAATTGAAGCAAGTGGCCTTTTCGGACTCTGCCACTGTCTGGCCTTCAAGAAAATGTTAAAAAATAAAATGTTGCCGACATGGCTGTGGGTGGGGGTAGGAGGAGGGCCTTGAAGCGTATAGAAAGAAGCACAAATAGAGAGGACAGGGACGGAGGCCCTTCCGGTTAAGTGTGTTCACATCTGTGTAATGCCATTGGATATCACCACTGATTGACAACCAAGTCAGACACTGCCTAAAGCCAGCCAATGGCTGAAAGGAGCTTTCGAAAAGCCCCTTTATGTATTTATATACGTATGTATGTGAATGCATGTGTATGTTATGTGATGACATGACCCCTTACCAGACAGAAAAAGCTGTTTGTAGGCGAGACCTAAAGATAGAGAAGAAATGAAGTGTCAAAAGAGGAAACTAAGATTCCACTTAGTGGGGATCACAAAGGTGTTTGACTCACTTGTCCTAGCATACATACATGGAAAATATGGGATTGGGAGTGCATAGATTTTTGTTTACATTTTAATTTATAAGATGCAAGGGGGGCTTAGGGAGACAGAATATGGAGTTAGCATTTAGTATTTGGGTACCAGTTTGCCTTGAGAAATGGGCACATGCCTTTGCAATATATGCCAGGGTTTGTTGTGAAATGTTCCCAAAGAGGCAGTGCCGGGCTTGTCATACTCCCACTCTGGTCAGCTCCTGGTGGACTGCAGTCAAGGGGGATGCTTTCAGAGCTGGAAGGCTGCCATAACCTAAGCATGAAATCTCCAGTGGCCCAGTCCTTGACATGGCCTGCAGTGCGGGCTGCTTTGAACTTCCTTGCCAAGGTTAATATCTGTGCTTAATTTGAGCCCGTGGTTTCCGCTGCTCGGCACCGGCACTTACTTGTCAACACCTGTGATTGGGACAGTCTGCCACATGGTAGCGCTGTCGTGCTAATTAAGAGATGAGCACCACAGCAGTTAGTAATTTATGCAATATACATTAAACATGACTATTACCTGCGACCCAAGCCATTCTTGTAGCTTGAAGTAATCCGAATTGTCACACTTGTGGGAGTGCGTTGGTTAGTAGTTGTGTTGTTACTAACATTGGCTGCATGGCAGGGGTAATGTGTGGTGCAAGTTGCAGTGGACTCCTGACGAAGGTCCTGGCACTTATATTTTTTTTTACAAATTAAGCACTGGTTGACTTTGCTTTCCAAACCAGCCCTGCAGAAAGGATTTTAGTATTATTTAAATATCCAGGAAAGAGCAGGCAATCCCAAATTCCATTTGGTGGGATGACAGATTCCGTGTGTCGTAGAGTTCAGATCTTGCCCTAGGGGAGAGGGAGGTAACACCATGGTGGGTGGCTGGACATGGGCCTGTGGCTGCCTTGGGCAGCACTAACCAGAGAGATAGCAGCTTGACAGATGTGCAGTGGTGTATCAGTGACATAGAAATACTTTCTCTGCTGCTCTTATGTCAGGTGAGGCATCCTGGACTCCCACTAAAGTTTTATGTGATAGAACTCCACACCATGTTGTTGGAGGCTCAAGGCTGAAGAGCAGACATACCCCAATGTAAAGATGTAGTTGTCTGTAGAATAGACCTGGCTGCGCTTTGTGGATAGGAGATAGGGGTAAGGGATTGTGCATTATCCAGGTTAGGGTAAGCAGGATAATGGCATGGCTGAATGATGACTTATATGGACAGCGTAGAAGGCAAGGAGATGGGTTTTTACTTCGGGATTGTAGCGTACTGTGGCCCCGTGTGCTGATATCAGCATTATCACCCAAGCACCACATGAATACGAGCCAGCAAAGGAGCCCATGACATTCAAATAATACTAGGAAGAGTTGGGAGGTGGCCCGGTAGCAGGAGTGATCTCGTCCGGCGTTGAGTGCGTGGAGGGTGCTGGCGTCGTAGTGCAGTCTGGTCTTGCGTTTATTTCAGGGTCCAGGGGTCCTGGTGTTGGGTACGGTCCAGGCGCGGATGGGCGCAGACTGGCTTGCCTTCGGCACGCAATCAGCGCGCCTGCTGCGCGCGTTCACTGCGCGTCCACGCAGTGGTTGCCATAAGAGGCGAGGAGGGAGGGAGGAGCAGCTGGGAGGTGGGAGCGGGGCGGCGAGGGGGCATGGCCACGGGTGAGGCGGTGGCAGGGTGGCCGCAGAAAGTAAGAGGCGGGGGGAGGAGGGAGGGTGCTAAGTGGAACCACGAAGGCAAACAGAGGCAAAAGGAAGACAAGCAGAGTACAGCAAACAAGTGGCAAATACGAATAAGTAAACAGCAGTTAAGTAAGTTACGTGGGAAGCAAACCGCAGGGCAGATCTGGGCACAGGTGGCTCGAACTCAGGTCAGAGCGGCAGCAACAGCGGGGGAAGCGCGCAAAGGTGGTGCTGTGGCAGCGGGAGCGGCCCGATCCTTGAGCAGGGTCGAAGGTCATCTACTATAGGAGAATAAAACATGGGTTATGCAAACCGTGACCGCATGTATGTATGCATATTTATAGAAGAGAAAATAAAGTTAATTTCTAGACACATTCTGTTGCATTTTCAGAAGCCAGTGCCTGTGTTTCCTGTATCTGATTTTACAATGTTTTGAGTGTCCACCTGTTTTGCAGCTTTCCTCTGGTTCATGACTCCCTCGACGAATTGGTTTTCTGTGATTTATATATTTTTTACAGTATCTGTCTACATGGAAAGCATTTTTGATTTAGCAAAGGTCTAAAGGGGTGCAGAGTTGTAATGCGCTGTTAGATTGCGACAGGGCTTTCTGTTTTTAGGTTTATCGGGTTACAATGCTGCATCACAAATAACTATTTCGTCCCCATCTTTAAAGCAAATTTCAGACAGGGAAGCTTAAGTTCTAGCGGGATGTTGTTCCTTGGCTTGCCCAGTTAGCACATCACATGAACGCCCCCCTCCCCCCCCAATAGACACGAAGCCTGGGCCTCTCGCAGTGAATGATGGACACCATTATCACCACTGAGTTCTGCTGGCATCAAGGAGATACAGCGTAAACTCACAAGCATGTGCCCTATAAGGAAGGAAATGCGCCCACCGGAGTCGGTGATTGGACATTGATCAGTGGCGTCTGCTCTCAAACACACCTCCCTTCCTCTTGTCGGTTTTAGGAATGCCTCTGATAAAGCGAACCTCCACTTCTATTTCGTTAAGGAAAGAAATGTGCGAACCATGAATGAAGTCCTGGAGGGAATGCAAATTGGAGAAAAGGTAAAGCGACCGTGAAGTGAAAGCAGCAGCGCACGCTTGTGAAATCTGACAGATTGCAGACTACGCGCTGCTGCTCGTAACCGCAAGCCGTAGGCCTTTTCACACGCACTAGCGTGTGAAAAGTCCAGAGCAATTCCAAGAGGTCGTTTTACTAGAGCAGCGCATGCGCTGCTCTAGGCTCGACCTAAAAAGAGGTTCCAGCCATAAAATCAGATACAAGCAGACAAGAATGAGTAATTGAGATACTGATAAGAAAAGCACACCCCAAAAAAGTCAATACAGCGCTAATACTAATAGAAACGAGGGAAAGTAAGTGACAAGCACACAGGCAAATAAGAAGTGAAGGCGGGATATAAGCCCCTTTTAAGATATACTGAAGACAATAGATTTCACAAGCACAGTGCAAGCGCTGTACATACAAAACCTAAAAATTGGACCTTGAAACAGCCTCAATCTTTAAGAATGTGCTCAGAGGATCTTTTCAATCATCAGAACCATAGGATTTTCCCAGAAACTTGGGCTTTTTGTCCCTTTTACCCGTCATTTTTATCCTTTTGAGATTTTCTCTTCTAAATACATCCAATTGCACATATTGGTGCATAAGCAGAGACTTCAGATAATGACCTGTAGCTTGTGATGCGAAGTGCGCAGGATGCTGTCATTGGCTGAGGCACAGCTTCGAGAGATCGCCTCTCGCGTAATCTTGGAAAGCAGCAATTTACATGGTTACATTCCTGATTTGGAGCAGAATGAATGAAACTCAGAGGAAACAAATAAACCTTCCCTGATTGTTGTGCAAGGCAGAGGCATGTGGCGCAAAACGCAGTCTAGAACCGATGACTGAACTACACCTCAAAGAGTGGAGAACAGAGCACCACACAGCTGTGGAGCTATCCAGGCAGAGGACATCAAGGGGAAGGCTTTTAGGAGTTTTCATCCTCCTCATTTATTCAGAGTGTCTCTTCCTGAATTAATTCGACACTCTGAGCAAATAAAAGTCTTAACCAGGAGGTGCAGGAACACTGGCTTTTGCTGGTTGTTAGTGGGGAAGATATGCTTCAAAGTATTCCTCCTCATCGTCAAACTTTCTAACATGGCTAGTCAGGAGTAGAGAACCAAGGGGTGCTCAGCAGGGCGTAGCCTTCACAGACCATCTGACTTGAGAGCTTGAGGCCCTTACCCTAACACCATTCATGGTTGCATATCTCGGAATGTATGTTCCAACAACTTTTATTTCTTATGAAGTTCAATCATAAATAGTTGATATCTTTCTAAATTTGTCTCTAAGTCCTTCATCTCTAACAGCTTTTTTAACACTTGTGGCTGTGCCAATAGATTCTCCTGCTAACAGATTACTGAATAGTTCCTGTGCCTCCTTATCTCTATTCATTTTCCCCTTTGCAGCGGCTGCCCCTTACTGTAATAAGTGAAAAGAAAGGTTGGTAACACTCAGAAAAAGAGTGCTCGGGATAAAATCGTTTGTTCTATGGTCCTATTGCGGTAGAACCTAGTGGATGTTGGTAACCGCATCCTTTCCTTGGAAGCACCACGTGACAGTTGACCTTTACTTACCCCGGATTTGCTGAGCGCCCTTTTTTCTGAGTGTTACCAACCTTTCTTTTCACTTATTACAGTAAGGTGCAGCCGCTGCAAAGGGGAAAATGAATAGAGATAAGGAGGCACAGGAACTATTCAGTAATCTGTTAGCAGGAGAATCTATTGGCACAGCCACAAGTATTAAAAAAGCTGTTAGAGATAAAGGACTTAGAGACAAATTTAGAAAGATATCAACTATTTATGATTGAACTTCATAAGAAATAAAAGTTGTTGGAACATACATTCCGAGATATGGAATCGTGAATTTGGACTTGATGCTTGTGTCAATCAAGATAAAGGAACAATTTTTAACTTTTCAAACAGAGACTTAACTTTGAGAGTGCTCGGGATGAAATTGTTTGTTCTGTGGTCCTATTGAGGTAGAACCTTGTGGATGTTTGTAACCGCATCCTTTCCTTGGAAGCACCACGTGACAGTTGACCTTTACTTACCCCGGATTTGCTGAGCGCCCTTTTTTCTGAGTGTTACCAACCTTTCTTTTCACCATTCATGGTTGGTTGAAGTTTAGTTCTGAATTATTGAATTGCCTGAACCGGTTTAGATGGAGGCTAACATTTCTCCCAGTTGCTGTTTGTAGATATTCTTTCACACATCAAAACTTGCTACCAGTATACCTGGCCACATGGATAGGCTGTAGGAAACGGATGCTTGATAGTTGCAAAACACGCTTACCGCCCTATCTCTAAACCAGCCAAAGAAGAGTGTAGTCAATCTTGAATCATGCCTGGGAAAGGTGGCCACCTGGATGGACCAATCATATCTTAAGCTTAACGGAGAGAAAGCGGAGCTGATGATCCTTAGCAATGTCACAAGAACCACTTCAACACTGGACTGGCCACACTGCCTGGGTCCAGCCGCAAAACCCAAAGATAGGATCAAAAGCCTAGGAATCTGGCTAGACAGGTCACTGAAACTAGACCACCAAGCAGTCCAAGTAGTAGGTATCTGCTATGGAATATTAAGACAATTAAGGAAAATATTGCCTCTGCTCCCGGAAACAGCACGCAGAACAATAGTCCAAGCATTGATACTGCCTCGGCTGGACTACTGTAACTCACTATACCTGGGTAACCCGAAGACCACCACAAGTAAACGGCAGTTGGTGCAGAATTGCACAGCCAGGCTGGTACACAACACCCCCAGAAAACACTCAGCCAAACCAGCATTGAAAACACTACACTGGCTACCTATCTTAGAACTCATAATGTTCAAGGCACCCTGCATTGCGCACAAAACCCTCTGGGGCAGAGGTCCAAATATTAACCGGTCGCTAATGTCCTTCCATCGACCATCTTGCAGTCTGAGATTGGCCAACCTTCTTCAAGTGAAGGTCCCTAAAATCAGTGCAACGCGTTCTGACGGGCGTATGTGTTCATACAATGCAGCTATCCTCTGGAACACACTCCTGATCCAGCTCAGATCAACAGCCCAGCATTTTACATTCAGGAAGCAATTAAAAACGTGGCTCTTCCAGATATTGCAGTGAGACTGGACCATCTTGTAGTTGCGCCTAGCGCTGGGATGCCCAAGGGTAGCCATGTGCTCTATCAAGAATGAGTTAATAATAATAATAATAATAATAATTAGGAAATCCACACAGAATGGATTTGAAACCCAGGCTGCTGTAGGGTGATTGTATATATTAATTAATCAAACCTCATTGCACTTACATTTGAAGGGTTATACCTCTATTGCAAAATCTTGGCCATAATAGGGACACAGACTGATTGATGACCGCCTTAGACCCTTAGAGTCCATAACAGATCTAACATTGCAGACATTTTAGATGCTTAGAAAGTCTTAAGACCCTGCGGTACAAGTGAGGAGGTCTTCGAAGGTAGAGGCGGTGGTGAGTGTCACCACCCATCGAGTGCAGCTTCCGGTTTGGTCATTGACAGCAGGGAGTGTTAGACGAGCAGGTGAAGTCAATAGAAACTAGGGGGCTTATTTACAAGCCTCTTGCTCCACAGGTACGTCATTTTATCCCATATTAACTGCATCGCTGCGGCTTACTATTCCGCCGCAGCGCTAAGGGGGCGGGGCGGCCACGCGGCGTCCACATGATGGTGACGGAACAGCTCCGTCATCAGCCGCGGTTGGGCTGTGCTCATGACGGAGCGGTTCTGTCATGGCCCCGCCCGCTCAATAGAACACCCAGCGCAGGCGCGGAATCCACGCCGCGCAGGCGCGGCGGCCGGGCCATTACGGAACCGCTCCGTCATCAGCACAGCGCCACCGCAGCTGATGACGGAGCGGTTCCGTCATCAGCATAGAAAGGGTTAAAAGTGATGCATGGGTAGCACAAGGGGCATGTAAAGCAGCCCCTTGGTGAGGAGGAGGAAGTGGTCGCCGCTTGCTGCATTGTTGTGCTGCCAGGTTTGAGGTAGGAAGGTTGTTTTTCATGGTTAGTCATTTCTGGTTTTCAGGCTGGGTCATCTGTTTATCTAGATGAAGCTGAACACCACAAGCTAAGAGACAGTGATTCGTTGGACTGAAGAGTCATTCAGCTGTTTCTCCCTAATCTGGTGTATATCTTTGTTTGAATAGGTGACACTGCCATCTGCTACCTCAAATCATCATCTGGGAGATGGTAGTTTAGTTGTTGGTGTAATAGTGTTGAGTTTGATCTTAGATGGCTGATGGCCTCATTTACAAACGTTTGACGCAAGGCTGCGCAGCAGGCCTTCCAGATGTGCTGCTATGCGTCAAAGAAAAGGACAGGAATTCACCGTATTTACAAGATACAGCGCATTTCTGTCCTCCTCTGCGCCCGTGCACAAACAGCAAAAGTACGCCAACAAAGACAGTGTCTGGTGCAAGGTTGCCTGCACTGTGGGGATGATTGGTGGCATTGTTCTCTTGTTATGCTTGCTGCACAGTGCAGCATGCATAGAAAGAGGGGGAAAAAACGAGGAGAAATGAAAGTATTGCCAGGGGAGGCATATGAATCTGAAGGATGTATGACATAACAACGCATACTTTTACAACGCATGCTTTTACAACGCAAGTATTACAACCCAAACCTTTACAACGCACAACGCTTAGGGGTGCTGGATAGTGAATAGTTTAATTTACTATTCCAACTCCAGTCCCCGTGGACACTAGGGAAGGTGTTGGATAGTAAATTAAACCTATTCCCTATCCTAGAGCGCCCCCCAGGGCAATGCGTTGTAATGGTTTTCGTTGTAAAACCTGCGTTGTAATAGCACTGCCTGGTAAAAGTTGCGTTGTAAAGGATGTTTCCCGAATCTGAAGCATTCCTAGGTTTGATATTCTCTGTAAATCTGGGAATGCTTCAGATTCCATGGGTGTTGCGTGGGAAAACCCATGGAACGCCCGTTTCACGCAGTGTTCTGGGTGAAAGGGGCACATATTTATAAGGCCAATGAAGGCCACGTAAAGTGGCTTTGCGTGGCATGTAAATACGCTGCGGCACATTGCACCTCCAGACTGTCAAAAAAGTGATGCTCTGGCGGTGCAAGAGTCCTGCTCGGACCTCGTAAATGTGGTGGCCCTGAGTCTTTATAAAGGAGCCTGTGGTATTGATGTCATCTGTTGCTCATTGCATAGTAGAGAAGACAGCTGGAGGGGGGGGGCTTGCGTGAACATACGGAGCTGGGACTGAAGTCGTGTTGGTTGCCTCAGAGTGGTTGTAAAGGCATGGGACAGTCAAGTGATACCTGCGTGATCGACTCTGTTGCATCAGGTCATTGAAAAGTCTAAAGGGTCGAAGTGGTGTCACTATCTGGTATTACATTATTTCAATTTAATTCAAATGATTTTTATTCGGATACGAAATATCCATAAAAGCACAGTAAGGGGGATAGTCCATGTCCTATGTGGAAGGAGGTGAAATAGTGTTTCATGGCTGTCTTGGGAGGGAAAGCAAAGCTGATGCATAAACATGTCATGTGCTCCCACTCGGTGTGTGTACAAGTGTGGAGATGCTGAGGGTTTTTCCAGTGGAGCATTACAAGGAGCTGCTGGGATCCTTCCTCAATGGGGAGCTCTGTCAGTGCACTTGTCTTATTCTGTATCAGTTGAAGGAACAATTTAGCACATTTGATATATTGAGAAGCAGGAGTTAGGGTGAACTGAGAAAAGCAGAGGAATGACATCCTTTTGTAGATCAGAAGGGACATGCACTTTCATAAGAAGGGCTAAGGTATCTGGCTTATGCGACTTGTAGGTGCAAATGTGATGTTTTCTGTGGGCGTGAGGGGCGCTGGCAGTGATATGTTGTTGTCAGTGGCGCTGATAATCTATGCACCGTTCCTGAGACCGGCTGACTTCGGAGTGCGGAGCTCACGGTTCAGTCCCCGGCGCCGGCGGCATCTCAGCTCAGCACCATGTGACTCTAGGCAATAGCTTGCTTAATCTCCACGACGGCCCCGGCGCATTGAAACCCTTGCGGGGTGAAATGTTCGCGCTTTTCAGATATGGATTATTATTATTATTGTTATTATAGAATGGGAATGGGTGGCTATGCTTTGATGCATTATAGGCATTATATTCACCACAATATGAAAAACGGGTATATTACATATTATCAGCACTAAAGATTTACTGGCACATGCATAAAAAATGGCATTTGCGATTCCTTATTAGCGAAAAATAAGGATTTACTAATAAAGAATCGCATAAGCCTATGCATCTAGGAATCGCTAAAAAAAATAGCACTTCCTACAAATTCCTTAATTGCAACTCGCAAATTGCGAGTCGCTATTAAGGAATGGCTTCCCATTCATTTCTTATGGGCCTAGAAGCCCATAGGAATGAATAGGAAATTGCATGCGCAATTTGCAAATACCCAATAGGTACTCGCAAATTACGCATGCAATTTCAAGGGTGCAAGGGCGTCAAAAGGATTCACAAAAGGGGGTGGTGATGGACAGAGCATCTGAATTAAACAGAACACTCATACCCAGTCAAAAGATCAGGGCTTGATCCATCACCGTTTTTTAGCTCACTGCACCATCCCAGTTCAGAACCTGGCTATATGCAAATTAGTCCGTCCCTGGCCCAGTGCATCATGGGAACAGGGCAGACCAAACTACCCAGCCAATTCTTTACTGGAAAGAAAACAAGCTTCCAGGGACCGGTTTCTGGCATTTCAGCCGTCTTCGGCCCGGCTTGCTTGAATCCTGATGGTGCAGTGAGCAAGGGACTCATGTCTGAGCATACCCTGCCACTCCTATAGTGGCCAAAACGATTCACAAAAGGGGGTGGTGATGGACAGAGCATCTGAATTAAACAAAAGGACACCCTGTTGCACCCCTGAAATTGATATGTGCACCCATGTTGCTCACACACATGCCCCAAGGGCATGTGTGTGTGTAACCTGGAAATTTGAAAAATGCCCCTTTCAAAGTTTTCGCTAAATACCATCAGGTTTAATTTTTGGGTATTTAGCGGACCCTATTAGCAAAATATCTATTTTAAATGCCATCTTGCATTGCCCTCAAGGCATTGCAATTTGTGATTCTTTAAATACAATAGCAATTTGGGATTTTAGCTTTTGGAATGATACATCACAAATGCAAAAATACCAGTTGCGAAGGGGCAGATCCTGAGAATCTGCCCATTTGCGAACGGGTTTTCCTTTGATGCATGTGCCCCTAAATATTTGATGAAGGAGTTCTATATGACTTCTTTGTGAGGAATTCACGGGGCCATCAGCCTTGCTTATGAATTCCGAGCTTTGATCCTCTTTGCTCAACGACGCCCCGTTTTCTTGACCTCACTGGATGGGACTCCCTGTTAACTGCACACCCCAAACTCACTGATATGTCCTCCGCCCCATATAAGAGACAAGAGGTGTTGGCAGTGAGCCTGTAAATATCTAGTGCTACTGATGTTTATGTGGTACCCTGGGCATGGGCCTGCCTATCTCTGGGAGCTGATGAAGCATGTCAAGGTGCAGAAACAAGAGACTGGAAGACTGCAAAGTGAACTTCAAGAGATTCCACAGAGATGTCCTTAGTCCCAAACCTGGAAGATGAGCAGACTGACACAGATAATCTTGGCCCTATCCAGAGCATCCAGAGATTAGAGCTGGCATAAAAGGATGGATTCTGGGATTAGTAATCCCTCAAAAAGGTAATTATTTATAATGATCCTGGACCAACACTTTCCCAGAACTCCAGACCCAAATCAAGAACAAGCAGCAAGATAACTCATCACAAATATGCATCACAGCAGTAACACAGTGAAAACTTTAGCAATCCTCCCAGTAAGAGCCACAGCGACATTTACAAACGTAAGAATAGCAGCACCCCTTTTTCCTTCATTGAACTCAAGTTCATCTTTAAACTGAGGAGTCGTGTGATCGCCAAACATGAAATGAGATTGTCAAAGATGAAAATAAGATTTGGAATGTTATTAGGAATTATAATAGGTATCACAGAATCCATGTTTGATGAAATCCTGCACCTATGGACAATGCGAAATGTTTCCCCCTTCATTAAAAAACCATGGGCCTCATTTATGAAAAGTGACGCATCGCTGCGTGAAAACAGCGATGCGTTACTTTTCATTGCGCCCTCCTTGCGACATGCTGGATACATCATATTTATAATATGACGCATCATGTTGCAAGGAGTTACAGATACGTCAGTATTTCTGACGTATCTGTATAGCGCAAAAGTGATGCATTGCTGGAGTGTGTCACAAAAGTAACGCAACTCCAGCAATGTTTCCTTTCACATGGGAGAATTCCCATGTGAAAGGGCCTGCGTCACTCTTACGCCTGCTGTGAGGCCGGCGTAAGAAATTGACGCATTTGTGTCCTAGAAGTGGCACAGTGAAATCTCATAAATTTCACGGCGTCATTTCTACGACCCTTTCTTGCATCAATACGTCCCCTGTATGCAATATACCTGGCGCAGGTATAATGTGGCGCAGGGGTTTATAAAGTGACGCATCTACTTAGATGTGTCACTTTGTAAATATGGCGCAACAAGGCGCATTTTTTACGCCACTGGTGCGTCACAAAAAGTGACGCACCGGCGGCGTAAAAGTGATGCAGAGCCTCATAAATTATTATTATTATTATTATTATTATTATAGATTTTATAAAGCGCTTGGTTACACCAGCAGGTGTGTCCCCGCACTAGTAACTGCTGTTGTTTCTCATTGCGCCTTTGATGCTGGTTGTAGAGAGAGGACCTATTTAGAGTACTGAAGTTTGGGGAACAGGATTGTTTTAAGTTCTTTGCGGAATGAGAGCTCCGCGTTTTCCAAGCGCAGCTTTTCTGGCAGCTTGTTCCATAGCCTAGCAGTCGAGGCTCTGAAGGATTTTCCCCCCATTCTTGCTCTTTTTACCTTCGTGACCTGTACCAGCCCCACGCCACAGGATCTTAGTTGGCGTGTTGGCTAATACCGCTTGAGATAGTTGTGCAGGTACCTAGGGCCTTTCCCCTGAAGGATCCTGTGTCCTATACATAGGGCTTTAAACTTCACCCGTTCCCTAATAGGGAGCCAGTGGAGTGTTCTCAGGGCTTTTTGTGATGATGCCAGTCTGGGTAGTTGAAGAATCAAGCGGGCCGCTGCGTTTTGTATGCGTTGCAGTCTAGAGACGCATTTTTCGCTGGCTCCTAGGTATTGTACGTTTCCGTAGTCCAGCCTGGATGTTATCAACGCATGGACTAGGGTCTGGCGCACCGGCGTGGGCATAAGGTCCAGTGTTTTTCTAAGGACCCGTAGTGTGCGAAAACAGGTGCCTGCCACTTGTTTGGTCTGGTGGTCGAAGGATAAATTTTTATCCAGCCAAACCCCTATATTTTTTACTAGATTGCTGGGAGTGGGCAGTTCACCCAGCTCATCCGGCCACCACGCTGAGGTCCACACTGAAGGAAATTTGCCTATGATCAGTACCTCCGTCTTGTTTCCATTAAGACGGAGGCAGTTTTCCGCCATCCACTTGGTCAGTTCCTGCATGCAGCTCTTGAAATTAGCCGCACATTGCTCTTCTGGTTGCGTCAGCGACACAATCAATTGTGTGTCGTCGGCATACGCTACTCTCTCAACCCCAAATTTGTCTGTGATTGCTCCAACCGGAGCCACATACAGATTAAATAAAGTGGGGCTGAGACTGGAGCCTTGTGGGACTCCCTGCTTGAGTTTAATTTCCTTAGACCTGAGCTGTCCTTGTGCAACCTGGAAACTGCGGCCAGTAAGGAATGATTCCAGCCACTCCCATGCCTTGCCTCTCACTCCTCCCTTTTTACGACACTGTAGTATTGTGTGATGTGCTATAGTGTCGAAAGCGGCACTGAGGTCTAATAGGATCAGTGCCGCTGTCTGGCCTTCATCCGCATAACTCCGTAGGGTTTCCGTTGAGGCCAGCAGGGCCGACTCCGTAGAGTGTAGAGCCTGGAATCCGGACTGAGAGGGGTGGAACAGTCCGTTGGTCTCCGCGAATGCAGAGAGCTGTTTATTAACAGCTTTCTCCGTGATTGTGGCAAAATAGGGGTGAAGGGATATAGGTCGCAAGTTTTCCAGGTTAGCAGGGCTAATGTTCGGCTTTTTCCTCAAAGGGAGAACTATTGCTTTCTTCCATGCAGCACGTACTTGTCCTGATGCAAATGAGAGAGCGAGTAAGTGACTAATATATGGCTCCAGAGTGGTTAAGCTGCCATAGAGTTTTTTTGGGGGGGCTGGGTCATTCGGTGATCCTGATTTAATGCTACCTTCTGTCTGGCATATTGCTTCCCGTGAGGGCGGTATGCACCTGTTACAACGCATTCGTTACTCCGCACTACCATTACAACGCGACTTTTATAACGCATACCATTACAACGCATTGCGCTGGGGGGCGCTATAGGATAGGGAATGGTATAATTTACTATCCAACACCTTCCCTAAGGTCCACGGGGACTGGAGTTAGAATAGTAAATTATACTTACCACTATCCAGCACCCCAAAGCGCTATGCGTTGTAATGGTATGCGTTGTAATGGTCGCGTTGTAATGGTAGGTAGTTGTAACGGTATGCGGAGTAACGTCATACATCCGGGTTGGCACTAGGAATTCCGAGAGGCAGTTGCTGTTCTGTGCACTTAGGGGAGTTTCCCCTCTCCCATCCCCTATTCCAGCTGCCTCAGGAAATGCCGCATAGATTTTATCCACTTTACTGGCAAAGAACTCTGCTATTTGGTTACAAGCTCTCACTGATCCAGCTATCGGGGCTGCCTGTGGGGTGAGGTCAGACAGTTCCCTATATACTAGGAACATTTCCTTCATGGAGTTGTTCGCATTCTTAATTCTGGTGCAATAGTATGTTTTTTTCGTTCTTCGGATCAGGGCATGATATTCTTTTAAGCCTTTCTTATATTCGGCTCTATCTGTCTCAGAATAGAACCTCCGCCATTTCCTCTCTAGATTTTTACATGTGGCTTTTTGTCCTCGTAATTCAGTGTCGAACCAGGGGGCAGATTTAGATTTTGTAACTGGCGCATTTTGGGTCCATGGCGCTGTGTGATCTAGTGCCTTTTGTATTCGTAAGTTTAGTGTTTCGCAGGCGGATTCAATTTCCTCGTCCTCAAGATGGCCTTCGTATTCTATTAATTTGTTCAATTCCTCTGGGCAGAACTTAGCCCATTTCCTGCGTTTATTAGAGATGGTTGTCCCATTCTGAAGTCCATTGTCCGGGACCGCTACCCGAAATGAAACTAGAAAATGGTTAGACCAAACGATAGGAGTTGGGGGTGCTACAGTCAAAGTGTCCCAATTAGCGTAGATAGGGTCCAAGAGATGGCCCTGGCAGTGAGTAGGCATTTCTGATTTTAGCAGCATCTGTATGCCTGCTAGCCCCTGTCTGATTTCCTGCGCTTCAGTATTCAAGGGGTCATCAAAATGGTAGTTTAAATCCCCTAGCAGGAGGAGTCTTTCATGAGTAAGGGAAGAGAGTGTGAGAGTGTCCATCAGTTGCGTGGGAAAACTCGCTCCAGGTCCCGGTGGGCGATATATATTAAAAATCCCTTAAGACAGTATCCAAGGGGCACTGCTAGGAAAAAGAAGCCCGTCTCGCTCTTTCCAATGTCCCTCTCTTCTAAGGTGCATACAAGTTCTTATTTATGAATCATCGCAATCCCCCCCCTTACCCTTCTTCCTGTCGACTCTCTTGATGTCATATCCCGGTGGGAGAGCCGCCAGAACATCTGGTGCTGACGTGGAGTTTAGCCACGTTTCCATGAGGAAAAGGGCGTCCACCTGATAGTCCGTCAGGTATTCGTGTATTTCCAGCTTATGTTTCCCCAAGGACCGGCAGTTTAGCAGGGCAAGGTTTAATATTTTACCCTTATGTCGAGACCCCATATGTCTGTTAACCATAAAAGGGCAGTGTGCACACTTTTTGTCTCCGTTCTTGATAATAATACTGTGCTGGCACATGCTGTCAGTCGGAGGACAAAGGTTTCTAAGTTCGAGGGAGCTGTAGCTCTTTCGAAACTTAATACCCCCAGGGGTACCTGCCCCATGTCCCGTTCGGTCACGGACGGGCACAGACGGGCTTGCCTTTGGCGCGCTTCTGGCGCGCCCGCTGCGCCTGTCCGCTGCGCCTCCGATGGAGGTCAGGCATTTGTAGCGTAAGTGTAGGAGGGAGGGAGGGGCCAGGCAGCTGGAACGCTCCCCTTCTACCACCCCCAAGATGGCGTGTGTTCGTTCGATATCGGCCCCGTGTCAGCCCGCGATTCGGCTGCGGGGGACCAGCAGAGGTCTGTGGGCACCGGGAATTGCGTCGTGCACAGGTAATCTAAATGTACAATTTTAAAAGGCTTCCTGTCCTAATTCGACACTCAGCCAAACAAATAAATGAGGCCCCATGTCTCTCTGGCAGTTTTTGTGAGTACATTTCTGTATTCCCCCTTATTATTTCATTTTACTGCTGGAGTTTCTCAGTTAATGAAACGCCCTTCTCTGAATAGAATGGATTTTCGATCAAGAACATTTGCTCGCTGTTGTCTCGTTATTGCTCTGGGTGTTTATATGATCCGCCATTATAAGATCGGAATGACTTTATGGTAGTATTCTGCACATTAATTTATCAGAGTTGCATAGTGTGCAATAATTCCATGATTATCATACACTTTTGTGCTTTCTTATGCACCAAAGGCCTTAGGTGTTATCTAATAAACTTAAACTTCAGTTTGACATTTGCAGCCTACAAGTGTTTTCTCTTTTCCTTTGTTTCTGGTTCATCCAGGGACAGGAGTAAAAATCCATGGACGCCTGTGGCATGTAAATATACTCAGCTTTGAGAATGTTTTACTCATTGCTATATTATTTTAAAAAAAACACAATTTCTACAGAGCCCCACTCTTAAGACATCATCAAAAAAACTTTTACAGGGACCCTGTGTAATCAGTTTAGGGACCGAGTCACCATACGATATCAGTACCTATGAGCCCCATCCAGACTGGCTCATAGTGCTTTACTAGCCCTCCTAATCATCTCAGAGTGACAGGTGAGTTTTCACCCCAGAGCACAACACTCGAGTCCCCACAGAGAACCGGGGAAAGAGATTAGCGACCTTTCGTTTCTCACTCATGCATGTCCATAATAAACAAAAAAAGACACAAGAACAATTTTCAATATTTATTAAACCCATCGTGCTCTATTATGAAACATCTGCACTGCAACTGGAAAAGATTTGCAACCCAACAGAGTGAGAAACATTGCAGGTGAACTATAAACAGTAAGAAGCCCGACCATGGTGAAATGTTTCTCTAACTCAGCCTACGCCCACTATGGAAACACGGTGTTATATTATAGATGTCTGGATGCAGTGTCAAAGACCGTCCCTGCCATGCTCAGGAGGTGGACGTCTCTATTGTCAGGACCTTTGCTATGATAGAATGTCTTCTCTCTGCTTTCAAAATGGCCGCCTCTGTGTATATGTTACGAGGTGTCTTCTTTACAGCAGTTATGAATGTATGTTGTGTCTAAGTGCCAAGCTACGTTTCCTAACCGATCACAAAATGACTGGGCACAGTGTTGGTTGACCTTGTGCAAGATGTGCAGACAGTCTGAAGCAACAGCAAAAACATGTGCACTGCTTTTCTAAAATAATGTTGTGGCACAAAAATAAACGTACCGAGCTAAACGTGTGCAAGGTAAAGCAACATACATTTTCATGTTTTTTTTTAACCATATTTGTCGGGTTCTAATGTCCAATTCTTTGAGTGTAAACTTCTCGGACATCTTTTTCTCTTCCATGGCTGGCTTCTTTCAGCCAGGGCTTGATCGGCTTCCAATCTGGCAAGGACTTGTTCTTCATCGAATTTAGCAAGGACGAGGACCTGTGCCTTGTCCTGTCTGGAAACGCTTAATTTTAGCATCCGTTCTTCCCTTCTGTCCTCCAGCTCTTCAGGGGACAGGCCCTCAGAGAACACATTGCTATCTATGGGCAAGAAAATCCCCTATACTGAAAGACAGGGGCCCCTCCCATCCACAGGTAGTCCTTTTGGAAACCCTTGTGGCAGCTCTGATCCCCCCACATTCAGGATCTCCCCCAGTGTTCACTGACCCTTCTGGGTGGACCTCGGTCCATGCTTGCAGGGCTTTTGACATCCGCCTTTGTGGTGCTTCCCCTATCAAGCATCCCCCTCTCCTGGCAGAACCCTTTGAGCTGCATCCCCGTACACAGGTCCAGACCAGCCAACTTAGGACCCCAGGCAGATGGCAAACTATGGGGAGCAGAAATAGAGATCTATACGTAACCAAAATCATCAATCCAGACGTCAATCCCTCTCGCACCCTTTTGGAAATAAAGGAACTCTTTGCCTAAGAAAACTTGTGGTGCACAATTAGTTACTGTGTGATGCTGTGCAAATGAAAGTCCTATCCCACCTTGACTGCCAAATGTTGGAGCTGGCCCTTCCTGGTTGGCTGAGGCAGTGCCCCAGCCAGGAGGAACATATCAGTCCTTTCAGGGGCGGGTGATTACACTCACTGTATAACCTGTGCTCACCCTTGGGTAGCTTGGCACTGAGCAGTCAGGCTTACCACAGAGGCAATGTGTGAAGCATTAGCACAGCACTCACTCATGATAAATACCTTGAGCACTACAAAAAAAGCCTTCACCCGTGATGTATGTAAATAACGTTTGTATTCAACACACATAATAATCATCACAACATGAACATCATGCATTTCTGACCATAAATCACACTTGGAAATATTACTAGCAGCACTAGGACCAAACATGTTCAAATGACATCAGCAATATGGACACCTGGGAAAGATCCTTATTCGGTGAAAAAGTTGTCCACCCCAGACCCATCCTAGCAATTCTTATAATTCAATACCACACAGTTAGAGGGTGCACTATGAGTCAACACAATATCAGTAATATGTACATACACAGAATTATACCACTTTTTAGCAGTACCATGGGCTGAGGACGTGCTGGGAAAAACCTATGTCAAGCGTAATGCTCTTTTGGCAAGAAATAAATATATCAGACAAGCCGCTGTCCAGTGTCATGAATCATGTTCAGTTCCTCACTGTCACACCCATAAACACACACACACTCACTCAGCAATGCTACATGATGCAAGGGATATCAGAGGAGTCTGTACGGAACTGCTCACACACAGACTCTCTCAGCATCCTTTAATGCGGGGCAAATGATACCCAGCATGTCAATTGGTTACACACCGCAGACCCCATGGCTCCCATGCCTCCCTCTGTCCTCCAACTCACCCCGACTATCCTACATCCCCGGATTGAAGACACCTCTTTCCCCCCCGGCACTGGGCCGTACACTGCTGAAGACACTATTCATTAGGGTCCCAGGGAAGCAGGTGGGGGTAGGCAGCAAGGTCATTTAGGAGGCAGTTATAACATTTCATCATACCCTTCTCTCTGGTTTGAGTGAGAATCTTTGCTGGTTTCAAAAATTCACGTACATTTTTGGTTCTAGTGTGTGCAAATAGTGGGGTTCCATGAAACACCTGGGCAAAGTCTGGTTCATTCTCAATCAGTTCCCATCATTTTCTGATAATGGCTTTGATGTGTGGTGCTTGAGCCTAATTCTTTATAACACATACTTCACGTTTCATCAGAGTTTTGGTTTAGGTGTCAAAAGTTCTTCACGAGCTATATGAGATATGCTGTACTCCGCTTCCCGTAGTATATCATCTGGATAACCTCGATCCTTATACTCTCTCGTTTGTTTGTAAATTAGTTATTGGCATTGATCAGCATTAGATGTGATCCTTTTGATACGCATCATCTGAGATATCGGAAGATGTCTTTTCAGACTATATGGGTGAACGCTGGTGAACAACAGAGCATTATTGACGTCCGTTGGTTTTCTATACACTGATGTTTCTAAGCCCAGAGCTGTTTTTCTGATCTCAATGTCAAGGAAGTGAATTTTTTCTCTGTCAATTACATGAGTGAATTTGATCCTCGGGTTGCAGCTGTTCAATGTGATAATGCTCTCTTCCAATGAGTCTCTGGTACCCGTCCAGATAACCAGAATGTCGTCAATGTAACGGATGTAATGCAGCGAGAGTCTTCCACTGTGAGTTAGGTATTATGAATTGCTCTTCAAAATGAGACATGAACGTATTCGCATAGCATGGAGCCCCTGGAAACCCCATTGAGGTTCCAGTGCGCTGAATATAAAATGTATCCAGCCAGGAAAAATAGCTGTGGTACAAAGCAAAGTGCAACAATTCTAAAAGAAATGTACCTTTTTGATGGTCAATGTCTGAGTGTAACAGGCTCCATTCCACGGCCTCCAATCCTTCATCATGAGCAATTGATGTGTACAGTGCTACCACGTCTATGGTGCCCAGACAAATATCCTCCAAGAACAGGTGTCGCACGGTTTGTAAATTCTTTTACACAATCAGTTGTGTCTTTAACATAGGTGGCCCATGTTTGTACTAAGGGCTGTAAGTAAAAGTCCAGGTAGTGTCCCAATGGTTCATGGATTGATCCGCACCCTGCTACAATTGGTCGAAATGGTGGTGAAGTTCTGTGCTTATGTACCTTCGGTAACATATATATCGTAGGGACCTTGGGTGTAGGGTTTAGCAAATATTTCTTGGTGTTATCGTCAATAATTCCTGCCTCCAATGCTCTGTTTAATAGATCATTCAGTGCTTCTGTCAATTCCTTCGTTGGATCACTTTCGGGTAATGGCATTTCTAGGCGAATTACGAAAAAGCCACCTTTACCACTGGCAAGGGGTGTTCACTGCAAATCCAATGACAGGAAACACCATGAGGCTGCCCCACTGCAATCCATTATTGCAGTCCGAAGTAATGTCAACCAATTCCCCATGTTACCCTATGAGAAGACAAGCCTCATATGGAGTGAAAACACACATAGGTATTCCTCACGACCTAGGCTCTCGTGTATCATTACCCGCACCAACCTGCAATGGCAGGAGGGACACATAGTTCCCAGCACCAGTGGTGCAAGTTTACTCACCTGAGTCTGCACAACAGACTGTACATGGGTTTAGCTAACATTTGTGCCTGTGGGGACTCACAGTGGCTTATAATGGTAAGCTGCTCCTGAGTTTACTCACGATAGATGCCAGTGTGCACCCACTCTTTTGCAATGAGAGATAGGCCCATGTTTCAGAACATGGAATCAGAGCCACTTCCTAACATAGATAAGAAGGGTGCACACACATTCGTGCAACAAGAACAGGTCGGGCACTTGGCTTACCCAGGCCCAAGCACCTTTGGTGCAGGGGCGCACACGCCCCGGCTTGTGTTGGCAGACCAGCCCTTGTTCCGCAACAGCGTGTCAGTGCCTCTTCCTAATCTGTGTAGGGAGGTGCACACACTTCCACACAACCTTGGCGATGAGGATGTGTGCAGGGCCCTGAGGCTACTCCAGAGAATCGGCAACACCCCCAGAGTATCCATGGGTAGAGACGATCTCTTAGTCAGAAGAAGCCCCTTTTTGGGGGGGGGTTCCTCACTACCTGGGCAGGGAACATCCATATGTGCCCGCCTGGCCTTCAGCCTCCCACCACCCCCTGCTGCTCATCATGGCTTCCCTGGGGGGTGCTCTCATGGTATGGGATGACCCACTCAGGGTTGGCTGAGGTGTAAGTGCTGCCAATCAAGGCAGGAGCGCAATGGCGCCCCACAGGCCTGTCATGGCAGACCTGAGATAGGGCTGATGGCTACCGTGTGGGTGGCACACTTAGTGCTACATCCCACTCCTTGCCAATGCCGTTCCCACCCCAGGTATGTAGTGTACCTGTTTACAGGTTGCATAGCACAACGGCACCTAAACCCCATAGTATACTCACCCCCAGCCCAATGCAGGCGGGTGCATGCACCTTCCTTCTGCCGTACAGGGGGGAGGTGCCCAGTTTTCTGAGGTTATGCAGAGAGAGTCGGCAAAGACTAGGAAAGAATAGCTAAACGTTTTGGGAAAATTTCACCTAAGGAGGCCATGTCCAACACATGACTATAATTTGAATTCTTATTTCTATGCAATGTCAGGATACAAAAACTGTTTTCACCGTCTATGCTAAAATGGCCCTTTCTATGGTAAAAGTCTACCTGTGAATAAAAGACATCATTTCCACAAGTCACCTTAAGAGATATCCACAAACTCCATCTCAGCAGCCTTAGACTATTGACCAAAATCTAATTCAGTGGTAAACATAGATGTTTGCTACATTGGAGATAAAGATTAGTTTATTAATACTTGTTATGTCTGCCTGGTGTCTCAAAGGTAAATAATTCAGCTCTAGTCAGACTAAACCTCCTATAGGGACAGGAATGAGTGCTTTGATGAAGAGTGGAATACCTTTCTTTTTGAGTGAACAACAGGCTTGGCCTGCTAACTAAGGGTTGGCGTAGTTCGCGGAGTAGCGCTACGCGAAGCTACGCGAAGTGCACTTCGCACTACGCAAACTTCACGTAGCACTACGCGAGCTGCGTAGTAGCATGTTCGCACTGTGCAAGATGCGTTTTCAATGATTGCACAGTGCGGACAAGCATCCGGCACTGTGCAAGCATTGAAAACGGCATCTTGCACAGTGCGAGCTGTAGTTTTCTGCTGCTCGAGGAGATTATTACTCGAGCGGCAGCTTTCTCAACGCGAACAGGTAGTTTCTCATTGAGAGCGGTCGCGAGCATGCGCAACCACTCACAATGAGAAACCTGACCTCCTCACGTTAAGAATCTCGCCGGGATGTCATTTTGCTTGCTCGCGGTCGCGAACATGACGTTCAGGACCGCAAACAAGCAAAAAATGAGCGCTGCACTACGCTACGCTGCACTACGCATGTTCGCACTGTGCTACGTGCCGCTCGCGTAGTGCGAAGTTGCAAAACCTTCGCAAACTCCGCGAGCGGAGCGTAGTGCTTCGCCCAGGGTTACTGCTAACCAGAAGGTAGGGAGGAATTCATCTCAGGCCATCGGTTCCACTTACCTCTGAATGTGGGAGCTGGGTATGGACAGAAGTAGCAGATGGCATGATACAGGCCAGGCCCCAGCTGGACATTTACCACATTGAGAGTAAACAGAGCACTGGTGTGAGGAAGTACTTTCATAGTGGTCTATCGCCAGCCAACATGCACGTGTTAGCATCAGAGAGACACATGCCTCAGAACCAACAAGGGATATTTTAAAGTTCCCTCATCTGAAAATATTAGCCTCTTGCTCAGTGAGAAATTTGTAAAAAAAGAAAAAACAAAAGTGCCAGGGGTCCTCTCAGGGGGCAACTGCACCTTGCACCACCCGTTGTCCCCGCCAGAAGCACCAAAGACAGTACCAGCACAACTGCAAACCATCACATTCCTACAACTGTGATAATTTAGGCTATTTTGGCCAACTAAGAACTATAAAAATGGTGGGGGCGGCAGGAATTGTTAAATTTGAATGAATATTGAAATATTAAACTCTGTGTTGTACTCATCCCACAATTAGGCAGCAGCGCCACCACATGGTGGAATGGTGTAGGTACCAGGGTTGAGTATGCAGTTCTAGGGCTGAGCACCGGAAACCACCGGCTCAAATTAAGCATCTCACTGGATGGCGACTCTAGCTCCAGATGCTATTTACTGGGATTTTGTACCTTAAAACAACAGGGAGTGCTCCAACCGAGGCCAGCTTGGGCATGGAAATGTTCCTAAGATCAGATCAGAAGTAGTTTCCCAAGCCTATCTAGTCACCACCATAAGGCAAACTTCTCACTGCCACTGACAGCACTCCAACCCACTACTGGACTTGGAAGGCGAGAGACAACCCCAGCAAGGAGAGGACATAAGCTTGCTGCCTGCCTGGTTCAGGATTGGGACCTCAGACCCTGCTTCTCCTTGTACCTGAGCATTTGAAGAGCTTCTCCAGGGCCAGGCTGGAAGGGCTTTTGAAGACCCAGGGACATGAAAGGCAGAGAAATGGCAGACAGGGAGAAGAACCAGCAAAGCACGTGCGACTGAGACCTGTGCATGAAGCCTGGCTAGATAGAGTAGCTGAGCTGCATCCTAGAGATGACTGTGGAGACCAGAGCCAAGACGCTGCCTGGGAGTTATAGAATTGACCAGGAGGAAGCTCTCCAGCAGCCTGAAAGGTGTGGAGGCATCTGAGTGCAGGATTACTGGGCATGCACCGCCCTCAGGACCTCTGGAAGGCAGAGCAGTGTTGTGGCTGCTCTTTGTTCTTGGTGCAGGAGTGGCCTCCAGTGGCCACATTTGTTTATGCACACACACTAGCAATGCCTTTTACATTCCCAGTCTTCCTTTTGGCATTTATTGATCATGTGTTTTTTAACCCCTCCTGTGCTCATGACGAGGTCAGCTCGTCATGAGCCATAGCGTGGTGCTCATGACGAGCTGAGCTCGTCATGACCGCGACCGTTACATGGAACGCTTGCATGCTGGGCTGATTCCCCTGCTGTGCTGAGCGTTCCATTGGAACGGGCGTGGTCATGACGAGCTCAGCTCGTCATGAGCACCAGAGTGCCGTAGCTCATGACGAGCTGAGCTCGTCATGAGCCCCGGGGCGCTGTGCGCACTCCCCTGCCCCCAGCACAGTGGGGGGAAACAGCCCCACAGTGAAGGGGTTAATAATTGTCATATATCTTGATCCCTTTAACTAATTTCTAATTAATGTCTTGTTTTAAATGTTATATTGTTCTTTGTTTGAATAACTTGGCTGGAGAAATTTATTGTTGTGTTTCTTGACTATAATATTCAAATTCAAATCAAAAAATTATTTATTTTGGTTCAATTAAAACCATAAAAGAGACATCATAAAATCACTTTTCAATTATTTAAATACAGTTGATGCAGTTGTGTTAATATCAATTCAGCAAGGTAGGGGCATTGGTAGAAAAAAGACAGAGTATGACCTAGTCACAATATCACTATTAAAAATATGCAGTATAATAAATACATTGGAACTAGGCATTTGTTGTATTATACAATCATTTGTATGACGTGCTTAAATCAATGACCAACCTCATCTTCCATCATGTATACCTTCCGGTGCAGTTCCGTGTATGATCTTATAAAAACAACGGATACTTTTTAGTGCAAATACAAAATCACAATTTGTAATGTGCCACGATTAGATCATAAAGTGCATGTACAAGGTTTACTGAAATCACAGGCTTGAGTAAGCATAATCATGAACTGTTAAAACTTCAGTCCATGTTTAGCTCTTATGAGACTTACGTTAAATAAATGTCTGCTTACACTCAAAACAATTGGTTGGGATGTGTCTGTTTTCAATATTTTTCTGCCTCTTGACAAAATCTAGTGTTCATATTTTTGCAAATGGGTTTAATCCATTTCTTCCTGGGTTTATCATATGATGAACAGAAAAATAGTACATGCCAATCGTTTTCTTTAGCCTCACTTTGGCATAATACACACAACTCATTGGTTTTTCCGTCATTGTTACTAACCCATTTTGATTTGTTCAGATTTGTTTGTAGCACACCATATCTAAACTTCATATATAAAGATTTGGCTAATTGTGGGCGTACCTCATCCAAAAAAGGCTCAAAGCTTGCTACTTCTTTAAAAAGAAGGAACCTTGTTGTTAATGTACCAGTAGCCGAGCTATGTAACACACTACTCCCCGCACAGCCGATCAGGTCCTGGTACGAGTGTGGGGTGGGCACCATTTTGGTTGAAGGCAGGGGCAGCGCTCTAGTTGCGGCAGCCTCCCGCCCTCCCGGACTACTTAAACCGCTAAAGAACGCGGCCACACAGATTACTTGTGTTGTACACCCCTGAGGCGGAAGCCGGGGGTTGCTACCGTGGAGGACGCTTTAGCACTTCATTTTAAATCCTTAAACATTTGCACATGATCGCTTTTTAATTATTTTTTAAAGTGTGTGTACATTGTGCCTTTTAAATTCTGCTATTTGCACTTGCTTTTAGATACTGTTCCTACCTCAATCCCACTCCCCGCACAGCCGATCAGGTGCTGGTACGAGTGTGGGGTGGACGCCATTTTGGGTGAAGGCAGGGGCAGCGCTCTAGTTGCGGCAGCCTCCCGCCCTCCTCTCCTCCTATAAATGAACACCATTCCCCGACGGCGCAGCGGGCGCGCCAAAGGCGCGCCAAAGGCAAGCCCCTCTGCGCCCGTCATCGCCAGGACATCGCCTCTCGTCTGTACCCCTGGTCGAAATCCGCAGGAAGTCTGATACTATGATAAAGAGACTTTACTTGCACTGCACACAGGTCAGACCTGTGGTGAGCTGCCGGGTCAACTAGGGCAAACATGCATACAATGTAACTCCTGCCATTTTGCTGTACCTAGGCCCTGCTTGGCTGGACAGAGATCGGGGTCTGCCAAGCAAGTTCTGCTCACTGTACTTCAATTGAATGTTAGATCACTCGCCAAGCACTATTTAGATATACGGACACTCATCTTAGAGGAATCCCCTGATGTTCTCTTCCTGTGTGAAACATGGCTGCGCGACGATATGGTTAGTTTACCTAGTCTTACGCTTCCGGAAGGCTATCTGATTAGGTTTGTAAATAGGGATGCTAGGGGTGGTGGGATAGCAGTCATTTATAAAGAACAATATGCCTGCTCCTTCATCAAGGAAGATATTTGGGGTTGTGAAGGTGCCCGCATTAAGATTGTTATTAGCCCGCGTTTTTCGCTGTCAGGACTTTACATCTACCGACCCCCAGGACCTGCGTCTAAGTTTATTGATTCTTTACTTGAGGTGGCCAGCTCCTTGGTGGTGGGATCGGCTAATTTTACGATTCTAGGAGATTAATATCTCCATTTTGATCAGGTTCACGACCCAACCATCAAAAATCTCCTGGCGGATTTAGCGGCCTTACAATTAGACTCCCTAATACAGGTCGCTACACATTCGGCAGGGCATATACTGGATCCATTGTTTTCTAACATCCCGGAGGTTAAAACGGATGTGCCCAAACCCATGCGATGGACGGATCACTACCTGGTTAAAGCCACCGTAGAGGTTCTGGAGCCATTTAAAAGGGATGGGCTGAATCGGGTCTTTAAGAGGCCATGCATAAACTTAAATCAATGGACCTCCATACCTCCATAGGGATATTTCCCTGTGGTGACACTGAAGACCCCGATACAGCATATACCACCTTCCATGACTGGATCGTGAGGGGCTTGATGCCCTCATCCCGGCTAAATGAACTAAGGGGCGCAGATCCCCTTCTAACCCCTGGTATAATGACGCCTTGAGATCCATGAGGAAAGACTGTAAGAGGGCTGAGCGAACATGGAGAAGAGACTATAAAGATGGGGATAAAATGTTGTACCTAGCTAAATTAAAACTCTATCATAAAGCAATCTGCTCCACGCGTGCTACATTTTATGCGGAAGAAATTAAAACTAGTTCTAACCCCACGAAATGTATTTTTAAACTGGTGCAGGAACTTCAGAGTAATAGAACCCCTGCTTCTAGCATTACCTACGCACAGCAGTGCGAGGACCTTGCCATTTTCTTTGTAGAAAAGGTGCAAAAAATATATAGGTCATTTCCACAGCACTCTTTGGATTTACACGTCTCCACTAATACCAATGCTGGTGGTGCTGCCCTGACTTTCATACCAAAAATCACGAATGATGAGTTGGCTAAACTCTGTAGGAAAGTTAAATCTGGTTCTCCGGCAGATCCTATGAGGCCGGCACAATTCATGGAGTCGCTGATGTTTTTCCAGGAGCCTTTGAGTTTTATACTTAACCTGTCCTTTTCTATGGCCAGTGTTCCCACTGTCTGGAAACAGGCATGGGTCTCCCCCATCATTAAAATGCCCACCCTGGATCCTTCTAAACCAGAAAATTTTAGACCGATCTCCCTACTCCCATGGGTGGCCAAGCTTGCTGAGGCCCACGTTAACATTGTGCTGTCTCAATTCATGCACCAGAACGGCATTCTGGACCCATCTCAAAATGGGTTCAGGCCGGGTCACAGCACCGAGTCTGCCCTACTGGCCACGACCGAACATCTCCGGACGATTCTCGACGCCGGTCAGAGTGCTGCGCTGATTTTATTAGACCTCAGCGCGGCCTTTGACACGGTATCGCATGACATTCTGTTATATCATCTGGAGACAGTCGGTATTACTGGTCTCACCCTGGAATGGTTTCGTTCATTTTTACAGGACAGATCCTTCAGGGTGTCGGCACCTCCGTATCTTTCTCAGTCCCATCACATCAGTCAGGGAGTCCCTCAGGGCTCTTGAAGAACCCGGTTTTAGAACCCAGCGGCGCCAGGGACACGCCTAAAGTCTTCGGGTTCTCCTGTCTTGGCAAACAGAGACACGGAATACTTCTAGGTGGCGTCAGAGATCAAATTTATTAGCTGCAGCTAGTAACAGTAATCTCAGCAATACAACACGGTGTACAACTCAAGAAACTGTTCAATTTTCATAGAGCAAGACATCACCTTTTATACACAATATTCTCATTATAAATGTACACCCACTGCGCAAAATTCTGACCAATAGGACACATTTTCTAACTGAGTATCACTTTAACAAAAACCCAATTTACAGTAACCCAACCCAAAAGTTAATTATTAGGACTGTCCCAAATTCAATCTTTGCAAGCCGGACAAACCCATAATTGAAAGCACTACCCATGTAATGAAAAATCGTAAGGAAAGAAACAAATCAGATCCTGATTAGGATAAGATATGTGCAAGGAAACTAAAGGTTAACGAGGTCCTGAACATTGATTGGCAATCTCAGACAGCGATCAGCCAGAGAAATTGGCTTTGTGAAGGGTCAGTTTCAGGTGAAGAGGTCAGCGTCCTGCAGTTCACTCACAAGTCAGAAAAGGGCCAGTTTAATGCATACATGAACAATGAGGCCCATGAAACTTTGTTTGTTCGGTTACCTCCACGGACTACGTGAGGGCAACACAAAATGGCGTTATGAACAACGCAAACAAAATGGAGTCCGGTCCCGAAAACCATGGAACCTCAGACCCTCCTTTTGCCATTACGTAGGCAATCACCTAAACTCACGTCAATCCGAATCCAGGTCTATATCGATTCTCATCAGGTCATCAAGGTGTTGCTGTAACATCATCTTATTATCCTTCGCTTCTCTCGGGACTGGTCTTCTCACACAGATTGTAGCACAAAGACTACAAATGGCGGGACTACACTGGATGCATAAGCAACACGAGAAAAGGATCGCTAAAGCAATACCAAGGAACATCAGAATCTTCCATCCCCATTTGGACAGCAGTTCCCAAAACCATCCCATCAATGACCAGTTCCTTTCGTCTACATGTATAGACTCAGCAGACTTATGTATCCTCAAGATGGCTTGGTACACTGTCGGGGCATTATCTGGTATGAAAACGCAGCAACTAGACCCGATCAATTTACATACTCCACCTCTATCTGCAAGTATAATATCTAAAGCAAAGCGGTTCTGTAATGTCATAAGGCGATCCGCTTGAAGCTCGGCTGTAATATTGCTAAGGGCACCTGCAGTCTCATTTATAGTGGCCTCGACCACTCTCGTAAGCTGACGAATAGTCCTACCACTAGCCATAGGACCTCAAAAGGGCAGGAAACCCTTAAAGAAGTCTCCAACTTCTTGTGCGGCAGTGTCTTTCGCATCGGTAACACCTCTACTATATATGGTCTTATGGTAGTTGAAAGCAGCTGTGTATGTAGGGGGAAGCAAAAATGCCACATAACATGTGCCTTAAAAGTCAGAAGGCAACCATGTTTATTTATTTATTTAAAATATTTATAAAGCGCAGCTGTCACCTGGCAGGTATCCTGGCGCTAGTAGCTACTCTTGTGGTTTATTGACGAGGGTGGGCTAAGGCTGGCCGATTCTTTTATAGGGGTAGAGGAAAGAGCCATGTTTTAATACGTTTCCTGAAAGAGAGGAGATTGGGGATATGGCGAATGTCAGCAGGTAGGCTGTTCCATAGCTTGGCTGCAGCTACTCTAAACGATCTACCTCCCATCCTGGCCTTCTTACATCTGGGCACTCTCACAAGGCAGGCAGTTGTGGACCTAAGTGTTCTGGTGGGGGTATACCAGGTGAACAGACGTTGAAGAGGTCTGGGTCCTATTCCATGTAGTGCTTTGAAGACCAAGCAGAGGGCCTTGAAGGCAATACGTTGCCTCAAAGGCAGCCAATGCAACTCGGCCAGTGCGGCCGTGGCCGAGGATCTCCTGGTCCATCCGAGAGCCAATTTGGCTGCTGCCGACTGGACTCGTTGGAGTCTGTCCAGTAGTGTCGCAGGAGATTCGAGCAGCAGGGCATTGCAGTAGTCAAGGCGACTAAGAATAGTACACCTGACTACTAGTGCTCTGGCGGAGGATGGAAGTAGAGGCAAAACTTTGCGCAGTGAGCGCATAAGGCCAGAGCAAGTGGCGACTGTTCTTGAGACCTGTGTTTCCATGCTCAGTTGATGGTTTAGCATGACGCCCAGGTTACGAACTGTGGTGACTGGTGGAGGGTTGTTGGAGTTCTCCGGGGGCCAAAACTCAACGGGCAGAGGGCGGGGTATACGACTCGCAGGGCAGTACATCACCTCGGTTTTCGCGGAGTTGAACTGAAGTGAGTTCCGGTGCAACCAGCTTGCCGTGTCTCGTAAACAGTCATGGAAGGCTAGCAGGGAGATGGAGTCTTCGCCTTCCCACGAGAGGAGGAGCTGGGTATCGTCCGCGTAGTTTACTGTGGTCATGTTATGTGACTTAATTAACGTGACCAAAGGTTTTAAGTAAACATTAAAAAGAATCGGACTGATAGAGGAACCCTGGGGGACACCATGAGGGACCGGGGAGAAGACCGATTGGAAAGGGGGGAGGGAAACAGCCTGTTTTCTGTCACTGAGGTAGGAGTGGAACCAAATCAGGGCCGTGCCGTCGATCCCTGCCTCTCTCAACCGCTCGAGCAGGATCCTGTGATTGACAGTATCGAATGTGGCAGATAAGTCAAGTAAAATCAGGGCCACGGCTTGGCCCCTATCTGCGCGCATTCGAAGCTCCTCCATGGCCGTGAGCACCGCGGTTTCAGTGCCATGGGCTGGGCGAAACCCGAATTGGAATTCGTCCAGGAAATGGTGCTGCTCGAGATGGGTTGAGAGGCATTTACTGACCCAGCGTTCGAGCACCTTCACCGGAAAAGGCAGGAGTGATATGGGGCGGAAATTAGACAGACAATCTGGGTTTAACGTAGGTTTCTTTAGCAGCGGGGTTATAAGCGCTTGCTTCCAGGAGCGGGGAACAACGCCACAGCTCAGGGATTGGTTACAGATCTGGAGAGTGTGAAACAGTTCGCACCCACAAGATTTCCATATTTTCGGCGGCAGAGGGTCAAGGGGGGAACCAGAAGGGATACCTTGTGCAACTATTTCAAATTCTGTTTGAGAAATACGCGGGAAAACCAGTAGTTTATTCGTGGGAGGACAGGCCTCCCTCAGAGATTCGGGAATAGTGGGGTTGATTTCGGGGAGGGTGGGGGGAGTGAATGACGGGGATGATGCCAGATTATTAATGATAGTCTCAATTTTGTCAGTAAAAAACTGAGCGAGGCTGTCACAAAGAGACTGAGAAGGAGGGATGGGGTTTTTGACACAGTCAGGGTGTAAGATATTGTCCAGAATCTGAAATATGCTTTTTGGACTGTTGGCCGCATTGGTAATGGTGGAGCAGTAGTAGTTCGCTTTACTCTCTGTAATAGCGGACTTGTAGTCACGGAGTGCCTTCTTCCAGAGGATTTTGTTATTGTTGCAGTATCCGTGTCTCCACTTTCTTTCAGCTTGTTTGCAGGCTGACTTGAGGGTTTTCAAGGAGTCGTTATACCAGGGAGCCGGAGCTCTACCTTTCGGTTTACAGAGTTTGAGAGGGGCAGCAGAGTCCGCAAGGGAGGTGATTCTCGAGCTGAAGGATCTGTAGTTATCTTCCACCGAATTGGTACTGGCGAAACTGTCCTCCACCTCGAAGATTCTGGAGGAGGTGCTGAGTTTTTCTAACGCTTTCCAGTTTCGGTACGAAAATTGCGGGGACGGGAGGGATTTGGCTTTACTTGTTGTGGCATTATTGATGTAAAGTTTAATGAGCGAGTGGTCAGTCCAACTCATAGGCAGGATGTCGCCTACTTGGGTTAGACCAGGGCTCGAGAAGATAAGGTCGAGTCGGTTGCCTGCGGAGTGAGTGGGGTCCTTTATCAGTTGTTGGAGGCCCACACTGTCGCAGGACAGCCGAAGGTTGTCTAGACCAGTGTCTAGGCTGCCGTTTGGCCAAAGGTTGAAATCTCCTAGAAGTACTAATTTACTGTGAGAAGTTGCCATGTTGGAGATAGTCGTGAGAAGGGCTTGCTGTTGCGAAAGGGAAAATGGCCCGGGTGGGCGATAACAGATGATTACCGTAAAGGTATCTCCTTGGTGGCAGTTTATAGACAAACCAAAGAGCTCGATACCGGGTGTCGGGTCTATATCCAAGGTGTTCGTTTGCCACGAGGCTTTGAAGATGACGCCGACTCCGCCACCGCGGCCTTTGGGTCTAGGAAGATGGAGAATGTTAAAGTTTAACGGACAGGCGGCTGCGAGGTCAGTCTCACAGTTTGCATGTGTCCAGGTCTCAGTTAAAAAAAGTACATCTAGATGGTGTGACTCGATAAGGAGATTGATTTCGGTGGCGTGTTTTGGTAAGGATCTTACATTCAAGAGGCCTCCTACAATTAGGTCCTTGTGTGTGAAGTCAGTTAGTGGGAAGGCAGTCTCTTCGAAGGTGAGCTTACCTTCAAGAGCATACCCTCGAAGGTCGATCAAGGCAGCCCGTGTATAGCCGCAGGATGATGGGCTATGCCGGGCAGGGTTTGTGGCGCTAGGCGCGTCCTCGGCACGGACGAGCGCAGACGAGCTCGCCTTAAGCGCGCCTTTGGCGCGCAAACGGCGTGCCCGCTGCGCTCGTCCGCTGCGCTTCCGGTATTGACACATAGTTTATAGTCGTGACGGGTAGCGTCACGACTATAAACAAACAAACTATCATAACAAACAAAATACGTGCCTTTAGCTGGCACGAACGGTGGAGATTTCTGGGACGTATAGACATAGGTGTGAACACACACACTCTTACCAAGCTGAGCTCTTGGATTCTGACCATTACCTTGCAGACAAAAATGACCTCGTGGGGTACAATCCAAATAGGAGGAGACCTTTTCTGTCTCTCTTTCTCTGTCAGACTAATGCTATATCTCGTCTTGTTCCAACCAACATATGCTCGTACTTCATCTTTAGGGATAGCATTATATGCATCAATATCTCTGACCATAGCTACTATTCCCTGTATCAAGGCATTATTTTTCGCATTATCTTTGACAGAATGTACAGGAGATGCTTCATTCGCATAGATAAACATTGACTGGAGTGCCCATACTGACCCATTAGGTGAAAAAGCCAAAACCAAATATGGCATTCCCTTATCAGTCGTATGTGGCATAAGACCACACACCCAACAATTCGTGGTATTTACAACTAGCTGATGCTGATGTAACATCTGTATAAACGAATTGTTCACAAATTCTAATCTTCGTGTCTGTTCATGTTCAGGCAACGTATGAAACTCATGTGGGGAAACAGTAGAAAAAGAAAAAGTAGGTTGGGAGGTAGATGCAAGTTTCTGTTGTGATGCATAGAAAATCCAACCCACACAAACCAACGTAATGTTCAAAAGCATAAGAAAATACATTATTAAAAAACATTTGCTACGAACCAATATACACATTTGCATTCTGAAATCAACCCTTTTAACACCCTTGTCGGACTCAAAAGACTCCATCCTCTAACGTGCTGCTCACGGCAATTTTCCTTCTTCACTTAAGTGTGCGTCAAGATCGTACTAACGACCTTAAACCACAGACCTTGTGTCAATACGCGGCTCACCCCTTAAGAACTTATACCGTGACCCTGCAGCTGAGTCCGGATGGTGACTCGAAAAAGAAAAAGTAAAAAAAAGTCTCTTGATCTGACAAGGTGTAATTCACTACATAAAAAAATTTAGATTTAATTGTCCATTCTAAACGTCCTTTTTCGATCTCAGATTGTGGCGCTCTTTGCCAGGCACAGTCTGATCCTTAAAGAGGACTTCCGTATTGGTGGTGTCGATCATTAGATGAGGAGGCACAGCAGCTTGCAGAACATCATCATCCTCGCGTTCCGACTGAGTCCATGTCAAATGTGCATCACTAAAAGGTACGAATCTAGGAACCCTTTCACACTCGGAGTCAGCTATTCCATCCCTCACCCACTTATCATACGGTAAGGGCAACGGAACTTTTTTCGTATGGGTGGCATGCACCCAGTTCTTTTTACCAGCTACTCTAACAGTAGTTCTAGTGACCAGCAATACCAAATAGGGACCAGTCCATTTCGGCTCCAAATTCTTGGATCGCTGAAAATTCTTCGTCAAGATAATATCACCAGGTTGGATCGTGTGCCCTGGATCTGCAGTAGCTGTCGGCAAACTGTCATAGACCTTTTGGTGGAGAACACGTAATTTAGCAGTCAAGTCATGTAAGTAATCCACCAACATAGGGTACTCAAGGTCACTGTATTTTTTAGGACAAGGCACACCCCAAACATTCGCTGGACGACCAAAAACTATTTTGTATGGGCTAAGTCCCACACGAGAATGCACTGTCGTCCTTGTTGACAAAAGAGCCAACGGCAAGGCATCCGGCCATGTAAGACCAGTGCTCACTTGAATCTTAGCGAGTTTCAGCTTTAATGTGCCGTTATAGCATTCGACAAGACCTGCTGACTGAGGGTGATTCGCAGCGTGGAACTTCTGATTTATCCCTAATCCAATACACACTTTCTTCATGACTCGACCCACAAATTCACTCCCATTGTCCGACCATACAATTCTCGGCAAACCAAATCTAGGGAAATACTCTTTGAGCAAAACCTTAGCTGTAGACAAGGCAGTATTATCCTTTAGGGGGTAGGCCTCTATCCATCTGAAAAAGGTGCAAACAACCACAAGGACATGCTTCAGATTTTTGCATCTCTCCATGTGAATGTAATCTAGCTGTATCACTTCAAATGGATACGTCGGAGGAGCAAAATGGCCAGCTGGAGTTGGAGTTCCCTTGCCAGGATTATACTTCAGACAAATCATGCAATGCTTCACAACATTCTCAGCACATTTTGGAATTCCAGCATTCTGCCATACTGAAGCCAACAACTTGCATATTCCCTTCGAACTAATGTGAGCCATTCCATGAGCCATAGTAACCACTGGGAGCACATACGCATCTGGCAACAACCATCGCTGGTGTTCTGACAACTCAACCCAACAACCCATCGAATCCAACATACCCGTACTCTTTCTCCACGTACTCACTTCTTTTTCCGTAGCTTCAGCCTGAATCATCTTCACACTTTCTATTGTGTCTTCACACATTCCACTTTCCACAACCAATCTTGCAGAACCTGCCACATACATACGGCTCATCAGGTCTCTCGCCGTTTCCTTCGCAACTTCATCCGCAAACGCATTCCCTCGACCTACATCATCCACAACTTTCTTATGCGCACTACACTTCACAATTGCAATCTGCTTTGGGAGAGCAAGAGATTCCAAAAGTTCATTCACTAACTGCCCTGCTGAATTTTTGTGCCATGGGAAGTAAGGAATCCTCTTTCTCTCCACAAACGTCCAATACTATGGGCAACACCAAACGCATACTGGCTATCGGTATAAACATTCACTCGCTTTCCGTCTGACAATACACACGCTCGTGTCAATGCAATCAACTCTGCTGCTTGCACAGAATTCTGTGCTATGCGTGCTGTCTCAACAACTGTATGTAAAGTTGTGACGGCATATGCTGCAGTCGTTTCACCATTCGGAAGCTTAAAACACGAACCATCTACCCTTAAAGTACCATCCACATTCTCAAGAGGAGTATCTTTTAGGTCAACTCTAGCTTTCGTTTCTTCCTCTGTACAAAGAAAAAAATCATGCTGTTCTTGAGCATCTGACTCTACAGAAATCGGCAACAACGTAGCTGGATTCAATACATTACATCTTTTAATGTGAATATGGCTAGCCAAAAGAGTCAACTCATAACCTGACAGACGTGCACTAGTAAGGTGCTGTGTCTTGGTCCTGTTCAATAAGGTATCCACTGCATGTGGGACCATCACAATCAACGTATTATCCAATACCAAACCAGCAGACTGTCGGAAAGAAACAGCCGCTGCCGCTGTAGCTCTCAAACAACTCGGCAACGCTTTAGCTACCGGATCTAACGTCGCTGAAAAATACGCACATGGGCGTTGCTTGTCTCCAAACTGTTGAGTCAACACTGACAATGCACAACCTTCTCTCTCGTGAACATACAACGTGAAAGGTTTACTGTAGTCAGGAGTACCCAATACCGGAGCCGTACACAATGCATCACGTAATTCAGAAAAACTTTTCTGATACTCATCAGACCAAGGGAGGGGATGCGGAGTATCTTTAAGAGTTAGCGCCAACAGAGGTTTCACTAGCAGGGAAAAATTAGGGATCCATTGTCTACAATACGAGGTGATACCTAAGAAAGCGCGCACTTCTCTCTGTGTGGATGGTACACTCATTTGCGCAAATGTTTGAATTCGTTCTGGGGTCAACCTTCTTCCCTCCTTCGACAAGAGATGACCTAAGTAGGTTACTTCTTGTCGGCAATACTGTAACTTTGAAGGCGACACTTTATGATGGAGGTCAGACAAATATCGTAACAAAGAAAGAGTAGCCTCTTTACAAATCTCTTTGTCATCAGCAGTAATCAACAGATCATCAACGTACTGGATAAGAGTAGCACCAGTAGGCAATACAAAACCATCAAGCTGAGTTTTCAAATGCCTGACTATAGATGGAGGGACTTTCACAATAACCTTGGGGAGCTCTCTTAAACCGGAAGCTTCAACCTCCTAATGAGAAGCCGAAAATATCCCTACTCTTCTCAGCAATCGGAATGCTAAAGAAAACATTCTTCTGGTCAATAACAGATAACCAGGCTGCCGAAGCAGGAATCAGAGTCAACAAAGCAGTGATATCAGGGACAACAGGAAACTGTGGCACCACAATCTTGTTTACCACTCGAAGGTCAATCACAAACCGGGACACTGGTGGCTGAGAAGCATCAGTACGCTTAAGGACAGGCAAAACCGGACTATTACACACATTACCTCTCGTTTCCTCAACCACAACCTTCTCTACCAAATCATAGACGATCGCTAGAAGAGCTCTCTTGCCATCGCTCGATATTTTATATTGGGGAATACGAGGTAGCCTAGCATTCGACTTGAGGGTGACAACATAAGGTGGAATCTGCAAAAGACCAACATCATTAGGACCTGTAGCCCAAAGTGTATCAGGAAGAGAACGCAATTCCAGTGGAAGACAATTTTTAGACAAATACATCGGAGAAATCACTTTCTTACCTAGGGTAAGATGTACTCCAGTAGGAGAACAATGTAATGTTGCATACAATCTTTTCAGCAAGTCCAAACCCAACAGATTCTCATTACAACCAGTCGTCAAAATAAGAGGAGTTTCCAATTTACAAGGGCCAATAGAAAGGGACAAAGGATTAGAAATCGGGTTACAAACTGGGGCGCCTGAGAATCCTACTGAAACATTGGTCAAGCCAGACAAAGGTGCGCCAGGAAGTTTAGAGTGCATGATAGAACTCTTTGTCGCACCAGTATCCAAAACAAAAGGTTCTGTCACACCTGATGTAATCACTTCAACATAAGGTCCACTCTGGTCTACTGGAACTGACACTACTCCCTCTCTTTGCCTATGGCTGTCCTAACTATCATTATAACCAGCACTCTCACTCTCGACATAATAATCATCAACATAGTACTGTGCAGACTGAACACTCGGAACATTCTGTCTGTCAACATAATTTGCAGAATTCTGAAGGGAAGAGGAACGCTCATTCTGGGGTAACACACCACGTCCCCTACTCCTAGGAGCTTGCTGGAAACCACCACGACCTCTCTGACCGGATACGCCATTTGCACGCTGTAACAAAGCCGGGCAACTATTCTTAAAATGACCTTCCTATCTGCAATAAGCACACTGATTAGGACCAGGAAAGAATCGCGGAGCATAAGGCTCAGGTTTCTGTAACAATCTCTGAAACTGTGGAGGTTGCTGAAACTGAGGCTGATTCTGATGAGGCGGATAAGCTTGCTGCAAAAGAACCTTCGTCTTTAAATCTTTCGTTTTCTTCTCTGCTTTATCCTTCTCATCTTTATTAAGCATGGGCGTAAAATCCGTTCCGCTCGCGGATTTTGCGGATTTTCGGTAAATTCGCAATCCGCGAACTCTCGCGAACTTGCAGAAAATTCGTAAAATCCGTGCGAAGCGGATTTTTTGCTTGGTAGCACTTGCCAACTAGAATACTATACAATTTCGCGGGAGTAAACACTTGCGAACACGTAGATGCGGCGGGCAGCGACAATCTCGCTATTGCGAGATTGCAAAATTTGCAATTTCGCACAAGAAATCCACCAGCAGGCAGCATAAACCTTGAAAATTATGATTTTTATCAGAATAACTCCTCAGGTTGACATTTGCCTGCACTTTTTCATTGCAAGGAGTCCATTTTGGGGAGGGGGGGTGGGAAGAAGGAAGTGCCCCACAGTCTCCAACTTCCTGTTCCTGTCCAGCAGGCTCCTCCCAGTGCTTTCTTCATGTGCTGGTCACTTTGATTTGGATCTTGACCTGGAAGGATTACTTTTTGTGGATGCTGCTGGATATTTGGATTTTTGCAAAACTGAAAGCACTCAGCAGGTGCAAAAGTTCAATCTTATCATTAGTAACCATTCCCTGTAGTGCTTCCTGAGGGGCCCCTTCAGAGTTCATTTGCCTACTTGCAACTATTCTATGACCCTGCTCTGACCCTCACAGCAGGCTCAGAGAATAGCTACAAGTATACAACAAAGGTCCTGTTAAAAAAATTACACTGCAACAGAAAGCAATTACAGACAAAACTGAAAGCACTCAGCAGGTGCAAAAGTTCAATCTTATCATTAGTAACGATTCCCTGTAGTGCTTCCTGAGGGGCCCCTTCGGAGTTCAGTTGCCTACTTGCAACTATTCTATGACCCTGCTCTGACCCTCACAGCAGGCTCAGAGAATAGCTACAAGTAGGCCACAAAGGTCCTGTGAAAAAAAATTGCACAGCAACAGAAAGCAAATTACAGATAAGGAAGCAGGTGCCAGCCAGACTGGAAGTTTAAATTCAGTGACACATTAATCAACCCCAAATTAATTCATGTCAGTTGAAGCAGGGCAGGTGTGCTTGCTTTTTTTCACCCCCATAATCTACAGTGATAAACCAACCAGAGGGTGGCGGTGATGTACCAGAGGGTGGCATGGGTGTACCAGAGGGTGGCAGTGGTGAAACAAAGGGTGCTGTGAACCTGTGATGATGAACCAGACGTAGAAACAACATAGTCGCGGCCGTTGCGAGCCGGCAAGTAAGTTCGCAATTGCGAACTGGTACACAACCCTCGCGAACTGGCAGAAACCCTTGCGAACACAAAAAAAAAATAATCCGCAAATTCGCGAGAGTTCGCGGATTTTGCGGATTGCAAATCCGTAAATACGCAAGATCGCGGATTGCCAATTCGCAAAATCCGCCCATGCTTAATCTTTATCCCTATTCTCATAATATTGTGCAGTAGCCAATATCTGGGCCGACGAAGAAACAGCCCATGAACTCTCAGAGTCCTTTAACTTATTAGAAAGTTTGGGAAGCAAATTAAAGACAAATTTGTCTACAAACAACCTTTGACCACCTTTCGCACTCATGTCCTGCCCACTATGATCGATAAACGTCTCTTCAAACCTAGTGAAGAAATCAGACACACTCTCGTCTTTCTTTTGTTTGCATGCTGCTAACTTGTCCCAATTCACTCGTAAAGCAGGCATCATAGTTTTCATTAGATTAATAATCCTACCAGGTAATTCTGCAGCTAAAGGCTCCGGTTTGGCACCTCCAACCTGTCGACCATCTGCAGCAACAATATTAGCCCACGTATCTCCTAATTCTGCCGCATGATTTTCATGACGAATCTTCGCCCACAAAGGTTGAGGAACTACATTACCCATTAACATGCCTATGTCAGCTAAATTCATAATACATGCTTCAACTGTCTGAGACAACTCCTTGTAATAACCAGCAGGATTCTTACGAGGGTCAGGTAAGGTCTGCTTAAGAGCCAAGACCTCTGCTCTCTTCCAAGGGACATGTACCCACACTCGCTGAAAATGGGCCTCTACGGCCTGAATACCCTTATTAACATTAGCAGCAACTGCCTCTCTCCATACAGGGGGAACTTCTCTCATAGGATACTGCTTCACTTTCCTCCTAACAGAAGGATCAGGTTCGTACAATGGCTGAGACAGGAGTCTAGTTCTGAAGGCAAGTATCGTCTCTACGGCATCAGTAACATCAGATTCCACTATCGTCCCTTTAGCAAACTCTGACTGAACATCAAGCACTTCCTGCGGAATCGGACCCAACACATTATCTTCCCATTCCTGCCGCAGAAAAGCACACATTACATCAAAAACATACCTTTGCTTAGGCGGCTCCCACTGAAAGAAAACATCCATAACTGCTGGCAAATTATACCTGGAAGCATTCAAAATCCATCTACGAGCCAATAAATCCAACACCGCCCGCTCTTCGGAACTAGGAAGCTGACTACGACTCTGTTTACATTCCGAAACAGGGGTCATACTCAGTGGCCCAAACAATGGAGACAATAGATTAACAACAGTTTCTGTCATTCGTTTTCGAGCAGAAGGAGAAGAAGTAGGCGTAAAAACAGGAAAGTTAAAATCTTGAGACAAAGTAGGAACAAGAGCAGTAAGAGTCTGGGATGCAGAAGCAGAAGGCAAAGGAGTTTGAGGCACAGCTGGTAGCAAAGCTGGCGACCCTAGAGTGGGTTGCGCAGTAGGAGGCAAAACCATCTGTGGAGCACAGGGTGGCTGAACAACAGCAGGAGGTTGAACAACAAAGGGTGGAACAACCGGGGGTAATGGAGGCGCAGTAGGGCCTGCACATAAGGGGGTGGCAATCTCAGTAAATGAGACATCAAAGGATCTTTTTCAGGGTCTTCCGTCACTTTCGGAGGAGAAGACGGCAAGGCCGGATAACATTTATCCATGGCCATGCAACGCTGTCTATCTAAAACTTCACACACTCGATCTTCCTCATCTGACTTAAACTGCCTAGCAGCTTGTAGTACTGACATATTCTTATCTTTCCTATCTCTCTTTGCTTGCTTAATTTCTCGCTGTTTGGCTTCCTTTTGCCAAAGGCGGAAAGAGTCAAACATTGCCGGCCGGGCTTTCTTCTTAAATAACGCAACTTCCAGATTATCTAAAATATTTAATTCGAAACTACTGTAGTTTAGTTCCTATAGTCCCAATAGGCTCTGCGCATTGGAATAATATCTTCAGTAGTGTAGACGTAGGACTGAGGTTATCTAGGTCTCTACTGACTATATTAGACTTAAGTTTTTTTGCCAGCTAGCTCAGAGTTCCCTAGAAACTTTCTCGAATAGGCGAGGAGGAGTTTAACCTCCCTGGATAGACAAGAAGGGATTTAGTTTCTGACAACCATAAAACATGACAACTTTGCTCTCCCTGAATAAGAGTGTATCTCTAGAGTCGTGTGAAAACAAAAGACAGCTATTTCACTCAGTCAATAAGTGCGTACTTAGTTTCACCAGATTGCAGAGAAAAAGAGAGGGGCGTTTTCAATGAAAGGTGTTATTTATTGAGCAGTCTCTTTCCTCATACAAGAGAAATGAATTGCTACAATTGCAATACTTATAGTTAAGTAAAGTGCATACAGTAAAAGCAGGATTATGAAATAATACTGTAAAAGCATTGATATGGTTTCTTAGCCATATGATACTTTAAAATGGATAAAATAGATACATACATATATACATTGACTAATCGTACTCAACTGGTGCTTCTAACTACGCCTACCCCGGTGTACCTGACCTAAGCCTAATACGTGGGAGGGAGTAAGTAAGTAGCAGTTTAATTTAAGTTTGTTTTGCCAAGAATCTGACTCAAGAATTCTCTGTAAGGGTTTAGTCAGTTCAGTACCTGGGTATTAGAAGGCAGGAGGGCTGGTATCTCTCTCTCAGGACTCGGTATCCCAGTCACCCGCAAGGGTAAGCTGGAAACGCCGGAGGCTGGATTTCTCGGCAAGAGAAAAGACAGCGTCTTTCTCAGTGCGTCAAAAGGGAGGGGCAGCGTACATGGGCTCTCGCATCAGCTGGGCTCTTCGGAAGTAGATAGCTGCTCTGCTCCAGGATTACCACCGTGTGTTTGCTTAAGGCAACGTTGGTATATTTATACCTGAAAGGTGCCGGGTTTGACGTAAGGCTGGACATAAGACGTCAATAAAGATGTCACTAAGAACTGGTCGTTCTTACAGTGTTTTACAGGAGTTCTCGGACAAAATCAAAACAAAGCAGCGGGGATTTCCCAGGTTGCTGGAGGCTTGGATTTCTTTAAGAACTCGGTGTGCTTTCTAGGGGGCTGGAGGAATAGGCTTGCTTAATGTGACAGCATGCGCTATGACTGAATTATGAAAAGGGTTTCTGTGCCGTTGTATGGATATTATTGATTTATAACCGGACAAGGGCAAAGAATAGGAATATCGATTCAGGTCCCTAGATAAACACACTACACCCACTCCACGAATTCATGTCCATAATTACTAAACTAAGCAATAGTAAACATATCTAACGGTGCATGTGTATACCGATCCACCCCAAAATACATTATTTTGCATCTGAAATGGCATATGCGAAATACACGAAAAATGAGTATAGGTACTGTACGCTTTCAAGCAGTGTAATCATTCATTAAAAAGGATGCATATATATATCAGCACGTCTGGTGAGTCTGTGTGACAGATGCTTGAGTTGTCTATGGGTGTCTGTTGAGTCTGTGTGACAGATGCTTGAGTTGTCTATGGGTGTCTGTTGAGTCTGTGTGACAGATGCTTGAGTTGTCTATGGGTGTCTGTTGAGTCTGTGTGAGGGATGCTTGAGTTGTCTATGGGTGTCTGTTGAGTCTGTGTGAGGGATGCTTGAGTTGTCTATGGGTGTCTGTTGAGTCTGTGTGAGGGATGCTTGAGTTGTCTATGGGTGTCTGTTGAGTCTGTGTGACAGATGCTTGAGTTGTCTATGGGTGTCTGTTGAGTCTGTGTGAGGGATGCTTGAGTTGTCTATGGGTGTCTGTTGAGTCTGTGTGACAGATGCTTGAGTTGTCTATGGGTGTCTGTTGAGTCTGTGTGACAGATGCTTGAGTTGTCTATGGGTGTCTGTTGAGTCTGTGTGACAGATGCTTGAGTTGCCTATGGGTGTCTGTTGAGTCTGTGTGACAGATGCTTGAGTTGTCTATGGGTGTCTGTTGAGTCTGTGTGAGGGATGCTTGAGTTGTCTATGGGTGTCTGTTGAGTCTGTGTGAGGGATGCTTGAGTTGTCTATGGGTGTCTGTTGAGTCTGTGTGACAGATGCTTGAGTTGTCTATGGGTGTCTGTTGAGTCTGCGTGACAGATGCTTGAGTTGTCTATGGGTGTCTGTTGAGTCTGTGTGACAGATGCTTGAGTTGTCTATGGGTGTCTGTTGAGTCTGTGTGAGGGATGCTTGAGTTGTCTATGGGTGTCTGTTGAGTCTGTGTGACAGATGCTTGAGTTGTCTATGGGTGTCTGTTGAGTCTGTGTGAGGGATGCTTGAGTTCTCTATGGATGTTTAAGTATTTGTTGCAGACACAGATGTGCTACAAAAACAGATGTCCCCTGAGTCTGTGTGAGAGATGTTTAAGCTTTCTATGGATGGCTCTTGAGTCTGTGTGACAGACACAGATGTCTAACAAAGACAGATGTCTGCTGAGTCTGTGTTGCAGACACAGAGGTTCACTGAGTCCATGAACCAGATACTTGAGCTCTTCGTGGATGCCTGCTGAGTGTCTGACAGAAGCTTGAGCTCTCTTTGGATGTCCATTGAGTCTTTCTGACAGACACAGATGTGTGACAAACACATGTCTGTTGAGCCTCTGACAGACGCTTTTGCTGTCAATGGATGTCTGACAAGTCTGTGTAACAAACACAGATCTCTCTTGAATGTGTGACAGGTGCCTGACCTGTCTAAGGATGTCTCTTGAGTCTGTGTGACAGACACAGATGTGTAACAAACATTGAAGTCTGATGGGTCTGTCTGGCAAATGTCTGAGCTGTCTATGGGTGTCTCCTGAGCCTTTCTGGGTGATGTCTGTGCTCTCTGTGAGTGTCTCTTGGCTGTGTGTCCGGTGCTTGTCCCGGCCTCGACGCCAGCAGTCCTCTCCTCCCCGGGATGCTCCGGTTCTTGCTCCAGTGACCTGGCACTGACGGCCGCCCCCCGCCGCCCCCCCCTCCTCCGTGTTGTTCCTGGACACTACTCGAGCATGGAGGAGGCGGAAGCAGTCAGTGCCTCCCTCCAGGCAGGGGAGTGGCGGCCGGGCCAGGCGCTCAGGGGTTGGTCCTTGGCTCCGGCAGCCGCTCCCCTTGCATCCAATGGCCCTTCAGGCCGTGTGTTGGGGGGCTGGGTGCTGGTAGGGTGGGGCTCCGGCAGCCGCCCCCTTGCATCCAATGGCCCGTCAGGCCGTGTGTTGGGGGGCTGGTGCTGGCAGGGTGGGGGCGGCCGCGTGACGTCACGCCCGGCGGTGCCGGGATGCTGCAGCTGGTGCTGATGCTGCGGCGCCTGCATCTGAGGATGCGGAAGCCCAAGTGAGCAGAGCTGCGGGCGGCTGCGGGGCAGGATGCGGGGGCCGTGCCAGCGGGGCTGCGCACACCGCCTCGGACGGCTGCTGCTACTGCTGGGGGGGCTCTGCCTGGCCGGTGAGTGAGCGACGGGGGGGGGGGGGGTCTGGTATCCGGGAGACTGGGGGCGGTGGGCAGAGTGGAGAGAGTGGGGCTGGGGTGCGCCTCAGTGCTGGAGAGCGCTGTCCGTGCTGCCGGGGAGACCACTGCCAATAGCGCTGTCCGTGCTGCTGAAAAGACCTCTGTCCGTGCTCCTGTAGAGCGCTGTCCGTGCTGCTGGTGAAATCACTGTCCGTGCTGCTGGAGAGCGCAGTCCATGGTTCTGAAGAGACCTCTGTCTGTGCTGCAGGACAGCCTGTCCATGGTGTAAATATAGCTCTGTCCATGATGTGAATACATCTCTGTCCATGGTGGTGAATACAGCTCTGTCCATGGTGCGAATATAGCTCTGTCTATGGTGGTAAATAGAGCGCTGTCTATGGTGGTGAATAGAGCGCTGTCTATGGTGGTGAATAGAGCGCTGTCTATGGTGGTGAATAGAGCGCTGTCTATGGTGTGAATATAGCTCTGTCCATGGTGTGAACATAGCTCTGTCCATGGTGTGAATATAACTCTGTCTATGGTGGTGAATAGAGCGCTGTCTATGGTGGTGAATATAGCTCTGTTCATGGTGTGAATATAGCTCTGTCCATGGTGTGAACATAGCTCTGTCCAAGGTGTGAATATAGCTCTGTCTATGGTGGTGAATATAGCTCTGTTCATGGTGTGAATATAGCTCTGTTCATGGTGTGAATATAGCTCTGTCTATGGTGGTGAATAGAGCGCTGTCTATGGTGGTGAATATAGCTCTGTCTATGGTGTGAATATAGCTCTGTCTATGGTGTGAATATAGCTCAGTCCATGGTGTGAACATAGCTCTGTTCATGGTGTGAATATAGCTCTGTCTATGGTGTGAATATAGCTCAGTCCATGGTGTGAACATAGCTCTGTTCATGGTGTGAATATAGCTCTGTCTATGGTTTGAATATAGCTCAGTCCATGGTGTGAACATAGCTCTGTTCATGGTGTGAGTATAGCTCTGTCTATGGTTTGAATATAGCTCAGTCCATGGTGTGAACATAGCTCTGTTCATGGTGTGAGTATAGCTCTGTCTATGGTGGTGAATAGAGCGCTGTCTATGGTGGTGAATAGAGCGCTGTCTATGGTGGTGAATAGAGCGCTGTCTATGGTGGTGAATAGAGCGCTGTCCATGGTGATGAAGATAGCTCTGTCCATGGTAGTGAGGAGAGCGCTGTCCATGGTAGTGAGGAGAGCGCTGTCCATGGTAGTGAAGAGAGCGCTGTCCATGGTAGTGAAGAGAGCGCTGTCCATGGTAGTGAAGAGAGCGCTGTCCATGGTAGTGAGGAGAGCGCTGTCCATGGTAGTGAAGAGAGCGCTGTCCATGGTAGTGAAGAGAGCGCTGTCCATGGTAGTGCATTTACTGCTGCCTGTGGTGCTCTGGATGGTGCGCTGTCCAAGGTTTTAAAACGGAGCGCTCTCGGTTGTGGTAAATGTAGCTCTGCCTGTTGAATCTCTGTCGTGCTGTTGAAAAAGGCGCTGTCCATGGTACTGAAGAGAGCGCTGTCCATTTTAGTGTAGAGTGCGCTGTCCATGGTAGTGAATAGAGCGCTGTCCATGATAGTGAATGCAGCGCTGTCCAGGGTAGTGAGGAGCGCGCTACCCATCGTGGTGAATTTTAGCAGTTTCCGGGTAATGAAGGGAGTGCTGTCCGTGGTGGTCTGGATTGTACCTGGTTCAGGGTCTTTATCGGGGCGCTGTGCGCGGCACTGAAGACAGAGAGACTATCGCTGGTCGCAAACAGAGCGCTGTCCGTGCTGGTGAATAAAGCGCTGTCCAGGGTAGTGAACATAGCACTGCTAATGGTGATGAACAGAGCTCTTTCCCTTGGTATTGGTCATACCCTTGTCCATGGTAGTGAACATAGCGCTGTTCATGGCAGTGAAGAGAGCGCTGTGAGGTGAGAAGAGCGCTGGCAGTAGTGTCATGAAGACAGAGTAGCGCCTGTGGTGTCCTAAGAGAGCTCTCCGTGGTGATACCAGGGTGGTGAGCAGCGGCTGCGGTGGTGGGCAGCGGCTGCGGTGGTGGGCAGTGGCTGTGGTGGTGGTGGGCAGCGGTGGTGGTGGGCAGCGGCTGTGGTGGTGGTGGGCAGCGGCTGCGGTGGTGGGCAGCGGCTGTGGTGGTGGTGGGCAGCGGCTGTGGTGGTGGTGGGCAGCGGCTGTGGTGGTGGTGGGCAGCGGCTGCGGTGGTGGGCAGCGGCTGTGGTGGTGGTGGGCAGCGGCTGCGGTGGTGGGCAGCGGCTGTGGTGGTGGTGGCAGCGGCTGTGGTGGTGGTGGGCAGCGGCTGTGGTGGTGGTGGGCAGCGGCTGTGGTGGTGGTGGCAGCGGCTGTGGTGGTGGTGGGCAGCGGCCGTGGTGGTGGTGGGCAGCGGCCGTGATGGTGGTGGGCAGTGGCTGTGGTGGTGGTGGGCAGCGGCTGTGGTGGTGGTGGGCAGCAGCTGTGGTGGTGGTGGGCAGCGGCTGCGGTGGTGGGCAGCGGCTGTGGTGGTGGTGGGCAGCGGCCGTGGTGGTGGTGGGCAGCGGCCGTGGTGGTGGTGGGCAGCGGCCGTGGTGGTGGTGGGCAGCGGCTGTGGTGGTGGAGGGCAGCGGCCGTGGTTGTGGTGGGCAGCGGCTGTGGTGGTGGTGGGCAGCGGCTGTGGTGGTGGTGGGCAGCGGCCGTGGTGGTGGTGGGCAGCGGCTGTGGTGGTGGAGGGCAGCGGCCGTGGTGGTGGTGGGCAGCGGCCGTGGTGGTGGTGGGCAGCGGCTGTGGTGGTGGTGGGCAGCGGCTGTGGTGGTGGTGGGCAGCGGCTGTGGTGGTGGTGGGCAGCGGCTGCGGTGGTGGGCAGCGGCTGCGGTGGTGGGCAGCGGCTGTGGTGGTGGTGGGCAGCGGCCGTGGTGGTGGTGGGCAGCGGCCGTGGTGGTGGAGGGCAGCGGCCGTGGTGGTGGTGGGCAGCGGCTGTGGTGGGCAGCGGCTGTGGTGGTGGTGGGCAGCGGCCGTGGTGGTGGTGGGCAGCGGCTGTGGTGGTGGAGGGCAGCGGCCGTGGTGGTGGTGGGCAGCGGCCGTGGTGGTGGTGGGCAGCGGCTGTGGTGGTGGTGGGCAGCGGCTGTGGTGGGCAGCGGCTGTGGTGGTGGTGGGCAGCGGCCGTGGTGGTGGTGGGCAGCGGCTGTGGTGGTGGAGGGCAGCGGCCGTGGTGGTGGTGGGCAGCGGCCGTGGTGGTGGTGGGCAGCGGCTGTGGTGGTGGAGGGCAGCGGCCGTGGTGGTGGTGGGCAGCGGCCGTGGTGGTGGTGGGCAGCGGCTGTGGTGGTGGTGGGCAGCGGCCGTGGTGGTGGTGGCAGCGGCTGTGGTGGTGGTGGGCAGCGGCTGCGGTGGTGGGCAGCGGCTGTGGTGGTGGTGGGCAGCGGCCGTGGTGGTGGTGGGCAGCGGCCGTGGTGGTGGTGGGCAGCGGCCGTGGTGGTGGTGGGCAGCGGCTGTGGTGGTGGAGGGCAGCGGCCGTGGTTGTGGTGGGCAGCGGCTGTGGTGGTGGTGGGCAGCGGCCGTGGTGGTGGTGGGCAGCGGCCGTGGTGGTGGTGGGCAGCGGCTGTGGTGGTGGAGGGCAGCGGCCGTGGTGGTGGTGGGCAGCGGCCGTGGTGGTGGTGGGCAGCGGCTGTGGTGGTGGTGGGCAGCGGCTGTGGTGGTGGTGGGCAGCGGCTGTGGTGGTGGTGGGCAGCGGCTGCGGTGGTGGGCAGCGGCTGCGGTGGTGGGCAGCGGCTGTGGTGGTGGTGGGCAGCGGCCGTGGTGGTGGTGGGCAGCGGCCGTGGTGGTGGAGGGCAGCGGCCGCGGTGGTGGTGGGCAGCTGCTGTGGTGGGCAGCGGCTGTGGTGGTGGTGGGCAGCGGCCGTGGTGGTGGTGGGCAGCGGCTGTGGTGGTGGAGGGCAGCGGCCGTGGTGGTGGTGGGCAGCGGCCGTGGTGGTGGTGGGCAGCGGCTGTGGTGGTGGTGGGCAGCGGCCGTGGTGGTGATTCGCTGGCCTCTGCCCCATCCGTGGCTCGCAGCGCCGCAGAGCTCTCTGAGGGGCGGGGAGTGTGCCCCCCATCACCCCTTGGCACGAGGGCGAAGGGCTCGGACCCGCGCCTTCCTTCCGATCTTCCACTAGGGGGTGAGGGGTCGTGCAGGTGAGGTGGCAGTGATGTTTCCTATAGACAGTCATCCACCTGTCCTTTGGCGGCGGCCGCGGGGTGGCGCTGCGCAGTCGAGCGCGGCCTCGTGTGATTGTGATAAACAAAGGCCTCTGCTGCCGGGAGCCGGCCCCGCGCTCCGCCGACGCCATGTGTGTTATCAGGCGCCCAGCGGCTCCTTGTGTGGGGGGATTTCGGTCAGGAGGCGAAGGGGTTGCAGCCGAGGCCAGGGAGGGAGAGCTGGAAAAGGATCCACCGGGCAAATTCACCAGTGCGGGCAGTACAAACACCCCCAGGGCAGGGCACGGTGACAGAGCATTACAGTGCAGTGCACAGAGCTACGGCACAGGATCGAGTGCACGCAGTCAGGGCAGGTACGGCACCCTGCCGGGGCAAATAATACAGAGCACTCTAACAGACCATTCAAATGTCGGATACGGACCCAGGGCAATGAACTAGGATACAGTGCACACAGCCAGGGCCGCAGGGTATAGTGCATAGGACTGGGGAATAAACATGTAGTGCACACCGCCATGACATGTATTGTAGGGCACACTTCCGGGGCATTAGAATACACCTCCTGCCACACCAGTGGGGTGCCGCGTGCCCTCCCAGCCTGTTAGCACGCCGTGCACCCCACTCTTGCTCGTGCTAGACCCGTTGCTGGGCAGCCATGCGCTACATAAGCTCGACTAACATAACATAACATTGTCTTGTTGTACGACTCTACCCTAGGACAGGGCAGTGAAGGATAATGTGTATTATTTTGTAGTAAGACTCTACCCTAGGACCGGGCAGTGAAGGATAACGTGTATTATTTATTTTGTAGTACGACTCTACCCTAGGACCGGGCAGTGAAGGATAATGTGTATTATTTTCTAGTACGACTCTACCCTAGGACAGGGCAGTGAAGGATAATGTGTATTATTTATTTTGTAGTACGACTCTACCCTAGGACCGGGCAGTGAAGGATGATGTGTATTATTTTGTAGTACGACTCTACCCTAGGACAGGGCAGTGAAGGATGATGTGTATTATTTTGTAGTACGACTCTACCCTAGGACAGGGCAGTGAAGGATGATGTGTATTATTTTGTAGTACGACTCTACCCTAGGACAGGGCAGTGAAGGATGATGTGTATTATTTTGTAGTACGACTCTACCCTAGGACCGGGCAGTGAAGGATAACGTGTATTATTTATTTTGTAGTACGACTCTACCCTAGGACCGGGCAGTGAAGGATAATGTGTATTATTTTCTAGTACGACTCTACCCTAGGCCAGGGCAGTGAAGGATAATGTGTATTATTTATTTTGTAGTACGACTCTACCCTAGGACCGGGCAGTGAAGGATGATGTGTATTATTTTGTAGTACGACTCTACCCTAGGACAGGGCAGTGAAGGATAATGTGTATTATTTTGTAGTACGACTCTACCCTAGGACCGGGCAGTGAAGGATAACGTGTATTATTTATTTTGTAGTACGACTCTACCCTAGGACCGGGCAGTGAAGGATAATGTGTATTATTTTCTAGTACGACTCTACCCTAGGACAGGGCAGTGAAGGATAATGTGTATTATTTATTTTGTAGTACGACTCTACCCTAGGACCGGGCAGTGAAGGATGATGTGTATTATTTTGTAGTACGACTCTACCCTAGGACAGGGCAGTGAAGGATGATGTGTATTATTTTGTAGTACGACTCTACCCTAGGACAGGGCAGTGAAGGATGATGTGTATTATTTTGTAGTACGACTCTACCCTAGGACAGGGCAGTGAAGGATGATGTGTATTATTTTGTAGTACGACTCTACCCTAGGACAGGGCAGTGAAGGATAATGTGTATTATTTTGTAGTACGACTCTACCCTAGGACAGGGCAGTGAAGGATGATGTGTATTATTTTGTAGTACGACTCTACCCTAGGACAGGGCAGTGAAGGATGATGTGTATTATTTTGTAGTACGACTCTACCCTAGGACAGGGCAGAGAAGGATAATGTGTATTATTTTGCAGTACGACTCTACCCTAGGACAGGGCAGTGAAGGATAATGTGTATTATTTTGCAGTACGACTCTACCCTAGGACAGGGCAGTGAAGGATAATGTGTATTATTTTGTAGTACGACTCTACCCTAGGACAGGGCAGAGAAGGATGATGTGTATTATTTTGTAGTACGACTCTACCCTAGGACAGGGCAGTGAAGGATGATGTGTATTATTTTGTACTACGACTCTACCCTAGGACAGAGCAGTGAAGGATGATGTGTATTATTTTGTAGTACGACTCTACCCTAGGACAGGGCAGTGAAGGATAATGTGTATTATTTTGTAGTACGACTCTACCCTAGGACAGGGCAGTGAAGGATAATGTGTATTATTTTGTAGTACGACTCTACCCTAGGACAGGGCAGTGAAGGATAATGTGTATTATTTTGTAGTACAACTCTACCCTAGGACAGGGCAGTGAAGGATAATGTGTATTATTTTGTAGTACGACTCTACCCTAGGACAGGGCAGAGAAGGATAATGTGTATTATTTTGTAGTACGACTCTACCCTAGGACAGGGCAGTGAAGGATAATGTGTATTATTTTGTAGTACGACTCTACCCTAGGACAGGGCAGTGAAGGATAAAGTGTATTATTTTGTAGTACGACTCTACCCTAGGACAGGGCAGTGAAGGATAATGTGAATTATTTTGTAGTACGACTCTACCCTAGGACAGGGCAGTGAAGGATAATGTGTATTATTTTGTAGTACGACTCTACCCTAAGACAGGGCAGTGAAGGATAATGTGTATTATTTTGTAGTACGACTCTACCCTAGGACAGGGCAGTGAAGGATAATGTGTATTATTTTGTAGTACGACTCTACCCTAGGACAGGGCAGAGAAGGATAAAGTGTATTATTTTGTAGTACGACTCTACCCTAGGACAGGGCAGTGAAGGATAATGTGTATTATTGTGTAGTACGACTCTACCCTAGGACAGGGCAGTGAAGGATAATGTGTATTATTTTGTAGTACGACTCTACCCTAGGACAGGGCAGAGAAGGATAAAGTGTATTATTTTGTAGTACGACTCTACCCTAGGACAGGGCAGTGAAGGATAATGTGTATTATTTTGTAGTACGACTCTACCCTAGGACAGGGCAGAGAAGGATAATGTGTATTATTTTGTAGTACGACTCTACCCTAGGACAGGGCAGTGAAGGATGATGTGTATTATTTTGTACTACGACTCTACCCTAGGACAGAGCAGTGAAGGATGATGTGTATTATTTTGTAGTACGACTCGCCCCTAGGACAGGGCAGTGAAGGATAATGTGAATTATTTTGTAGTACGACTCTACCCTAGGACAGGGCAGTGAAGGATAATGTGTATTATTTTTTAGTACGACTCTACCCTAGGACCGGGCAGTGAAGGATAATGTGTATTATTTTGTAGTACGACTCTACCCTAGGACAGGGCAGTGAAGGATAATGTGTATTATTTTGTAGTACGACTCTACCCTAGGACAGGGCAGTGAAGGATAATGTGTATTATTTTGTAGTACGACTCTACCCTAGGACAGGGCAGTGATGGATAATGTGTATTATTTTGTAGTACGACTCTACCCTAGGACAGGGCAGTGAAGGATAATGTGTATTATTTTGTAGTACGACTCTACCCTAGGACAGGGCAGAGAAGGATAAAGTGTATTATTTTGTAGTACGACTCTACCCTAGGACAGGGCAGTGAAGGATAATGTGTATTATTTTGTAGTAAGACTCTACCCTAGGACAGGGCAGTGAAGGATAATGTGTATTATTTTGTAGTACGACTCCACCCTAGGACAGGGCAGAGAAGGATAAAGTGTATTATTTTGTAGTACGACTCTACCCCAGGACCGGGCAGTGAAGGATAATGTGTATTATTTTGTAGTACGACTCTACCCTAGGACAGGGCAGAGAAGGATAATGTGTATTATTTTGTAGTACGACTCTACCCTAGGACAGGGCAGTGAAGGATGATGTGTATTATTTTGTACTACGACTCTACCCTAGGACAGAGCAGTGAAGGATGATGTGTATTATTTTGTAGTACGACTCGCCCCTAGGACAGGGCAGTGAAGGATAATGTGAATTATTTTGTAGTACGACTCTACCCTAGGATAGGGCAGTGAAGGATAATGTGTATTATTTTGTATTACGACTCTACCCTAGGACCGGGCATTGAAGGATAATGTGTATTATTTTGTAGTACGACTCTACCCTAGGACAGGGCAGTGAAGGATAATGTGTATTATTTTGTAGTACGACTCTACCCTAGGACAGGGCAGTGAAGGATAATGTGTATTATTTTGTAGTAAGACTCTACCCTAGGACAGGGCAGTGAAGGATAATGTGTATTATTTTGTAGTAAGACTCTACCCTAGGACAGGGCATTGAAGGATAATGTGTATTATTTTGTAGTACGACTCTACCCTAGGACAGGGCAGTGAAGGATAATGTGTATTATTTTGTAGTAAGACTCTACCCTAGGACAGGGCAGTGAAGGATAATGTGTATTATTTTGTAGTACGACTCTACCCTAGGACAGGGCAGTGAAGGATAATGTGTATTATTTTGTAGTAAGACTCTACCCTAGGACAGGGCAGTGAAGGATAATGTGTATTATTTTGTAGTACGACTCTACCCTAGGACAGGGCAGTGAAGGATAATGTGTATTATTTTGTAGTAAGACTCTACCCTAGGACAGGGCAGTGAAGGATAATGTGTAATATTTTGTAGTACGACTCTACCCTAGGACAGGGCAGTGAAGGATAATGTGTATTATTTTGTAGTAAGACTCTACCCTAGGACAGGGCAGTGAAGGATAAAGTGTATTATTTTGTAGTACGACTCTACCCTCGGACAGGGCAGTGAAGGATAATGTGTATTATTTTGTAGTACGACTCTACCCTAGGACCGGGCAGTGAAGGATAAAGTGTATTATTTTGTAGTAAGACTCTACCCTAGGACAGGGCAGAGAAGGATAATGTGCCTTGTTTTGTATTATGACACTAGACTAGGGAAGAGCAGTGATGAATTAATGTGCATTCCATCTAGCAAGGTCGTTGCACTCGCCTGCTCTTGAAGTAACGCTACATCTCCGTCTTCTCTGAGGTGTCTTTCCCGCCTGGTTCTGTCTGCGAGCGCTGGGACGCCCCGTTGCTGGGCAGCCATGCGCTATATAAGCTCGACTAACATAACATAACCTTGTCTTCTTGTACGACTCTACCCTAGGACAGGGCAGTGATGGATAATGTGTATTATTTTGTAGTACGACTCTACCCTAGGACAGGGCAGTGAAGGATAATGTGTATTATTTTGTAGTACGACTCTACCCTAGGACAGGGCAGAGAAGGATAAAGTGTATTATTTTGTAGTACGACTCTACCCTAGGACAGGGCAGTGAAGGATAATGTGTATTATTTTGTAGTAAGACTCTACCCTAGGACAGGGCAGTGAAGGATAATGTGTATTATTTTGTAGTACGACTCCACCCTAGGACAGGGCAGAGAAGGATAAAGTGTATTATTTTGTAGTACGACTCTACCCCAGGACCGGGCAGTGAAGGATAATGTGTATTATTTTGTAGTACGACTCTACCCTAGGACAGGGCAGAGAAGGATAATGTGTATTATTTTGTAGTACGACTCTACCCTAGGACAGGGCAGTGAAGGATGATGTGTATTATTTTGTACTACGACTCTACCCTAGGACAGAGCAGTGAAGGATGATGTGTATTATTTTGTAGTACGACTCGCCCCTAGGACAGGGCAGTGAAGGATAATGTGAATTATTTTGTAGTACGACTCTACCCTAGGATAGGGCAGTGAAGGATAATGTGTATTATTTTGTATTACGACTCTACCCTAGGACCGGGCATTGAAGGATAATGTGTATTATTTTGTAGTACGACTCTACCCTAGGACAGGGCAGTGAAGGATAATGTGTATTATTTTGTAGTACGACTCTACCCTAGGACAGGGCAGTGAAGGATAATGTGTATTATTTTGTAGTAAGACTCTACCCTAGGACAGGGCAGTGAAGGATAATGTGTATTATTTTGTAGTAAGACTCTACCCTAGGACAGGGCATTGAAGGATAATGTGTATTATTTTGTAGTACGACTCTACCCTAGGACAGGGCAGTGAAGGATAATGTGTATTATTTTGTAGTAAGACTCTACCCTAGGACAGGGCAGTGAAGGATAATGTGTATTATTTTGTAGTACGACTCTACCCTAGGACAGGGCAGTGAAGGATAATGTGTATTATTTTGTAGTAAGACTCTACCCTAGGACAGGGCAGTGAAGGATAATGTGTATTATTTTGTAGTACGACTCTACCCTAGGACAGGGCAGTGAAGGATAATGTGTATTATTTTGTAGTAAGACTCTACCCTAGGACAGGGCAGTGAAGGATAATGTGTAATATTTTGTAGTACGACTCTACCCTAGGACAGGGCAGTGAAGGATAATGTGTATTATTTTGTAGTAAGACTCTACCCTAGGACAGGGCAGTGAAGGATAAAGTGTATTATTTTGTAGTACGACTCTACCCTCGGACAGGGCAGTGAAGGATAATGTGTATTATTTTGTAGTACGACTCTACCCTAGGACCGGGCAGTGAAGGATAAAGTGTATTATTTTGTAGTAAGACTCTACCCTAGGACAGGGCAGAGAAGGATAATGTGCCTTGTTTTGTATTATGACACTAGACTAGGGAAGAGCAGTGATGAATTAATGTGCATTCCATCTAGCAAGGTCGTTGCACTCGCCTGCTCTTGAAGTAACGCTACATCTCCGTCTTCTCTGAGGTGTCTTTCCCGCCTGGTTCTGTCTGCGAGCGCTGGGACGCCCCGTTGCTGGGCAGCCATGCGCTATATAAGCTCGACTAACATAACATAACCTTGTCTTCTTGTACGACTCTACCCTAGGACAGGGCAGTGAAGGATAATGTGTATTATTTTGTAGTACGACTCTACCCTAGGACAGGGCAGTGAAGGATAATGTGTATTATTTTGTAGTAAGACTCTACCCTAGGACAGGGCAGTGAAGGATAATGTGTATTATTTTGTAGTAAGACTCTACCCTAGGACAGGGCATTGAAGGATAATGTGTATTATTTTGTAGTACGACTCTACCCTAGGACAGGGCAGTGAAGGATAATGTGTATTATTTTGTAGTAAGACTCTACCCTAGGACAGGGCAGTGAAGGATAATGTGTATTATTTTGTAGTACGACTCTACCCTAGGACAGGGCAGTGAAGGATAATGTGTATTATTTTGTAGTAAGACTCTACCCTAGGACAGGGCAGTGAAGGATAATGTGTATTATTTTGTAGTACGACTCTACCCTAGGACAGGGCAGTGAAGAATAATGTGTATTATTTTGTAGTAAGACTCTACCCTAGGACAGGGCAGTGAAGGATAATGTGTAATATTTTGTAGTACGACTCTACCCTAGGACAGGGCAGTGAAGGATAATGTGTATTATTTTGTAGTAAGACTCTACCCTAGGACAGGGCAGTGAAGGATAAAGTGTATTATTTTGTAGTACGACTCTACCCTCGGACAGGGCAGTGAAGGATAATGTGTATTATTTTGTAGTACGACTCTACCCTAGGACCGGGCAGTGAAGGATAAAGTGTATTATTTTGTAGTAAGACTCTACCCTAGGACAGGGCAGAGAAGGATAATGTGCCTTGTTTTGTATTATGACACTAGACTAGGGAAGAGCAGTGATGAATTAATGTGCATTCCATCTAGCAAGGTCGTTGCACTCGCCTGCTCTTGAAGTAACGCTACATCTCCGTCTTCTCTGCGGTGTCTTTCCCGCCTGGTTCTGTCTGCGAGCGCTGGGACGCCCCGTTGCTGGGCAACCATGCGCTATATAAGCTCGACTAACATAACATAACCTTGTCTTCTTGTACGACTCTACCCTAGGACAGGGCAGTGAAGGATAATGTGTATTATTTTGTAGTACGACTCTACCCTAGGACAGGGCAGTGAAGGATAATGTGTATTATTTTGTAGTACGACTCTACCCTAGGACTGGGCAGTGAAGGATAATGTGTATTATTTTGTAGTAAGACTCTACCCTAGGACAGGGCAGTGAAGGATAATGTGTATTATTTTGTAGTAAGACTCTACCCTAGGACAGGTCAGTGGAGGATAATGTGTATTATTTTGTAGTACGACTCTACCCTAGGACAGGGCAGTGAAGGATAATGTGTATTATTTTGTAGTACGAGTCTACGCTAGGACAGGGCAGTGAAGGATAATGTGTATTATTTTGTAGTACGACTCTACCCTAGGACCGGGCAGTGAAGGATAATGTGTATTATTTTGTAGTACGACTCTACCCTAGGACCGGGCAGTGAAGGATAATGTGTATTATTTTGTAGTAAGACTCTACCCTAGGACAGGGCAGTGAAGGATAATGTGTATTATTTTGTAGTAAGACTCTACCCTAGGACAGGGCAGTGGAGGATAATGTGTATTATTTTGTAGTACGACTCTACCCTAGGACAGGGCAGTGAAGGATAATGTGTATTATTTTGTAGTACGACTCTACCCTAGGACAGGGCAGTGAAGGATAATGTGTATTATTTTGTAGTACGACTCTACCCTAGGACAGGGCAGTGAAGGATAATGTGTAATATTTTGTAGTAAGACTCTACCCTAGGACAGGGCAGTGAAGGATAATGTGTATTATTTTGTAGTAAGACTCTACCCTAGGACAGGGCAGTGAAGGATAATGTGTATTATTTTGTAGTACGACTCTACCCTAGGACAGGGCAGTGAAGGATAATGTGTATTATTTTGTAGTAAGACTCTACCCTAGGACAGGGCAGTGAAGGATAATGTGTATTATTTTGTAGTAAGACTCTACCCTAGGACAGGGCAGTGAAGGATAAAGTGTATTATTTTGTAGTACGACTCTACCCTAGGACAGGGCAGTGAAGGATAATGTGTATTATTTTGTAGTACGACTCTACCCTAGGGCAGGGCAGTGAAGGATAATGTGTATTATTTTGTAGTACGACTCTACCCTAGGACAGGGCAGAGAAGGATAATGTGTATTATTTTGTAGTACGACTCTACCCTAGGACAGGGCAGTGAAGGATAATGTGTATTATTTTGTAGTACGACTCTACCCTAGGACAGGGCAGTGAAGGATAATGTGTATTATTTTGTAGTAAGACTCTACCCTAGGACAGGGCAGTGAAGGATAATGTGTATTATTTTGTAGTAAGACTCTACCCTAGGACAGGGCATTGAAGGATAAAGTGTATTATTTTGTAGTACGACTCTACCCTAGGACAGGGCAGTGAAGGATAATGTGTATTATTTTGTAGTACGACTCTACCCTAGGGCAGGGCAGTGAAGGATAAAGTGTATTATTTTGTAGTACGACTCTACCCTAGGACAGGGCAGAGAAGGATAATGTGTATTATTTTGTAGTACGACTCTACCCTAGGACAGGGCAGTGAAGGATGATGTGTATTATTTTGTACTACGACTCTACCGTAGGACAGAGCAGTGAAGGATGATGTGTATTATTTTGTAGTACAACTCTACCCTAGGACCGGGCAGTGAAGGATAATGTGTATTATTTTGTAGTACGACTCTACCCTAGGGCAGGGCAGTGAAGGATAATGTGTATTATTTTGTAGTACGACTCTACCCTAGGACAGGGCAGAGAAGGATAATGTGTATTGTTTTGTAGTACGACTCTACCCTAGGACAGGGCAGTGAAGGATAATGTGTATTATTTTGTAGTAAGACTCTACCCTAGGACAGGGCAGTGAAGGATAATGTGTATTATTTTGTAGTAAGACTCTACCCTAGGACAGGGCAGAGAAGGATAATGTGCCTTGTTTTGTATTATGACACTAGACTAGGGAAGAGCAGTGATGAATAAATGTGCATTCCATCTAGCAAGGTCGTTGCACTCGCCTGCTCTTGAAGTAACGCTACATCTCCGTCTTCTCTGCGGTGTCTTTCCCGCCTGGTTCTGTCTGCGAGCGCTGGGACGCCCCGTTGCTGGGCAGCCATGCGCTATATAAGCTCGACTAACATAACATAACCTTGTCTTCTTGTACGACTCTACCCTAGGACAGGGCAGTGAAGGATAATGTGTATTATTTTGTAGTACGACTCTACCCTAGGACAGGGCAGTGAAGGATAATGTGTATTATTTTGTAGTACGACTCTACCCTAGGACTGGGCAGTGAAGGATAATGTGTATTATTTTGTAGTAAGACTCTACCCTAGGACAGGGCAGTAAAGGATAATGTGTATTATTTTGTAGTAAGACTCTACCCTAGGACAGGTCAGTGGAGGATAATGTGTATTATTTTGTAGTACGACTCTACCCTAGAACAGGGCAGTGAAGGATAATGTGTATTATTTTGTAGTACGACTCTACCCTAGGACAGGGCAGTGAAGGATAATGTGTATTATTTTGTAGTACGACTCTACCCTAGGACAGGGCAGTGAAGGATAATGTGTATTATTTTGTAGTAAGACTCTACCCTAGGACAGGGCAGTGAAGGATAATGTGTATTATTTTGTAGTAAGACTCTACCCTAGGACAGGGCAGTGAAGGATAATGTGTATTATTTTGTAGTACGACTCTACCCTAGGACAGGGCAGTGAAGGATAATGTGTATTATTTTGTAGTAAGACTCTACCCTAGGACAGGGCAGTGAAGGATAATGTGTATTATTTTGTAGTAAGACTCTACCCTAGGACAGGGCAGTGAAGGATAAAGTGTATTATTTTGTAGTACGACTCTACCCTAGGACAGGGCAGTGAAGGATAATGTGTAATATTTTGTAGTACGACTCTACCCTAGGGCAGGGCAGTGAAGGATAATGTGTATTATTTTGTAGTACGACTCTACCCTAGGACAGGGCAGAGAAGGATAATGTGTATTATTTTGTAGTACGACTCTACCCTAGGACAGGGCAGTGAAGGATAATGTGTATTATTTTGTAGTACGACTCTACCCTAGGACAGGGCAGTGAAGGATAATGTATATTATTTTGTAGTAAGACTCTACCCTAGGACAGGGCAGTGAAGGATAATGTGTATTATTTTGTAGTAAGACTCTACCCTAGGACAGGGCATTGAAGGATAAAGTGTATTATTTTGTAGTACGACTCTACCCTAGGACAGGGCAGTGAAGGATAATGTGTATTATTTTGTAGTACGACTCTACCCTAGGGCAGGGCAGTGAAGGATAATGTGTATTATTTTGTAGTACGACTCTACCCTAGGACAGGGCAGAGAAGGATAATGTGTATTATTTTGTAGTACGACTCTACCCTAGGACAGGGCAGTGAAGGATGATGTGTATTATTTTGTACTACGACTCTACCGTAGGATAGAGCAGTGAAGGATGATGTGTATTATTTTGTAGTACAACTCTACCCTAGGACCGGGCAGTGAAGTATAAAGTGTATTATTTTGTAGTACGACTCTACCCTAGGACAGGGCAGTGAAGGATAATGTGTATTATTTTGTAGTAAGACTCTACCCTAGGACAGGGCAGTGAAGGATAATGTGTATTATTTTGTAGTACGACTCTACCCTAGGACAGGGCAGTGAAGGATAATGTGTATTATTTTGTAGTAAAACTCTACCCTAGGACAGGGCAGTGAAGGATAAAGTGTATTATTTTGTAGTACGACTCTACCCTAGGACAGGGCAGTGAAGGATAATGTGTATTATTTTGTAGTACGACTCTACCCTAGGACAGGGCAGTGAAGGATAATGTGTATTATTTTGTAGTACGACTCTACCCTAGGACAGGGCAGTGAAGGATAATGTGTATTATTTTGTAGTACGACTCTACCCTAGAACAGGGCAGTGAAGGATAATGTGTATTATTTTGTAGTAAGACTCTACCCTAGGACAGGGCAGTGAAGGATAAAGTGTATTATTTTGTAGTACGACTCTACCCTAGGACAGGGCAGTGAAGGATAATGTGTATTATTTTGTAGTACGACTCTACCCTAGGACCGGGCAGTGAAGGATAAAGTGTATTATTTTGTAGTAAGACTCTACCCTAGGACAGAGCAGTGAAGGATGATGTGTATTATTTTGTAGTACGACTCGCCCCTAGGACAGGGCAGTGAAGGATAATGTGAATTATTTTGTAGTACGACTCTACCCTAGGACAGGGCAGTGAAGGATAATGTGTATTATTTTTTAGTACGACTCTACCCTAGGACCGGGCAGTGAAGGATAATGTGTATTATTTTGTAGTACGACTCTACCCTAGGACAGGGCAGTGAAGGATAATGTGTATTATTTTGTAGTACGACTCTACCCTAGGACAGGGCAGTGAAGGATAATGTGTATTATTTTGTAGTACGACTCTACCCTAGGACAGGGCAGTGATGGATAATGTGTATTATTTTGTAGTACGACTCTACCCTAGGACAGGGCAGTGAAGGATAATGTGTATTATTTTGTAGTACGACTCTACCCTAGGACAGGGCAGAGAAGGATAAAGTGTATTATTTTGTAGTACGACTCTACCCTAGGACAGGGCAGTGAAGGATAATGTGTATTATTTTGTAGTAAGACTCTACCCTAGGACAGGGCAGTGAAGGATAATGTGTATTATTTTGTAGTACGACTCCACCCTAGGACAGGGCAGAGAAGGATAAAGTGTCTTATTTTGTAGTACGACTCTACCCCAGGACCGGGCAGTGAAGGATAATGTGTATTATTTTGTAGTACGACTCTACCCTAGGACAGGGCAGAGAAGGATAATGTGTATTATTTTGTAGTACGACTCTACCCTAGGACAGGGCAGTGAAGGATGATGTGTATTATTTTGTACTACGACTCTACCCTAGGACAGAGCAGTGAAGGATGATGTGTATTATTTTGTAGTACGACTCGCCCCTAGGACAGGGCAGTGAAGGATAATGTGAATTATTTTGTAGTACGACTCTACCCTAGGATAGGGCAGTGAAGGATAATGTGTATTATTTTGTATTACGACTCTACCCTAGGACCGGGCATTGAAGGATAATGTGTATTATTTTGTAGTACGACTCTACCCTAGGACAGGGCAGTGAAGGATAATGTGTATTATTTTGTAGTACGACTCTACCCTAGGACAGGGCAGTGAAGGATAATGTGTATTATTTTGTAGTAAGACTCTACCCTAGGACAGGGCAGTGAAGGATAATGTGTATTATTTTGTAGTAAGACTCTACCCTAGGACAGGGCATTGAAGGATAATGTGTATTATTTTGTAGTACGACTCTACCCTAGGACAGGGCAGTGAAGGATAATGTGTATTATTTTGTAGTAAGACTCTACCCTAGGACAGGGCAGTGAAGGATAATGTGTATTATTTTGTAGTACGACTCTACCCTAGGACAGGGCAGTGAAGGATAATGTGTATTATTTTGTAGTAAGACTCTACCCTAGGACAGGGCAGTGAAGGATAATGTGTATTATTTTGTAGTACGACTCTACCCTAGGACAGGGCAGTGAAGGATAATGTGTATTATTTTGTAGTAAGACTCTACCCTAGGACAGGGCAGTGAAGGATAATGTGTAATATTTTGTAGTACGACTCTACCCTAGGACAGGGCAGTGAAGGATAATGTGTATTATTTTGTAGTAAGACTCTACCCTAGGACAGGGCAGTGAAGGATAAAGTGTATTATTTTGTAGTACGACTCTACCCTCGGACAGGGCAGTGAAGGATAATGTGTATTATTTTGTAGTACGACTCTACCCTAGGACCGGGCAGTGAAGGATAAAGTGTATTATTTTGTAGTAAGACTCTACCCTAGGACAGGGCAGAGAAGGATAATGTGCCTTGTTTTGTATTATGACACTAGACTAGGGAAGAGCAGTGATGAATTAATGTGCATTCCATCTAGCAAGGTCGTTGCACTCGCCTGCTCTTGAAGTAACGCTACATCTCCGTCTTCTCTGCGGTGTCTTTCCCGCCTGGTTCTGTCTGCGAGCGCTGGGACGCCCCGTTGCTGGGCAGCCATGCGCTATATAAGCTCGACTAACATAACATAACCTTGTCTTCTTGTACGACTCTACCCTAGGACAGGGCAGTGAAGGATAATGTGTATTATTTTGTAGTACGACTCTACCCTAGGACAGGGCAGTGAAGGATAATGTGTATTATTTTGTAGTACGACTCTACCCTAGGACTGGGCAGTGAAGGATAATGTGTATTATTTTGTAGTAAGACTCTACCCTAGGACAGGGCAGTGAAGGATAATGTGTATTATTTTGTAGTAAGACTCTACCCTAGGACAGGTCAGTGGAGGATAATGTGTATTATTTTGTAGTACGACTCTACCCTAGGACAGGGCAGTGAAGGATAATGTGTATTATTTTGTAGTACGAGTCTACGCTAGGACAGGGCAGTGAAGGATAATGTGTATTATTTTGTAGTACGACTCTACCCTAGGACAGGGCAGTGAAGGATAATGTGTATTATTTTGTAGTACGACTCTACCCTAGGACTGGGCAGTGAAGGATAATGTGTATTATTTTGTAGTAAGACTCTACCCTAGGACAGGGCAGTGAAGGATAATGTGTATTATTTTGTAGTAAGACTCTACCCTAGGACAGGGCAGTGGAGGATAATGTGTATTATTTTGTAGTACGACTCTACCCTAGGACAGGGCAGTGAAGGATAATGTGTATTATTTTGTAGTACGACTCTACCCTAGGACAGGGCAGTGAAGGATAATGTGTATTATTTTGTAGTACGACTCTACCCTAGGACAGGGCAGTGAAGGATAATGTGTAATATTTTGTAGTAAGACTCTACCCTAGGACAGGGCAGTGAAGGATAATGTGTATTATTTTGTAGTAAGACTCTACCCTAGGACAGGGCAGTGAAGGATAATGTGTATTATTTTGTAGTACGACTCTACCCTAGGACAGGGCAGTGAAGGATAATGTGTATTATTTTGTAGTAAGACTCTACCCTAGGACAGGGCAGTGAAGGATAATGTGTATTATTTTGTAGTAAGACTCTACCCTAGGACAGGGCAGTGAAGGATAAAGTGTATTATTTTGTAGTACGACTCTACCCTAGGACAGGGCAGTGAAGGATAATGTGTATTATTTTGTAGTACGACTCTACCCTAGGGCAGGGCAGTGAAGGATAATGTGTATTATTTTGTAGTACGACTCTACCCTAGGACAGGGCAGAGAAGGATAATGTGTATTATTTTGTAGTACGACTCTACCCTAGGACAGGGCAGTGAAGGATAATGTGTATTATTTTGTAGTACGACTCTACCCTAGGACAGGGCAGTGAAGGATAATGTGTATTATTTTGTAGTAAGACTCTACCCTAGGACAGGGCAGTGAAGGATAATGTGTATTATTTTGTAGTAAGACTCTACCCTAGGACAGGGCATTGAAGGATAATGTGTATTATTTTGTAGTACGACTCTACCCTAGGGCAGGGCAGTGAAGGATAAAGTGTATTATTTTGTAGTACGACTCTACCCTAGGACAGGGCAGAGAAGGATAATGTGTATTATTTTGTAGTACGACTCTACCCTAGGACAGGGCAGTGAAGGATGATGTGTATTATTTTGTACTACGACTCTACCGTAGGACAGAGCAGTGAAGGATGATGTGTATTATTTTGTAGTACAACTCTACCCTAGGACCGGGCAGTGAAGGATAATGTGTATTATTTTGTAGTACGACTCTACCCTAGGGCAGGGCAGTGAAGGATAATGTGTATTATTTTGTAGTACGACTCTACCCTAGGACAGGGCAGAGAAGGATAATGTGTATTGTTTTGTAGTACGACTCTACCCTAGGACAGGGCAGTGAAGGATAATGTGTATTATTTTGTAGTAAGACTCTACCCTAGGACAGGGCAGTGAAGGATAATGTGTATTATTTTGTAGTAAGACTCTACCCTAGGACAGGGCAGAGAAGGATAATGTGCCTTGTTTTGTATTATGACACTAGACTAGGGAAGAGCAGTGATGAATAAATGTGCATTCCATCTAGCAAGGTCGTTGCACTCGCCTGCTCTTGAAGTAACGCTACATCTCCGTCTTCTCTGCGGTGTCTTTCCCGCCTGGTTCTGTCTGCGAGCGCTGGGACGCCCCGTTGCTGGGCAGCCATGCGCTATATAAGCTCGACTAACATAACATAACCTTGTCTTCTTGTACGACTCTACCCTAGGACAGGGCAGTGAAGGATAATGTGTATTATTTTGTAGTACGACTCTACCCTAGGACAGGGCAGTGAAGGATAATGTGTATTATTTTGTAGTACGACTCTACCCTAGGACAGGGCAGTGAAGGATAATGTGTATTATTTTGTAGTAAGACTCTACCCTAGGACAGGGCAGTGAAGGATAATGTGTATTATTTTGTAGTAAGACTCTACCCTAGGACAGGGCAGTGAAGGATAATGTGTATTATTTTGTAGTAAGACTCTACCCTAGGACAGGTCAGTGGAGGATAATGTGTATTATTTTGTAGTACGACTCTACCCTAGAACAGGGCAGTGAAGGATAATGTGTATTATTTTGTAGTACGACTCTACCCTAGGACAGGGCAGTGAAGGATAATGTGTATTATTTTGTAGTACGACTCTACCCTAGGACAGGGCAGTGAAGGATAATGTGTATTATTTTGTAGTAAGACTCTACCCTAGGACAGGGCAGTGAAGGATAATGTGTATTATTTTGTAGTAAGACTCTACCCTAGGACAGGGCAGTGAAGGATAATGTGTATTATTTTGTAGTACGACTCTACCCTAGGACAGGGCAGTGAAGGATAATGTGTATTATTTTGTAGTAAGACTCTACCCTAGGACAGGGCAGTGAAGGATAATGTGTATTATTTTGTAGTAAGACTCTACCCTAGGACAGGGCAGTGAAGGATAAAGTGTATTATTTTGTAGTACGACTCTACCCTAGGACAGGGCAGTGAAGGATAATGTGTATTATTTTGTAGTACGACTCTACCCTAGGGCAGGGCAGTGAAGGATAATGTGTATTATTTTGTAGTACGACTCTACCCTAGGACAGGGCAGAGAAGGATAATGTGTATTATTTTGTAGTACGACTCTACCCTAGGACAGGGCAGTGAAGGATAATGTGTATTATTTTGTAGTACGACTCTACCCTAGGACAGGGCAGTGAAGGATAATGTGTATTATTTTGTAGTAAGACTCTACCCTAGGACAGGGCAGTGAAGGATAATGTGTATTATTTTGTAGTAAGACTCTACCCTAGGACAGGGCAGAGAAGGATAAAGTGTCTTATTTTGTAGTACGACTCTACCCCAGGACCGGGCAGTGAAGGATAATGTGTATTATTTTGTAGTACGACTCTACCCTAGGACAGGGCAGAGAAGGATAATGTGTATTATTTTGTAGTACGACTCTACCCTAGGACAGGGCAGTGAAGGATGATGTGTATTATTTTGTACTACGACTCTACCCTAGGACAGAGCAGTGAAGGATGATGTGTATTATTTTGTAGTACGACTCGCCCCTAGGACAGGGCAGTGAAGGATAATGTGAATTATTTTGTAGTACGACTCTACCCTAGGATAGGGCAGTGAAGGATAATGTGTATTATTTTGTATTACGACTCTACCCTAGGACCGGGCATTGAAGGATAATGTGTATTATTTTGTAGTACGACTCTACCCTAGGACAGGGCAGTGAAGGATAATGTGTATTATTTTGTAGTACGACTCTACCCTAGGACAGGGCAGTGAAGGATAATGTGTATTATTTTGTAGTAAGACTCTACCCTAGGACAGGGCAGTGAAGGATAATGTGTATTATTTTGTAGTAAGACTCTACCCTAGGACAGGGCATTGAAGGATAATGTGTATTATTTTGTAGTACGACTCTACCCTAGGACAGGGCAGTGAAGGATAATGTGTATTATTTTGTAGTAAGACTCTACCCTAGGACAGGGCAGTGAAGGATAATGTGTATTATTTTGTAGTACGACTCTACCCTAGGACAGGGCAGTGAAGGATAATGTGTATTATTTTGTAGTAAGACTCTACCCTAGGACAGGGCAGTGAAGGATAATGTGTATTATTTTGTAGTACGACTCTACCCTAGGACAGGGCAGTGAAGGATAATGTGTATTATTTTGTAGTAAGACTCTACCCTAGGACAGGGCAGTGAAGGATAATGTGTAATATTTTGTAGTACGACTCTACCCTAGGACAGGGCAGTGAAGGATAATGTGTATTATTTTGTAGTAAGACTCTACCCTAGGACAGGGCAGTGAAGGATAAAGTGTATTATTTTGTAGTACGACTCTACCCTCGGACAGGGCAGTGAAGGATAATGTGTATTATTTTGTAGTACGACTCTACCCTAGGACCGGGCAGTGAAGGATAAAGTGTATTATTTTGTAGTAAGACTCTACCCTAGGACAGGGCAGAGAAGGATAATGTGCCTTGTTTTGTATTATGACACTAGACTAGGGAAGAGCAGTGATGAATTAATGTGCATTCCATCTAGCAAGGTCGTTGCACTCGCCTGCTCTTGAAGTAACGCTACATCTCCGTCTTCTCTGCGGTGTCTTTCCCGCCTGGTTCTGTCTGCGAGCGCTGGGACGCCCCGTTGCTGGGCAGCCATGCGCTATATAAGCTCGACTAACATAACATAACCTTGTCTTCTTGTACGACTCTACCCTAGGACAGGGCAGTGAAGGATAATGTGTATTATTTTGTAGTACGACTCTACCCTAGGACAGGGCAGTGAAGGATAATGTGTATTATTTTGTAGTACGACTCTACCCTAGGACTGGGCAGTGAAGGATAATGTGTATTATTTTGTAGTAAGACTCTACCCTAGGACAGGGCAGTGAAGGATAATGTGTATTATTTTGTAGTAAGACTCTACCCTAGGACAGGTCAGTGGAGGATAATGTGTATTATTTTGTAGTACGACTCTACCCTAGGACAGGGCAGTGAAGGATAATGTGTATTATTTTGTAGTACGAGTCTACGCTAGGACAGGGCAGTGAAGGATAATGTGTATTATTTTGTAGTACGACTCTACCCTAGGACAGGGCAGTGAAGGATAATGTGTATTATTTTGTAGTACGACTCTACCCTAGGACTGGGCAGTGAAGGATAATGTGTATTATTTTGTAGTAAGACTCTACCCTAGGACAGGGCAGTGAAGGATAATGTGTATTATTTTGTAGTAAGACTCTACCCTAGGACAGGGCAGTGGAGGATAATGTGTATTATTTTGTAGTACGACTCTACCCTAGGACAGGGCAGTGAAGGATAATGTGTATTATTTTGTAGTACGACTCTACCCTAGGACAGGGCAGTGAAGGATAATGTGTATTATTTTGTAGTACGACTCTACCCTAGGACAGGGCAGTGAAGGATAATGTGTAATATTTTGTAGTAAGACTCTACCCTAGGACAGGGCAGTGAAGGATAATGTGTATTATTTTGTAGTAAGACTCTACCCTAGGACAGGGCAGTGAAGGATAATGTGTATTATTTTGTAGTACGACTCTACCCTAGGACAGGGCAGTGAAGGATAATGTGTATTATTTTGTAGTAAGACTCTACCCTAGGACAGGGCAGTGAAGGATAATGTGTATTATTTTGTAGTAAGACTCTACCCTAGGACAGGGCAGTGAAGGATAAAGTGTATTATTTTGTAGTACGACTCTACCCTAGGACAGGGCAGTGAAGGATAATGTGTATTATTTTGTAGTACGACTCTACCCTAGGGCAGGGCAGTGAAGGATAATGTGTATTATTTTGTAGTACGACTCTACCCTAGGACAGGGCAGAGAAGGATAATGTGTATTATTTTGTAGTACGACTCTACCCTAGGACAGGGCAGTGAAGGATAATGTGTATTATTTTGTAGTACGACTCTACCCTAGGACAGGGCAGTGAAGGATAATGTGTATTATTTTGTAGTAAGACTCTACCCTAGGACAGGGCAGTGAAGGATAATGTGTATTATTTTGTAGTAAGACTCTACCCTAGGACAGGGCATTGAAGGATAATGTGTATTATTTTGTAGTACGACTCTACCCTAGGGCAGGGCAGTGAAGGATAAAGTGTATTATTTTGTAGTACGACTCTACCCTAGGACAGGGCAGAGAAGGATAATGTGTATTATTTTGTAGTACGACTCTACCCTAGGACAGGGCAGTGAAGGATGATGTGTATTATTTTGTACTACGACTCTACCGTAGGACAGAGCAGTGAAGGATGATGTGTATTATTTTGTAGTACAACTCTACCCTAGGACCGGGCAGTGAAGGATAATGTGTATTATTTTGTAGTACGACTCTACCCTAGGGCAGGGCAGTGAAGGATAATGTGTATTATTTTGTAGTACGACTCTACCCTAGGACAGGGCAGAGAAGGATAATGTGTATTGTTTTGTAGTACGACTCTACCCTAGGACAGGGCAGTGAAGGATAATGTGTATTATTTTGTAGTAAGACTCTACCCTAGGACAGGGCAGTGAAGGATAATGTGTATTATTTTGTAGTAAGACTCTACCCTAGGACAGGGCAGAGAAGGATAATGTGCCTTGTTTTGTATTATGACACTAGACTAGGGAAGAGCAGTGATGAATAAATGTGCATTCCATCTAGCAAGGTCGTTGCACTCGCCTGCTCTTGAAGTAACGCTACATCTCCGTCTTCTCTGCGGTGTCTTTCCCGCCTGGTTCTGTCTGCGAGCGCTGGGACGCCCCGTTGCTGGGCAGCCATGCGCTATATAAGCTCGACTAACATAACATAACCTTGTCTTCTTGTACGACTCTACCCTAGGACAGGGCAGTGAAGGATAATGTGTATTATTTTGTAGTACGACTCTACCCTAGGACAGGGCAGTGAAGGATAATGTGTATTATTTTGTAGTACGACTCTACCCTAGGACTGGGCAGTGAAGGATAATGTGTATTATTTTGTAGTAAGACTCTACCCTAGGACAGGGCAGTGAAGGATAATGTGTATTATTTTGTAGTAAGACTCTACCCTAGGACAGGTCAGTGGAGGATAATGTGTATTATTTTGTAGTACGACTCTACCCTAGAACAGGGCAGTGAAGGATAATGTGTATTATTTTGTAGTACGACTCTACCCTAGGACAGGGCAGTGAAGGATAATGTGTATTATTTTGTAGTACGACTCTACCCTAGGACAGGGCAGTGAAGGATAATGTGTATTATTTTGTAGTAAGACTCTACCCTAGGACAGGGCAGTGAAGGATAATGTGTATTATTTTGTAGTAAGACTCTACCCTAGGACAGGGCAGTGAAGGATAATGTGTATTATTTTGTAGTACGACTCTACCCTAGGACAGGGCAGTGAAGGATAATGTGTATTATTTTGTAGTAAGACTCTACCCTAGGACAGGGCAGTGAAGGATAATGTGTATTATTTTGTAGTAAGACTCTACCCTAGGACAGGGCAGTGAAGGATAAAGTGTATTATTTTGTAGTACGACTCTACCCTAGGACAGGGCAGTGAAGGATAATGTGTATTATTTTGTAGTACGACTCTACCCTAGGGCAGGGCAGTGAAGGATAATGTGTATTATTTTGTAGTACGACTCTACCCTAGGACAGGGCAGAGAAGGATAATGTGTATTATTTTGTAGTACGACTCTACCCTAGGACAGGGCAGTGAAGGATAATGTGTATTATTTTGTAGTACGACTCTACCCTAGGACAGGGCAGTGAAGGATAATGTGTATTATTTTGTAGTAAGACTCTACCCTAGGACAGGGCAGTGAAGGATAATGTGTATTATTTTGTAGTAAGACTCTACCCTAGGACAGGGCATTGAAGGATAAAGTGTATTATTTTGTAGTACGACTCTACCCTAGGACAGGGCAGTGAAGGATAATGTGTATTATTTTGTAGTACGACTCTACCCTAGGGCAGGGCAGTGAAGGATAATGTGTATTATTTTGTAGTACGACTCTACCCTAGGACAGGGCAGAGAAGGATAATGTGTATTATTTTGTAGTACGACTCTACCCTAGGACAGGGCAGTGAAGGATGATGTGTATTATTTTGTACTACGACTCTACCGTAGGACAGAGCAGTGAAGGATGATGTGTATTATTTTGTAGTACAACTCTACCCTAGGACCGGGCAGTGAAGTATAAAGTGTATTATTTTGTAGTACGACTCTACCCTAGGACAGGGCAGTGAAGGATAATGTGTATTATTTTGTAGTAAGACTCTACCCTAGGACAGGGCAGTGAAGGATAATGTGTATTATTTTGTAGTACGACTCTACCCTAGGACAGGGCAGTGAAGGATAATGTGTATTATTTTGTAGTAAAACTCTACCCTAGGACAGGGCAGTGAAGGATAAAGTGTATTATTTTGTAGTACGACTCTACCCTAGGACAGGGCAGTGAAGGATAATGTGTATTATTTTGTAGTACGACTCTACCCTAGGACAGGGCAGTGAAGGATAATGTGTATTATTTTGTAGTACGACTCTATCCTAGGACAGGGCAGTGAAGGATAATGTGTATTATTTTGTAGTACGACTCTACCCTAGAACAGGGCAGTGAAGGATAATGTGTATTATTTTGTAGTAAGACTCTACCCTAGGACAGGGCAGTGAAGGATAAAGTGTATTATTTTGTAGTACGACTCTACCCTAGGACAGGGCAGTGAAGGATAATGTGTATTATTTTGTAGTACGACTCTACCCTAGGACCGGGCAGTGAAGGATAAAGTGTATTATTTTGTAGTAAGACTCTACCCTAGGACAGGGCAGAGAAGGATAATGTGCCTTGTTTTGTATTATGACACTAGACTAGGGAAGAGCAGTGATGAATAAATGTGCATTCCATCTAGCAAGGTCGTTGCACTCGCCTGCTCTTGAAGTAACGCTACATCTCCGTCTTCTCTGCGGTGTCTTTCCCGCCTGGTTCTGTCTGCGAGCGCTGGGACGCCCCGTTGCTGGGCAGCCATGCGCTATATAAGCTCGACTAACATAACATAACCTTGTCTTCTTGTACGACTCTACCCTAGGACAGGGCAGTGAAGGATAATGTGTATTATTTTGTAGTACGACTCTACCCTAGGACAGGGCAGTGAAGGATAATGTGTATTATTTTGTAGTACGACTCTACCCTAGGACAGGGCAGTGAAGGATAATGTGTATTATTTTGTAGTAAGACTCTACCCTAGGACAGGGCAGTGAAGGATAATGTGTATTATTTTGAAGTAAAACTCTACCCTAGGACAGGGCAGAGAAGGATAATGTGCCTTGTTTTGTATTATGACACTAGACTAGGGAAGAGCAGTGATGAATAAATGTGCATTCCATCTAGCAAGGTCGTTGCACTCGCCTGCTCTTGAAGTAACGCTACATCTCCGTCTTCTCTGCGGTGTCTTTCCCGCCTGGTTCTGTCTGCGAGCGCTGGGACGCCCCGTTGCTGGGCAGCCATGCGCTATATAAGCTCGACTAACATAACATAACCTTGTCTTCTTGTACGACTCTACCCTAGGACAGGGCAGTGAAGGATAATGTGTATTATTTTGTAGTACGACTCTACCCTAGGACAGGGCAGTGAAGGATAATGTGTATTATTTTGTAGTACGACTCTACCCTAGGACAGGGCAGTGAAGGATAATGTGTATTATTTTGTAGTACGACTCTACCCTAGGACAGGGCAGTGAAGGATAATGTGTATTATTTTGTAGTACAACTCTACCCTAGGACCGGGCAGTGAAGGATAATGTGTATTATTTTGTAGTACGACTCTACCCTAGGACAGGGCAGTGAAGGATAATGTGTATTATTTTGTAGTACGACTCTACCCTAGGACAGGGCAGTGAAGGATAATGTGTATTATTTTGTAGTACGACTCTACCCTAGGACAGGGCAGTGAAGGATGATGTGTATTATTTTGTAGTACAACTCTACCCTAGGACCGGGCAGTGAAGGATAATGTGTATTATTTTGTAGTACGACTCTACCCTAGGACAGGGCAGTGAAGGATAATGTGTATTATTTTGTAGTACGACTCTACCCTAGGACAGGGCAGTGAAGGATAATGTGTATTATTTTGTAGTAAGACTCTACCCTAGGACAGGGCAGAGAAGGATAATGTGCCTTGTTTTGTATTATGACACTAGACTAGGGAAGAGCAGTGATGAATAAATGTGCATTCCATCTAGCAAGGTCGTTGCACTCGCCTGCTCTTGAAGTAACGCTACATCTCCGTCTTCTCTGCGGTGTCTTTCCCGCCTGGTTCTGTCTGCGAGCGCTGGGACGCCCCGTTGCTGGGCAGCCATGCGCTATATAAGCTCGACTAACATAACATAACCTTGTCTTCTTGTACGACTCTACCCTAGGACAGGGCAGTGAAGGATAATGTGTATTATTTTGTAGTACGACTCTACCCTAGGACAGGGCAGTGAAGGATAATGTGTATTATTTTGTAGTACGACTCTACCCTAGGACAGGGCAGTGAAGGATAATGTGTATTATTTTGTAGTAAGACTCTACCCTAGGACAGGGCAGTGAAGGATAATGTGTATTATTTTGTAGTAAGACTCTACCCTAGGACAGGGCAGTGAAGGATAATGTGTATTATTTTGTAGTACGACTCTACCCTAGGACAGGGCAGTGAAGGATAATGTGTATTATTTTGTAGTAAGACTCTACCCTAGGACAGGGCAGTGAAGGATAATGTGTATTATTTTGTAGTACGACTCTACCCTAGGACCCGGCAGTGAAGGATAATGTGTATTATTTTGTAGTAAGACTCTACCCTAGGACAGGGCAGTGAAGGATAAAGTGTATTATTTTGTAGTACGACTCTACCCTAGGACAGGGCAGTGAAGGATAAAGTGTATTATTTTGTAGTACGACTCTACCCTAGGACAGGGCAGTGAAGGATAATGTGTATTATTTTGTAGTACGACTCTACCCTAGGGCAGGGCACTGAAGGATAATGTGTATTATTTTGTAGTACGACTCTACCCTAGGACAGGGCAGAGAAGGATAATTTATTTATTTATTTATTTATTTATTTATTTTATTTAATTTGTATAGCGCGTTATAACCACAGGGGTCTCTAAGCGCTGATTGTCCAGATTGCGTAGTAAGGTTTGACAGGTACATGATCTTAACAGTACATCTAAGAGCTGCTCCATGCTTGCTTGAACAGAACCGTTTTTAATTTTTTCCTGAAGGCTAACAGATTGCATTCCTTCCTTAGTTCCGGGGCCAATTTATTCCACAGAGCAGGGAGTGTATTGGAAAAGGCACGCCCCCCCATCGTGGCCAACTTAAAACGAGATTGAGAAAGGAAGGTAGCATCCGACGAGCGCAAAGTCCTGCTCGGCGTGTAGGGAGATAGGCGAGATTTCACATATTTTGGTGCATTGCCATATAGCGCCTTATGTACAATGCACAATCCTTTGAATGCAACCCTCTGCCGAATCGGGAGCCAGTGTAGCTCCTGCATCAGTGGGGACGAATGTGCCGTCCTGGGTTTTTTGTAAATCAACCTGGCAGCGTCATTCATTACCCCCTGTAGCTTATCCAGCAGCCGCTGGGGTAGCCCTATATACAAGGAGTTTCCGTAGTCCATCCTAGCCAAAATTATGGCTGAGACCACGCGTCTCAAGGTGGAAAATGAGAGTTAAGCTGAAATTTTTCTCAATTGTCGTATCAGGCCAATGCAGGTACCCACAACCGTCGAGACTTGTTTTCCCATGGAGAGCTTCTCATCCACGTACAAGCCCAAACTTTTCACTGCGGCCGCCGGTTTCGGTGGTACACCCAGCTCCACAGGCCAGAATTTCTCGTTCCAGGGGTTGCCCGTGATGGAAATGGGCAACACTTCCGTCTTGTCCGGGTTAATTTTTAAGGAGTTTTTAGACATCCAATTAACCGTGGCTTTAAGTATGTCCTGCAGCCTGGTAGACGCTCCTGGACCATCATCCAGCCGAATGATTATCTGGGTGTCATCGGCGTAGTTGTATACTAAGCAATCCATCCTGTTCAGGAGTGCAATTAGTGGCTGTAAGTAGGCATTAAAGAGTAAGGGCGACAGGGCAGAGCCCTGTGGGACCCCGCAGGTGATGGGTGCGGAGGTGGAAAGCAGGTCCCCCAACTGTACTCTTTGTGTCCTGCCCTGCAGGAAAGATGTAAGCCATGCAAGAGCGGAGCCCCTGATACCAAAAGATCTCAGCCGCGACAGAAGCTGTTTGTGACACACGGTATCAAAGGCCGCGGAGAGATCTAATAGCACCAGGGCACTCGGTGTTTTTTTATCAGCCCGACTCCTCAGTTCGTCCAGGATTGATAGCATAACTAGTTCCGTGCTATGATTAGCACGGAACCCTGCCTGATTAGCCTCCAGAAGGTTGTTGCTCTCTAGATGTTTTGAGAGCACAGCCAACACATGCTGCTCGGCCACCTTAGCCAAAAAAGGCAGCTGTGAGATGGGACGGAAGTTCTTTAAACATTTTGTGTCCGACCCAGGTTTTTTTAATAACGGAATCAGGCGAGCCTCTTTGAAAGCTAGAGGAACCAGTCCTGTATAGAGGGAAGTGTTCAGCAAATGCAAAACTTCATCCTCGATGCCTGGTAATGCCAGCTTAAACACTTCAGGGGGGCATGGATCCATCAGGGAGCCGGATTTAACTCGGCCAGTGATTGTGGATAATTCCTGTTTCGAAATTAAGGGGAATCCAGCTAACGGGATGATGTCCAGTGGGGCAGTATGGTCGGGTGGGCAGGAACATTCGAGGGGTGTAGTTGCAGCAATTTCACCCAGAATATCGGAGATCTTATTCACGAAAAAGTCCTGGAACCTCTGGCAATCCTCCTGCACGAACTCAGTGCTTTGCTCTTTGTTAATCCTGAGCTCCGCCAGAACCCGAAAGATTTCCTTCTGTGGATTCCTGGCTGCAACTATTCTTTCCTCGAAGAAAGCAGCCTTCCTAGTCTGGATGGCTAATTTGTAAGACGCTAATGATGACCTATACTCTTTCTTAGCAGTGGCGTCATATTCTTTCCGCCATGCCCGTTCTTTCCTCCTCACCTCACGTTTCATGTCACGTAGGGAGTCATTGTACCAAGGAGCCCCAGCTCCTCTCTCCACCTTCTTCACCCTACGAAGGGGTGCCACCAGATCAATGGCTCTCCCCAATTTAAGGTATAAATGACCACAAAGGGCATCAATATTGTCGTTCTTCTCCTTTACTGGGGGAGACTGTTCTAGAAGAGACACCATTTTATCCCCATCAAAGTTTCTCCACTTCCGCGCCATTTTCCAACCTTCCCCCGACTTAGGCAGGTGGCTATTCGAAAGTATTTTGCCCTTTATTAGAAAATGGTCTGACCAAGCGCATGGCAAGATCTCTACAGCGCCCTGGACTGGCATAGTAGTCCAGACTAGATCGCGCACATGTCCCTTCTCGTGTGTCGGACCCTTCACCTGTTGAGTGAAGTCCAAGGAAAGAATTGCTTCCTCATAATGTGTATTATTTTGTAGTACGACTCTACCCTAGGACAGGGCAGTGAAGGATGATGTGTATTATTTTGTACTACGACTCTACCGTAGGACAGAGCAGTGAAGGATGATGTGTATTATTTTGTAGTACGACTCGCCCCTAGGACAGGGCAGTGAAGGATAATGTGAATTATTTTGTAGTACGACTCTACCCTAGGACAGGGCAGTGAAGGATAATGTGTATTATTTTGTAGTACGACTCTACCCTAGGACCGGGCAGTGAAGGATAATGTGTATTATTTTGTAGTACGACTCTACCCTAGGACAGGGCAGTGAAGGATAATGTGTATTATTTTGTAGTACGACTCTACCCTAGGACAGGGCAGTGAAGGATAATGTGTATTATTTTGTAGTACGACTCTACCCTAGGACAGGGCAGTGAAGGATAATGTGTATTATTTTGTAGTACGACTCTACCCTAGGACAGGGCAGTGAAGGATAATGTGTATTATTTTGTAGTACGACTCTACCCTAGGACAGGGCAGAGAAGGATAAAGTGTATTATTTTGTAGTACGACTCTACCCTAGGACAGGGCAGTGAAGGATAATGTGTATTATTTTGTAGTAAGACTCTACCCTAGGACAGGGCAGTGAAGGATAATGTGTATTATTTTGTAGTACGACTCTACCCTAGGACAGGGCAGAAAAGGATAAAGTGTAATATTTTGTAGTACGACTCTACCCCAGGACCGGGCAGTGAAGGATAATGTGTATTATTTTGTAGTACGACTCTACCCTAGGACAGGGCAGTGAAGGATAATGTGTATTATTTTGTAGTACGACTCTACCCTAGGACAGGGCCGTGAAGGATAATGTGTATTATTTTGTAGTACGACTCTACCCTAGGACAGGGCAGTGAAGGATAATGTGTATTATTTTGTAGTACGACTCTACCCTAGGACAGGGCAGTGAAGGATAATGTGCATTGTTTTGTAGTACGACTCTACCCTTGGACAGGACAGTGAAGGATAATGTGTATTATTTTGTAGTACGACTCTACCCTAGGACAGGGCAGAGAAGGATAATGTGAATTATTTTGTAGTACGACTCTACCCAAGGACAGGGCAGAGAAGGATAATGTGAATTATTTTGTAGTACGACTCTACCCATGGGCAGGGCTCCTCCCCTGCAGAGGTTCTGCAGACATTGACCACCTGCTGCTCACTGAATGTGGTAAGTGCCTGCGTTAGCCCCCTCATAATTGGGAATGCCATTCAGAAATCTGTCTGGTAATTCCATGTGCCTGCAGTTATTCCCCATTCTAAGCGATCTAAGGGCACATTTGTCAATCTTTCATGCAGTGCTGCTTGAAAGGGCCGGAACCCGCCATATTTAACACTATGCAGCAGATTCCTGTGCTTTCCTAGCCCTGGCACAGGTTTGGCAGCCTAGCACCAATGCACTCTCCCCTGCCTCATGTTGCATTATAAACAGGATTATTTTTGTGCAGGAAGGGACACATTTCTGCACAAAAACAATCCAGAGATAGGAAAAAAACAAGGCGAACTAAAGATATTTCTCCGCGTTGCGCCTCCCTTGTGCAGGCGTAGTACTGAGGCCCATTCCCAGGTCTACCACTAATGGCAAATCTAGGAATGCGCCAAAATCCATGGGTGGATGCGTAGGAACACCCACGCTCCACCAATGGAATGTAGTAGCGGCTAGTATCAGGTGAAAGTGGTTGGCCAATCCCGGGAGGGGGGGTACAAATAAAAACAAAAAATAGAACTTACCTGCCGCTTGCCTAGCGCCATTCTTCTGCTGACTGCTGTTCACAGGCTGAGGCTCCCAGACTTCCCTATGGCCAATCCCAGCGCTTCTCTCTGCCAGCATGAGAGAAGTTCTGGGATTGGCCTGGGCGTGCTGGTTCTATGCTTCAATGAAGACTGGAGCATGCGCCTGCTCCATCCAGCAGTGCAGCCTGGGTTGGAGAGATGTCATTGGACATGTCGGTTTGACCGCACGAAGACCGCCGGACAAACCGACATGTGCACTAGTGCCGACGCCTCCCTCTTCATGCCTGTCATCAATTAGGCCTCGACCCCCACGACGGTCCTGGAAGAAAACTAAAATGATCATAAACTTGGTGAATTATCATTTTATTTTTCAATTTTTGTAGCTGATGGCAGGGGAGGACGACGCTCCTCCGCCACAATGGAGGAGCTGCCGCTGGTGGAATGACTCCATGGGGCGGAGAAACTCAGGGCAACGATTTGCACTGCCTTGCGTCACTCTAGATTTATCAAGCCGTGCAGGGCCTTGCAAGGCCGGATGAATCTCACTGGTGTTTTGCATCGCCCTCTCGCCCCTGGATGGTGCAAGGGCAGTGCCGAACCTTGATAGATAAGCCCCCTCTTTTGAAATTGAAGAAGTTCTTTTGTTGATTTTGCCTACCCGGGATCAGTATACAGAACTCCTCCAGACGTGTGCGGGGTCCGCCTGAGGACATTCACAGGTGCGTCCCGGCTTTAAAAGCTATAGGGGCTTCTTACAAGCCCAGTACGCTGCCAGAACATCACTTTTTCACGTTCCTGCGGCGCAATGGGCTCACCCGTATCTACGAGGCCACGGAGAGCCACGCTGCATGTGTTTGCAGATAGGGTGTGAAGCAGTGCAGTGAAAGTCACTGCGTTGCCTCACACGGGCAGGGTAGGCGTGCCGCAGGCATTGCAGTGGGTGTTCCCACTCAACACCCACGCTTTTTTTAATACTTTCTCAGATTTAAAACATAGAATAAATCTCTGAATGCGTCAAACCTGTGTGGCCTCCCAGGGCAGGGGCACCGGTAGTTTTTGTGCAGGAAGGTGTCCCTTTCTGCACAAGCACAACCCAACTTCAACACAGGCCCCCCTACACCATGCTGCAAGAGAGCCTGCCTTGACGCAAGGCAGCCATGTGTGCGCCAGCGCAGTGGAAGAGGACAGGAATGCGCTGTATCTCATAGATACAGCGCATTCTTGCCCTTTCTTTTGATACAGGGCAGCGCAGAAAGAAGCCTAGAGGGGCTGCCCTGTGATAAAATGTTGTAAGTGAGGCCCCTCCCTCTTCTGGTTTCATATTCCATGGTGGCCCTTGCATTTATATGTCTTGTAGTCCGGGCCGGTGTGGCCTATGGGGCCCTCCGGCAGTGACCGAAGGGCTGGTGTGATCGGTCAGTCTGTGGGCCTGCCCTCTGGTCAGAAGGCCTGGCTTTAAAGAATGATTTTCCTGATGTTACCACAAAAATCACAAATGTTGTCTTCCATACCTTTCAAAACTGCCTTGATGTGACAATGAGGCCCCTTTTTGGCGGGTTGGATTTGTTACTGTGGCGCTTTTATTCTGGTGCCTTATTCTTTTGTCTGTTTGTAGTTCATCATGATGCATGATGTGCATTGTTTCTGCTTTAGATTCAAGTCCATGCTCTTGTAGTGACGCATAAGGTGCATTGTTTTGACTTTAGATTTATTCCCATGCAGCCAGTGGTTCATAATGTCCATTACTTTGATTGAAATGTGTTGCCTATGCACTTCCAGTGTCACATAATGTGAAATGTTTTACTTTTGATTCATGACAATGAGCTCACAATGACACATAATGTGCATTATTTTGGTTTTAGATTTATGTCTATGCGCTTGCAATGATGCATAATGTACTTTGGATTTACTTACATGTGCAGTGAGTGACGCATAATGTTTACTGTTTCGACTTGTGGATTTCTGGCCATGTGCAGGCACAGACACATAATGTGCAATGGTTTGTCTTTAGATCTATGCCTATGCATTTGCAGCGACACATTATGTGCACTGTTTTGGCTTTAGATGTATGCCCATGAGCTCACATTAAGGCATAAAGTGCATTGCTTCAGCTTCGGATTTAGGTCCATGCACTTTCAGTGATGCATAATATGCTTTGCTTCTGCTTAAGATTGATGTCCCTGTGCAGGCACTGACGCATTATGTATATTGCTTTGTCTTTGGATTTAGGTTCATGGCTTTGCAGTGACACTTAATGTACATTGTTTCCACTTTATGATTATGTGTATGAGTCTGCGCGAGGCATAATGTGTATTGTTTCTGCTTTAGAATTATGTTTATGGGTCTGTGTGAGGCATAATGTGCATTGTTTCCTTTTTAGATTTATGTTGATGCATGTGCAGTGATGCATAATGTCAATGTTCCTGCTTTAAACCTATGTTCATGTGCAGGCAGTGATGCATAATGTAAATTGCTTCGTCTTTAGATGTATGTCCACGCGCTTGCAGTGATACATAATGTGCATTGTATCGCCACGCGCTTGCAGTGATGCATAATGTGCATTGTTTTGGCTTTAGATAAATGTCCATGTGCTTGCAGTGATGCATAATGTGCATTGTTTCGGATTGAGATTTTTGTCCATGTGCAGCCACTGATGCATAATGTGCATTGTTTCGGCTTTAGATTTTTGTCCATGTGCAGCCACTGATGCATAAAGTGCATTGTTTCGGATTGAGATTTTTGTCCATGTGCAGGCAATAACGCATAATGTGCTTTGTTTCGGCTTTAGATTATGCCAATGCACTTACAGTGATGTATGTGATGTGGCTTTAGAGTTGTGTCCATGCGCTTGCAGTGATGCACAATGTGTATTGCTTCGTCTTCAGATATATGTACATACACTTGCAGTGATGCATAATGTGCATACTTTTGACTTTAGATTTCTGCCCATGAGCAGGCAGTGATGTACAATGTCATTGTTTTGGCTTTAGATTTATGTTCGTGTGCAGGCACTGACGCATAATATATATTGTTTCATCTTTAGATGTATGTATATGTGGTCGCAGTGATGCATTATGCGAATTGTTCCACTTTAGGTTTATGTGCATGCATTGCAGTGAACCATTGTGTGCATTGCTTCTGCTTTCGAATGATGTAACTGCTCTTGCATTCACACATAAAGTGCATATTTTTGTCTATAGATTGATATCCATGAGCTCACAGTGATGCATAATGTGCATTGTTTTGACTTTAGATTGATGCCTATGAGCAGCTAGTGTTGCATAATGTGCATTGTTTCGGCTCCACATTTATGTCCATGGGCCGGCAGTGACACATAAAGTGAATTACTATGACTGTAAATGTATGAACATTCACTTGCACTGAAGCATTGTGTGCATTGCTTCTGCTTTAGAATTAAGTCCATGTGCTTTCAGTGATGCATAATGTGCATTGTTTTGGCTTTAAATGTATGTCCATGCGCTTCCAGTAGCTCATAATGTCCATTTCTTGGACTTTAGATTTCTGTCTATGCACTTGCACTGCCGCATAATTTGCTGTTTCTGACTTTTAATTTATGAGCTCACATTGACGTGTGCTGTGCACTGTTTCCATGCGCTTGCAGTGACGCGTAATGTACATTGTTTTGACTTTGGATTTTTGGCCATGTGCAGGCAGTGACACATGATGTGCATTGTTTTGTCTTTAGCTTTATGTCCATGTCATTGCAGTAATGCATAAAGTGCAGTGTACTGGCTTCAGATTTATGTCTGTGTGCAGGCACTGACGCATAATGTGCATTAGTTCAGCTTCTGATTTATGTCCATGTGCTTGCAGTGATGCATAATGTGCGTTACTTCGCCTATAGATTTACGCCCATGCGCTTGCAGTGATGCATAATGTGCGTTAATTCGCCTATAGATTTACGCCCATGCTCTTGCAGTGATGCATAATGTGCGTTAATTCGCCTTTAGATTTACGTCCATGCGCTTGCAGTGATGTATATGATGTCTATTGTTTTCGCTCTAGATTTACGTCCATGTGCTTGCAGCGATGCATAATATGCATTAATTGGCCTTTAGATTTACGTCCATGTGCTCGCAGTGATGCATAATGTGCATTAATTGGCCTTTAGATTTACGTCCATGCGCTTGCAGTGATGTATATGATGTCTATTGTTTTCGCTCTAGATTTACGTCCATGTGCTTGCAGCGATGCATAATATGCATTAATTGGCCTTTAGATTTACGTCCATGTGCTTGCAGTGATGCATAATGTGCATTAATTGGCCTTTAGATTTACGTCCATGCGCTTGCAGTGATGTATATGATGTCTATTGTTTTCGCTCTAGATTTACGTCCATGTGCTTGCAGCGATGCATAATATGCATTAATTGGCCTTTAGATTTGCGTCCATGCGCTTGCAGCAATGCATAATGTGCATTAATTGGCCTTTGGGATTTACGTCCATGTGCTTGCAGCGATGCATAATGTGCATTAATTGGCCTTTAGATTTACGTCCATGCGCTTGCAGTGATGTATATGATGTCTATTGTTTTCGCTCTAGATTTACGTCCATGTGCCTGCAGCGATGCATAATATGCATTAATTGGCCTTTAGATTTGCGCCCATGTGCTTGCAGCGATGCATAATGTGCATTAATTGGCCTTTAGATTTACGTCCATGTGCTTGCAGCGATGCATAATGTGCATTAATTGGCCTTTAGATTTACGTCCATGTGCTTGCAGCGATGCATAATATGCATTAATTGGCCTTTAGATTTGCGCCCATGTGCTTGCAGCGATGCATAATGTGCATTAATTGGCCTTTAGATTTACGTCCATGTGCTTGCAGCGATGCATAATGTGCATTATTTGGACTTTAGATTTACGTCCATGCGCTTGCAGTGGTGCATAATGTGCATTAATTCACCTTTAGATTTACGTCCATGCGCTTGCAGCAATGCATAATGTGCATTAATTGGCCTTTGGATTTACGTCCATGTGCTTGCAGCGATGCATAATGTGCATTAATTGGCCTTTAGATTTACGTCCATGCGCTTGCAGTGATGTATATGATGTCTATTGTTTTCGCTCTAGATTTACATCCATGTGCTTGCAGCAATGCATAATGTGCATTAATTGGCCTTTAGATTTGCGTCCATGCGCTTGCAGCAATGCATAATGTGCATTAATTGGCCTTTAGATTTACGTCCATGCGCTTGCAGTGATGTATATGATGTCTATTATTTCGCTCTAGATTTACGTCCATGTGCTTGCAGCGATGCATAATGTGCATTAATTGGCCTTTAGATTTGCGTCCATGTGCTTGCAGCGATGCATAATGTGCATTAATTGGACTTTACATTTGCGTCCATGTGCTTGCAGCGATGCATAATGTGCATTAATTGGCCTTTAGATTTACGTCCATGCGCTTGCAGTGATGTATATGATGTCTATTGTTTTCGCTCTAGATTTACGTCCATGTGCTTGCAGCGATGCATAATGTGCATTAATTGGCCTTTAGATTTACGTCCATGCGCTTGCAGCAATGCATATGATGTGCATTGTTTTCGCTCTAGATTTACGTCCATGTGCTTGCAGCGATGCATAATATGCATTAATTGGCCTTTAGATTTGCGTCCATGTGCTTGCAGCGATGCATAATGTGCATTAATTGGCCTTTAGATTTACGTCCATGGGCTTGCAGTGATGCATATGATGTGCATTGTTTTCGCTCTAGATTTACGTCCATGCTCTTGCAGTGCTGCATAATGTGCATTCATTCACCTTTAGATTTATGTCCACGCTCTTGCATTGGCGCATAACGAGGAGAGAATCAGGCTTCTGGGGGTACCTCTCTCTGCGGGGTGGGGAGGGGTGTGGACAGGCCCTCTTCAGAGGAGCAGCTGGCAGTGCCCCTCTCTGCAGGGTGGGGTGGGGTGTGGACAGGCCCTCTTCAGCGGCTGGCAGTGCTTCTCTGGGCAGAGTGAGGTGTGTGTGGACAGGCTCTCTCCAGAGAAGCGGCTGGCAGTGCCTCTCTCTGCGGGGTGGGGTGGTGTGTGGACAGGCCCTCTTCAGAGGGGTGGCTGACAGTGTCTCTCTGCAGGGTGGGGTGGTGTGTGGACAGGCCCTCTTCAGGGGGTGGCTGGCAGTGCCTCTCTGCAGGGTGGGGTGGGTGTGGACATGCCCTCTCCAGGGTGTCGGCTGGCAGTGCCTCTGCAGGGTGAGGTGGGTGTGGACAGGCCCTCTCCAGGGTGTCGGCTGGCAGTGCCTCTGCAGGGTGGGGTGGTGTGTGGACAGGCCCTCTCCAGGGTGTCGGCTGGCAGTGCCTCTGCAGGGTGGGGTGGGTGTGGAGAGGCCCTCTCCAGGGTGTCGGCTGGCAGTGCCTCTGCAGGGTGAGGTGGTGTGTGGACAGGCCCTCTCCAGGGTGTCGGCTGGCAGTACCTCTGCAGGGTGGGGTGGGTGTGGACAGGCCCTCTCCAGGGTGTCGGCTGGCAGTGCCTCTGCAGGGTGGGGTAGTGTGTGGACAGGCCCTCTCCAGGGTGTCAGCTGGCAGTGCCTCTGCAGGGTGGGTGGGTGTGGACAGGCCCTCTCCAGGGTGCCGGCTGGCAGTGCCTCTGCAGGGTGGGGTGGGTGTGGACAGGCCCTCTCCAGGGTGTTGGCTGGCAGTGCCTCTGCAGGGTGGGGTGGGTGTAGACATGCCCTCTCCAGGGTGTCGGCTGGCAGTGCCTCTCTCTGCAGGGTGTCGGCTGGCACAGTTCTTGTCGTGCCTGCAGCTGCTGTCTGAGTGTGCATTGCTCGGTCGCTCCCGTCAGTTTGTTGTTTTCTGCTCTGTTTGTGTTCTGTGTTCAGATCTCCTGGTAAAGGCTCTGACGTGATATATAAAAACACTCAATGTATAAATAATGTAAACGTCATCTGAAGCCAGCAGGCGCGCTCTACTGGGCACATAGGGCCCCATGGGTGTCTCGTTTGTGGCGGGGTCTCATTTCTCTGCACTCACCAGAGAGTGAAAGAGTGCATTACAGCGAGAGAGAGGCCTACTCTGCAGTGTGCGAGGGAGGAGAGAGCGCGCAGCAATGGGTGTGAGTGATTATGTGAGTGTGTGGGTTTGAATGTGTGTGTGACTGGGATAGAAGGAGAGGAGAGAGGGCTTTCTCATCATTGTTTGGGTGTGAATGTGTGTGAGTGGGATTGGAGGAGGAGAGAAGGTTTGCTCAGCAGTGTGTGGGTGTGAATGTGTGTGAGTGGCATAGGAGAGAAGAGAGGGTTTGCTCAGCAGTGTGTGGGTGTGAATGTGTGTGAGTGGCATAGGAGAGAAGAGAGGGTTTCCTCAGCATTGTTTGGGTGTGAATGTGTGTGAGTGGGATTGGAGGAGAGGAGAGAGGGTGGAAGAACCGGGTTTTCATGTACCCAGCGGCATCAGGGACACGCCCGAAGTCCTCTAGGTTCCCTTGCCTTGGTATACAGAGACACGGAATACTTCTAGGTGGCGTCAGAGATCAAATTTATTAGCTGCAGCCAGTAGCAGAAATCCCAGTAATACAACACGGTGTACAACTCAAGAAACTGCTCAATTTTACTAAGGTGAGACATCCCTATTTATACACAAAAAGGTACATTTAAAATGCACGCCCCTGCACCAAAATTCAACCAATAGAAAATACATTACATCACACAGCATCATACAGTGAAGCTCATTTTACAGTGTCCCAACCCACAAGTTAATATTTAGGCATATCTAAATAATAATCTGGAAGGCCCGCACAAACCCTTAATTGAAAGCGTAACCCATGAAATGAAGAAATAGTCAAGAAAAGTAGTTTCAGATAATGTGCAGGATAACAGAGACGTACAGAAACTTAAAAGTTAACAAATGTCTTGAATGGTGATTGGGAAAGCAAATAACGATCTTGCAGGGAAATTGGCTTGGCAGGGTCAATTCCAGGTTAAAGGCCAGCTTCTGAAATTAACTCCAGTGCACGAAGAAATCCTTGGTTAATGTGTATGATTCACAATAGGTCAGACTGCTTTGCTCACAGACTAACTTCTAAAGCCTACATAAAAAGTAACACCAGATGGCAGTCACGACACATGGCAAAAACCCATGTTTCAGGAAATAAAGTCTTAAGAAAAGAAACCATTTAGATATTGTTTAAGATAAGATATGTGCAAGGAAAACTAAAAGTTAACGAGGTCCTGAACAGTGATTGAAAAACTCAGACAACGATCAGCTAGTGAAACAGGTTTTGCAAAAGGTCAGTTTCAGGTGAAAAGGGTTACCCTCTCTGCAGTTCATTCCGAGTCAGAGAAACCCAAATTAATATATGCACGAACTCAGAAGGCAAGGTCACTTGTTTGTTGGGCCTACTTCACTGGCCTACGTGAGGGCAAAACTAAAATGCAGTCAGGTTTGAGAATTACAGAACCACAGAACCCTCCTTTTGCCATTACGTAGGCAATAACCTAAACTCATGTCAATCTGAATCTAGGTCTATATCTATTCTCATCAGGTCATCAAGGTGTTGCTGTAACATCATCTTATTATCCTTCACTTCTCTCGGGGCTGGTCTTCTCACACAGATCATAGCACAAAGACTACAAATGGCGGGACCACACTGGATGCATAAACAACACGAGAAAATGATAGCTAACGCCATACCAAGGAACGTCAGAATCTTCCATCCCCATTTGGACAACGACTCCCATAACCATCCCATCAACGACCAGTCTCCTTCGTCCACATGAATAGACTCAGAGATCTTATGTAGTCTAGAGATGGCTTGGTACACTGTCAGTATCTAAAACAAAACGGTTCTGTAATGTCATAAGGCGATCCGCTTGAAGCTCAGCTGTAATATTGCTAAGGGCACCTGCAGTCTCATTTATAGTGGCCTCAACCACTCTCGTAAGCTGACGAATATTCCTACTATTAGCCATAGGACCCCAAAAGGGTAGGAAACCCTTAAAGAAATCTCCAGCTTCTTGTGCGACAGTATCTTTCGCATCGATTACACCTCTACCATATCTTGTCTTATGGTAATCGAAAACAGCAGTGTATGTAGGGGGAAGCAAAAATGCCACATAACATGTGCCAGAAAAATCAGATGGCAACCATGTGTATGCTCTATCATGACAAACAAAATACGTGCCTTTAGCTGGCACGAACGGAGGAGATTTCTGGGACGTATAAATGTATGTGTGAACACACACACTCTTACCAAGCTGAGCTCTCAGATTCTGACCATTACCTTGCAAACAAAGATGACCTCGGTGGGGTACAATCCAAATAGGAGGAGACCTTCACTGCCTTTCTTTTTCCGTCAAGCTAGCACTATATGTCGTCTTATTCCAACCGACATTTGCTCGTACCTCATCTCTAGGGATAGCGTTATACGCATCGATATATCTAATCATATCAACTATTCCCTGTATCAAGGCATTATTACTTGCATTGTCTTTGATGGAATGTACAGGAGAGGCTTCATTAGCATAGATAAACATTGATTGGAGTGCCCAAACTGACCCATTAGGCGAAAAAGGCAAAACCAAATATGGCATTCCCTTATCTGTAGTATGTGGCATAAGACCACATACCCAAAAATTTGTGGTATTTATGACTAGCTGATGCTGATGCAACATCTGTATAAACGAATTGTTCACAAATTCTGATCTTCGTGTCTGTTCATGTTCAGGTAACGTACGAAACTCATGTGGAGAAACAGTAGAAAAAGAAAGAGTAGGTTGAGAAGTTGGTGCTGACGTCAATTGTGTAGAAGAAACAAACCAGAATATAATAGCTAATAGAATACATAAAAGTATTAAAATAGATAAAGCTATACCACACTTGGAGAACAACATTCTATAATATCGGTTTTTCATCTCTTGCTTTTTATCGTCATTCCTCAATACAATCTCCATTTTCTAATGTCGTTCGCGCAATCTTGACAGAGTACTTCAGCTGTGATTATTAGCAGGTCGTAGGGACACTGCAAGTCCTGCAGACCTACTGCCACTACTCAGTTCACAAACTGAACCGTTGGTACTCCTACGTGACCCTGCAACTGGCAAATGGTAGCCAATCAAAAATTTAACAGAAAACCATAATACAATTTCAGAAATAGCAAGAGAAAAAGAAAACCAAAAGTCAAATGCAAAATACTTGAAGAAATTGTCTCTTTTTGGTCTCAGTGTGGGGAAAAAAAAATAATGTTCAAAGTCCCTTTATTTATTCCGAGATCGGAAGTTGTAACGTGATTTAGTCGGCACTGTTTGGTCTGTAAACAAAAGTTCAGGTTCGGTAGTGTCCAATCTCAAACGTGGAGGAACAGCTTCTTGCAGCACATTGTCATCCTCGCGTTCTGACCGTGTCCATGTCAAATGAGCATCACTAAAAGGCACGAATGTGGGGACTCGCTCGCAATCTGTATCAGCTATACCATCCCTCAACCACTGATCATACGGTAAAGGCAAAGGGACTTTTTTCGTATGGGTGGCATGCACCCAGTTTTTCTTGCCAGCTAATCTAACAGCAGTTCTAGTGACCAGAAGAACTAAGTAGGGACCAGTCCATCTCGGTTCCAAATTCTTGGTACGCTGGAAGTTCTTGATGAGGACGTATTGACCAGGTTGGATTGAAAGTCCTGGATCTGTAGCAGCTGTCGGCAAACTGTCATAGACCTGTTGGTGGAGAACACGTAACTTAGCAGTCAAGTCATGTAAGTAATCCACCAACATAGGGTACTCAATACTGCTGTATTCTTTAGGACGCGGCACACCCCCAAACATTCGCAGGACGACCAAACACAATTTCATATGGACTAAGTCCCACTCGAGAATGCACAGTCGTCCTTGTTGACAAAAGAGCCAACGGCAAGGCATCCGGCCATGTAAGACCAGTGCTCGCTTGTACCTTAGCTAATTTCAGCTTCAAGGTACCATTGTAACATTCAACAAGTCCAGCAGACTGGGGGTGATTCGCTGCTTGGAACCTCTGATTTATTCCCAATCCAGCACACACTTTCTTCATGATTTGACCCACAAATTCACTCCCATTGTCCGACCATACAATTCTCGGCAAACCATACCTAGGGAAGTACTCTCTCAGCAAAACCTTGGCTGTAGACAATGCAGTATTATCCTTTAGGGGGTAGGCCTCTATCCACCTGGAAAAGGCACAAACAACCACAAGGACATACTTCAAATTGTTGCATCTCTCCATATGTATATAATCTAGCTGTATCACCTCAAACGGATACGTCGGAGGAGCAAAATGACCAGCTGGAGTTGGAGTTCCCTTACCAGGATTATACTTCAAACAAATCATACAATGTTTCACCACGTTCTCTGCACATTTCGGAATTCCAGCATTCTGCCAAACTGGAGCCAACAACTTGCATATTCCCTTCGAACTAATGTGAGCCATTCCATGAGCCATTGTAACCACTGGGAGCACATACGCATCTGGCAACAGCCATCGCTGGTGTTCTGACAACTCAACCCAACAACCTGTCGAATCCAACATACCCGTAGTTTCTCTCCAAACACTCACTTCTTTCTCAGTCGCTTCAGCCTGAATCATTTTCACACTTTCTATTGTGTCTTCACACATTCCACCAGCCATAACCCAATTAGCTGGGCCTGCAACATACATACGGCTCATCATATCTTTCGCCGTTTCCTTCGCAACTTCATCCGAAAACGCATTCCCTCGACCAACATCGTCCACAACTTTCTTATGCGCACTACACCTCATAATTGCAATCTGCTTTGGGAGAGTGAGAGATTCCAAAAGTTCATTCACCAACTGCCCATGCTGTATTTTGGTTCAGTGCAAAGTAAGGAACCCACGCTCTCTCCACAAATGCCCAAAACTATGGGCAACTCCAAACGCGTACTGGCTGTCGGTGTAAACATTCACTCGCTTTCTTTCTGACAACACACACGCTCTAGTCAATGCAATCAATTCTGCTGCTTGCGCAGAATTCTGTGGTATGCGTGCTGTCCCAACAACTGTATGTAAAGTTGTAATAGCATACGCTGCAGTCGTTTCACCATTCGGAAGCTTAAAACACGAACCATCTACCCACAGCGTACCATCAACATTCGCAAGGGGAGTATCCCTAAATCAACTCTAGCTTTCGTTTCTTCCTCTGTACGAAGAAAACAATCATGCTGTTCCTGAGGATCCGTCTCTGTAGAGATCGGTAACAACGTAGCTGGATTCAGCACATTACATCTTTTAATGTGCACATGACTAGCCAACAATGTCAACTCGTAACCTGACAGATGTGTCTTAGTCCTGTTTAATAAGGTATCCACTGCATGTGGGACCATCACAATCAACGTGTTGCCCAATACCAAACCAGCAGACTGCCGGATAGAAACAGCTGCTGCAGCTGTAGCTCTCAAACAGCTCGGCAACCCCTTAGCAACTGGGTCTAACGTTGCTGAAAAATACGCACAAGGACGCTGCTTGTCCCCAAATGGTTGTGCCAACACTGACAAAGCACAACCTTCTCTCTCGTGCACGTACAACGTGAAAGGCTTACTATAGTCTGGAGTACCCAACACAGGAGCCGAACACAATGCATCGCGTAGTTCATAAAAACTTTTCTGACATTCGTAAGACCAAGGAAGAGGATGCGGAGTATCTTTCAGAGTCAATGCTAACAGAGGCTTCGCCAACAGTGAAAAATTGGGGATCCACTGTCTACAATATGATGTAATACCTAAAAAGGCACGCACTTCTCTCTGTGTGGATGGTACATTCATTTCCGTAATTGCTTGAATTCGTTCTGGGGTCAATCTCCTTCCCTCCTTCGACAAGAGATGACCTAAGTAGGTCACTTCTTGGCGACAATATTGCAACGTTGAAGGTGACACTTTATGATGAAGGTCAGACAAATACCGCAACAAAGAAAGAGTAGCCTCTTTACAAATCTTTTCATCATCAGCAGTAATCAACAAATCATCGACGCACTGAATAAGAGTAGCACCAACAGGTAACACAAAACCGTCAAGCTGAGTTTTCAACGCCTGACTATAGATGGAGGGACTTTCACAATAACCTTGGGGAGCTCTCTTAAACCGGAAGCTTCGGCCTCCTAATGAGAAGCCAAAAATATCTCTACTCTCCTCAGCAATAGGAATACAGAAGAAAGCATTCTTCAAATCGATGACAGAAAACCAAGCTGCCGAAGCAGGAATCAAAGTCAACAAAGCAGTGATATCAGGTACCACAGGAAACTGTGGCACGACTATCTTATTTACCTCTCGAAGGTCGATCACAAACCGGTACACAGGTGGCTGAGAAGCATCAGTACGTTTAAGGATAGGCAAAACAGGACTGTTACAAACATTACCTCTCGTTTCCTCAACTACACCCTTCTCAACCAGATCATAAACAATCGCTAAAAGAGCTCTCTCACCATCACTCGAGATCTTGTATTGGGGAATACGAGGTAGCTTAGCATTTGACTTAAGCGTGACAACATAAGGTGGAATCTGCAAAAGACCAACATCGTTTGGACCTGTAGCCCAAAGTGTATCAGGAAGCTAACGCAATTCCAGTGGCAAACAATCCTTAGACAAATACATCGGAGAAATCACTTTCTTACCGAGGGTAAGTTGTACTCCTGAAGGAGAACAATGTAATGTCGCATACAATCTTTTCAGCAAGTCCAAACCCAACAGATTCTCACCACAACCAGTTGTTAAAATAAGTGGAGCTTCCAATTCACAAGGGCCAATCGAAAGGGACAAAGGACTAGAGACCGGATTACGAACTGGGGCGCCTGAAAATTCTACTGAAACATTGGTCAAGCCAAACAAAGGTGCGCCAGGAAGTTTAGAGTGCATAATAGAACTCTTCATCGCACCAGTATCCAAAAGTAAAGGTTCTACCACACCTGATGTAACCACTTCAACATAAGGTCCACTCTGGTCTACTGGAACTGACACTACTCCCTCACTTTGTCCTTGGCTGTCCTAGTTATCATTATAACCAGAACTCTCACCTTCGACATAGTAATCCTCAACATATTACTGGGCAGACTGACCACTCGGAACATTCTGTCTGTCAAAATAATTTGCAGAATTCTGTAGGGAAGAGGAACGCTCATTCTGGGGAAACACACCACGTCCCCTACCCCTAGGAGCTTGCTGAAAACTACCACGACCTCTCTTACCAGATACACCTTTCGCACGCTGTAACAAAGCCGGGCAACTATTCTTGTAATGACCTTCCTCTCTGCAATAAGCACACTGATTAGGGCCAGGAAAGAATCGCTGAATATAAGGCTCAGGCTTCTGTAACAATCTCTGAAATTGTGAGGGTTGCTGAAACTGAGGCTGATTCTGACGAGGCGGATAAGCTTGCTGCAAAAGAACTTCGTTTTTAACTCTTTAGTTTTCTTCTCCACTTTATCCTTCTCATCGTTATCCCTATTCTCATAATATTGTGCAGTAGCCAATATCGGGGCCGACGAAGAGACAGCCCATGAACTCTCAGAGTCCTTTAACTTATTAGAAAGTTCAGGAAGCAAATTAAAGACAAATTTATCCACAAACAACCTTTGACCACCCTCCGTACTCATATCCTGACCACTATGATCAATAAACGTCTCTTCAAACCTAGTGAAGAAATCAGATACACTCTCGTCTTTCTTCTGCTTACATGCTGCTAACTTATCCCAATTCACTCGTAAAGCGGGCATCATCGTTTTCATCAGATTAATAATTCTACCTGGTAATTCTGAAACTAGAGGTTCAGGTTTAGCACCTCCCTCCTGTCTACCATCTGCAGCAACAATATTCGCCCAGGTATCACCTAATTCAGCAGCATGATTCTCATGACGAATCTTCGCCCACAAGGGTTAAGGGACTACATTACCCATCAACATATCGATGTCAGCTAAATTCATAATACACGCTTCAACTGTCTGGGATAACTCCTTGTAATAACCAGCAGGATTCTTACGAGGGTCAGGTAAGGTCTGCGTAAGAGCCAAGACCTCTGCTCTCTTCCAAGGGACATGTACCCATATTCGCTGAAAATGCGGCAGAATAACTGGATTAGCGTTTGGGTCCCCTTCCTTCCAAATTGGGGGAACTTCTCTCATTGGATACTGTCTCGCTTTTCTTCTAACAGAAGAATCAGGTTCATACAATGTCCGAGGCGGAAGGCTAGATCTAAAAGCCAGTATCGTCTCTACGGCATCTGTAATATCAGATTCTACTATCATCCCTTTAGCAAAATCCGACTGAACATCAAGTAATTCCTGCGGGATCAAACCCAAATCATTATCTTCCCATTCCTGACGCAAAAACATACACATCACATTAAAAACAGACCTTTGCTTAGGCGGCTCCCACTGAAAGAAAACATCCATAACCGCTGGCAAACTATACCTTGAGGCATTTATAATCCATTTACAAGCCAACAAATCCATCACAGCCCATTCCTCAGAACCAGGAAGCTGACTACGACTCTGCTTACGCTCCGAAACAGGGGTCATATTCAGTGACCCAAACAATGGTGACAACAAATTAGAAACGGTTTCTGTCATTCGTTTTCGAACAGAAGGAGAAGAAGCAGACATAAGAACAGGAGAATAAGTATTTTGAGGCAAAGAAGGTGTAGAGACAAGAACAGTAGAAATCGAAGATGCAGAAGCAGAAGGCAAAGGAGTTTGAGGCAAAGCTGATAACAAGACTGGCGACCCTAGAATGGGTTGCGCAGGAGAAGGCAAAACCATCTGTGGAGCACCGGGTGGCTGAACAACAGCAGGAGGTTGAACAACAAAGGGTGGAACAACCGGGGGTAATGGAGGTGCAGTAGCACCCTGCACATAGGGAGGTGGCAATCTCAGTAAATGAGAGATCAAAGGATCTTTTTCAGGGTCTTCCATCACTTTCGGAGGAGAATACGGCAAGGCCGGATAACATTTATCTATGGCCATGCAACGCTGTCTATCTAAGACTTCACTCGCACGCTCTTCTCCATCTTCCTTAAACTATCTAGCAGCTTGTAGTACTGACATATTTTTATCTTTCCTATCTCTCTTTGCTTGCCTAATTTCTCTCTGTTTGGCTTCCATACGCCAAAGGCGGAAAGAGTCAAACATTGCCGGCCGGGCTTTCTTCTTAAATAGCTTAACTTCTAGATTGTCTAAAATCTCTGTTTCAAAACTACCATGTGGGGGCCATTGCAAAACACCATCCTTTTTAGTGTAGCGGACCCATACTTCATTATAAGTAATAGGGCCCACTCCGTGTTTTGAGTACAGTTCATAAGTCGGAGTTCCAACCGGAGGTATCGGACATGAATCCTCCAATCGGGAATCCCTGTTACTACCACAAACAAACCAATTACCAAATTTACCAAGACCAGGCATCTTGCTCACTAGTCTGGTTTCAAACTTCAAAGGGAATCAAAAAATGATACACTCGTAAATATACAAGCCCTTCGGCTTTGGGTACTGCAGCAACCAAATAAAAACCAACCAAATCAAAACCAAGGAACCAGACAAAGTCGTGGGAGCGACCCACTTATACTTAACTAAATATCTGTCACGCCACCAGAAGACCATCTATCGTCTCGCTTTACAAACATCAATCGGAGGGTCCAAGACAAGGCGACAGCCAGGGCAGCAGTCCTTCACAGCCGTTGGAAAGTGGGAAGCCTTGCAGAAAAGTCCTTTGGTCCACGTCGACATGCAGGGGTCGATGAAGTGGGGGCCCTCCTCCAGAATTTCCTCACGTGGCTCCTCGCAATCTTCGGGTTTGGACCGGTACCACTGAAGTCGGCCCGCGTTGGCCACGCCAACTGAAGAACCGGGTTTTCAAGTACCCAGCGGCGTCAGGGACACACCCGAAGTCCTCTAGGTTCCCTTGCCTTGGTATACAGAGACACAGAATACTTCTAGGTGGCGTCAGAGATCAAATTTATTAGCTGCAGCCAGTAGCAGAAATCCCAGTAATACAACACGGTGTACAACTCAAGAAACTGCTCAATTTTACTAAGGTGAGACATCCCTATTTATACACAAAAAGGTACATTTAAAATGCACGCCCCTGCACCAAAATTCAACCAATAGAAAATACATGACATCACACAGCATCATACAGTAAAGCTAATTTTACAGTTTCCCAACCCACAAGTTAATATTTAGGCATATCTAAATAATAATCTGGAAGGCCCGCACAAACCCTTAATTGAAAGCGTAAGCCATGAAATGAAGAAATAGTCAAGAAAAGTAGTTTCAGATAATGTGCAGGATAACAGAGACGTACAGAAACTTAAAAGTTAACAAATGTCTTGAATGGTGATTGGAAAAGCAAATAACGATCTTGCAGGGAAATTGGCTTGGCAGGGTCAATTCCAGGTTAAAGGCCAGCTTCTGAAATTAACTCCAGTGCACGAAGAAATCCTTGGTTAATGTGTATGATTCACAATAGGTCAGACTGCTTTGCTCACAGACTAACTTCTAAGGCCTACATAAAAAGTAACACCAGATGGCAGTCACGACACTTGGCAAAAACCCATGTTTCAGGAAATAAAGTCTTAAGAAAAGAAACCATTTAGATATTGTTTAAGATAAGATATGTGCAAGGAAAACTAAAAGTTAACGAGGTCCTGAACAGTGATTGAAAAACTCAGACAACGATCAGCTAGTGAAACAGGTTTTGCAAAAGGTCAGTTTCAGGTGAAAAGGGTTACCCTCTCTGCAGTTCATTCAGAGTCAGAGAAACCCAAATTAATATATGCACAAACTCAGAAGGCAAGGTCACTTGTTTGTTGGGCCTACTTCACTGGCCTAGGTGAGGGCAAAACTAAAATGCAGTCAGGTTTGAGAATTACAGAACCACAGGGTTTGCTCAGCATTGTTTGGGTGTGAATGTGTGTGAGTGGGATTGGAGGAGGAGAGAGGGTTTGCTCAGCAGTGTGTGGGTGTGAATGTGTGTGAGTGGCATAGGAGAGGAGAGAGGGTTTGCTCAGCAGTGTGTGGGTGTGAATGTGTGTAAGTGGGATAGAAGGAGAGGAGAGAGGGTTTGCTCAGCATTGTTTGGGTGTGAATGTGTGTGAGTGGGATTTGATTAGAGGAGAGAGGGTTTGCTCAGCATTGTTTGGGTTTGAATGTGTGTGAGTGGGATTGGAGGAGAGGAGAGAGGGTTTGCTCAGCATTGTTTGGGCGTGAATGTGTGTGTGAGTGGGATAGAAGGAGAGGAGAGAGGGTTTGCTCAGCATTGTTTGGGTGTGAATGTGTGTGAGTGGGATTTGATTAGAGGAGAGAGGGTTTGCTCAGCATTGTTTGGGTGTGAATGTGTGTGAGTGGGATTGGAGGAGAGGAGAGAGAGTTTGCTCAGCATTGTTTGGGTGTGAATGTGTGTGTGAGTGGGATAGAAGGAGAGGAGAGAGGGTTTGCTCAGCATTGTTTGGGTGTGAATGTGTGTGAGTGGGATTTGATTAGAGGAGAGAGGGTTTGCTCAGCATTGTTTGGGTGTGAATGTGTGTGAGTGGGATTGGAGGAGAGGAGAGATGGTTTGCTCGGCAATGTGTGGGTGTGAATGTGTGTGAGTGGGATTGGAGGTGAGGAGAGAGGGTTTGCTCAGCATTGTTTGGGTGTGAATGTGTGTGAGTG